>NC_136276.1:14105738-14705738 GCF_964198595.1 Lampetra fluviatilis
TGCTTAAGGACACCGCCCCCTACCTCCCCCCCCAAATAGACTGACACCACCACTGCTAAACACACATACCTACCATACGCGCTTGTTGTATAACCTACACCATAACTATCTGTGCACAGTGGACAGGACAGGCATCAGGCATAGACGCACGCGCGTTTAAAAAAACCCCAAAAATGCGAGGAATGGCGAACGAAACTTCAAACGACCCACGAGTGTTTGGTGCGCCTCTTAACAACGGCGCGGCGACAGGGGCTCCAAGAATATCTCCGTTATTTCCAGTGGGAGTTTTAATAAAGTAGAAGGAGAAGGCGGTGTGGATGGGGGGGGGGTTGAAGAAAAAAAAGTCTTGGATTTTTTGTCGAGGTGGGTGGACAGGAGTGGTGGCGCTTGGTGGTGGTGGTGGGGGGGGTTGTGATGGGGGGCGCCAGGCATTCCTTCCACATTCGTGGCGCACACTGGCGGGGCAGAAGTCCGGGCTCACACCCTGGTGTTTGTCCGCCCAGAGTTTGTGAAATATTTTCCAGTAATCGGAGCCAGGCGGGTCCCCGCGTTTTAAGCGCTCCCCGCTCGGGATACCACGCAGTTGCCAAGCCGTGCAAGAGTCGTCTCCTCCACGCAGTCCTCCTTCTCCCTCAGCTCACCACAACCTCCACCACCACCACAACCAGCAACCACCACAACAAACAAACACGTTTCCACGGGTCCAGTTCCCTGTGCACGTGTGCGCAGTGCCCGTCAGTCGGAGCGCGTGTTCTTGCAGTGGTGCGGCGCTCTCATAGATATCAGCCATGGGTGATGATGGAGCACGGGAGGTGATGGTGGCATCCAACAGCCAGCCCAGTGCACAGTTGGACGGCGAGGTCGCGTCCAGCCCTGGCACTCAGTTGATCCTCGAAGAGGCGGCCTCCACCCCCGAGCCAACCGGCAAAGGCAGCTCCTCCACGAGCCCCGAGAGCCTGAGCACGCCCGTGTACAGCCCCGAGGCCAGCGTCCCGGCCTCCGGCTTCGAGGCAGGTGCGTCCACCTCCGAGCCGAGCGGCAAGGCAGCCTCCAGCCCACCCAGAAATGGTGTGCTGGAGGAGCCGAGCGTCGGCAAGCGGGACGCCAGCCTGGCACGCACGGACAAGAGCCAGGACTCGAGCCCCAACCTGAGCCCAAATCAGAGTCCCGTGGGCAGCCTCATCCGCGACAGCTCGCAGGTGAACGCCATCAGCGTGCTCACGCTGCTGGACAAGCTGCTGCACATGGTGGAGGGCGTGCAGGAGGCGCAGCACTCGATGGAGGCGCGGCAGGGCGAGGTGGAGAAAGCCGTGAGCCTCATCCAGGGCGAGGTGGCCGACTTCTCGAAGGCGCAAGCCGAGACGGGTGCCACAGTGAGACAGGTGCTAGACAAGGCCCGCAAGGTGAGCGCCAACGTGAAGGACGTGCGCGCTCGCCTGGAGAAGCAGAGCCACGACGTGAAGAAGCTCGAGAACAACCACGCCGAGCTCATCAAGAGGAGCAACTTTCGCATCATGGTCTACCAGGTAAAAAAAAAGACAACCACTCACTCCACCTCGCTCTCCTTCACTACTCTAACACAAGACGTGTGCATCGTGTGAGCGTTCATTGATCTGCACGTGTAACGCACTCACATGCGGTTCACTGCGTTAAAACACAAACATCATCGCAATCGTCATCGCCATCAATTTTTCCCTAACCGCTTGTGCATTAAATTGAAGGCTGGTTTTACGCATAACGCTTCGGTCGTGCGTAACACCACCCTTTAATTGATACGTCGCTTTTTTTTTACTTTTTGGTGTAACCCCCCCCCCCCCCCAAAAAAGCACACTTGTAAAATTCGTTTCAAGTGAGCCGAGTGATCGTTTATGAATATTCAATCCGAGTCAAGGTACATTAATGTGATAAATTTGTTCATACGTTTCCAACGCTTTGAAACGGGCTTGATGTGAATTTCAATTTCACACCAAGCGTAGCAGACACGTGTCGCGTACACATGTTCACTGACTTTTAATTAATCAAGTAATTAACCAAAACAGATTAAAAACAAATCGCTTACTCGTAAAAAAAATGCTCTCTAATCTACGTTTTTTTAACATGCTTTTTTAAGATTTGCCGAGTGTAGATACCACGCTTTTTTTATTGCAGCTGCTATAGCAATTTGTACCGTTTTTTTGCTGTGTCCTGGTTGAGTCTGGTCTTGTACAGCGGAACTCACTGCAATTCAGTTGCGCACTTTCAACTTCAAAAAGGGATACAATTTTACAGGTTCTGCACCACACATGAGCACCAATCCCTCTTGCCCGGTTTAATTTATAAAATAATATATAACAGACAATACACGACTAAATAGCCAGAAAAAAAGACCAACGTTCCTATCAACACACCATGTGCTGGACGTTCTGACAGGTCAACCGTCAAAACTTTGACTTTTTCTAACGGTCAATTTTGCTGCAATCTAATGAGGTTATCTATGTAATGTGTTCAGATGAGTTACTTTACATAATGTACGCTGCCTTTGTTCAGCAGCCTCTCTATAGTGATATGGTCTATTTGAATACGGATATTCATTAGTTTCCGATTAATATACTCTTCCGCCCTGATACGAGTCTTTAGCAAACACCATTGAAGAGACATTTGTTATTTTAGCCCTCCCAGGTCACACAGATGGGTTTCCTGCTCGTCACTTGAACTGACTCCTATTTTTCCAGGTTTTTTTTTATAGCTACGAATTCATCTTCCATCATAAAATCCCACTGAGGATGACCTATACACGGTGCTAATTTCTCCTGAGGCTGGTGTGTTTTCTTAGGATATTAGAGACTCCACACAGGTCCCAGCCTGCATATAACCTCCGTTGCCTTTACATTTGTATGAGTAACTTTAGCTCATAAACCAGTGTGCATCGTGGGAATGACATCGGCAGTGAAGTGCTATCCAAAAGAGAAATGGTTTTGTCCTAAAACAAAGGCGCAAGGTATGTTCTTATTCCATATACAGCCTTGTAGGTCAAGGTCGGCCATGTGCAGCTGCTCAGTGAGCTGCACCAGGTCAAATATATATCCCAAGGGGGATGTCCGTCATAGAGGGAGCTACCCATCAGCACTCAAAAGGAATTTGGGCAAAATGTGGGTGTCATATCGGAGATCCGGCATGGAAACGCTGCACAGCTAGATAACCCGGCGTGGTTGTAACATTGCCTCTCCCCTCCGCCTCTTCCTCACCTCCCACCTCGTCTGGACTCCCTTGAAATGATTGACTCTCAATAGAGATGAGTTGAGCTCCCCCAAAACGCACTTGGCATTATGATTTATAAATAATGAGATCTGGCTGTCAGTGTGGCTACAATGCTTTAAATGAATTGTGTTGAATCTTCACTGACGCGCCATTAAAGCCTCTCAGTCCTGCGGTATCTCACCAAACTGGGGCAGGCGTTCAAACGTTGTGTGGCTTTCACAGCTTAGCTAGCTGCTATCGCACCAAGTGCCACGCCTACATGCAGGGTGGTTGCGTAAATAATACGGGTTGTGTTTCTATTTGGCTGCTGCGCTGGCAATACTGTGTGCCCTGTTATACCCATTTGTGGGTGGGCAGCGCGCGTGACAGCCCACCGCACCCGCCTGGGCGACCTCCACACACAATGGAGACGCACGCAGACACGAAAATACAACCGTACACGTATATACATAGATATACAGATGTGCAATGCACACGAACATGCATGTACTGTATACACACACACAAACCTTTACTTGTGTGGTTGCTATCCAGAATAACACTGTTGTTAAGCAACTCTTGCCCATTATTGTCCCACCACCGGCCCAAGGTTACCCCACTGTGAAACAATACAAGATTCATGGTTTGGCAAGCGAAATGATTCACATTTGACAAAGGCGTGGACTCTTCATACTTAAACTGCAAGCATAAATGCACACCATAATAGAGTTGGTTGGGGTTAGATCACGTAAATATAAATGCGTCGTTAAACTCGCCACCACCCGACACAGCCAATTAGTAAGTATATTTACGCGATCTAGCCACAAAAAAAACCTATATTATGGATATTGGTGGCGAAAGCACACACTCGCACGAAGAATACAACTGATGCACGCGCGAACAAGCGTACACATTCATCCGCATTAGTGACCTGGTTTTTGCGAGCCAGAGAGACGTTGCGGCGGCAGTAGGGCCCCATGGAAAGTCCCCATGGTGGCATAGCACTGCCGCCTACAGAGGGAGCGTCAAGTACAACCCACCCACTGAGGCCCCCAGGGCGCTCGTCCCCAAAGGCCCTGAAGGCAATGCTGCCCGGGAACCATGGCCTCTGCTGCACCTTGAGAATCGAGTGTACAAATAACTGGCACAACATGTACAAGGACAGTGCCTTACTAATAACGTACCAAAAACGTGGCCATCTATGAATATGGTGGCTTCTGTCAAAGTGCTGTGGAATTTCCACAACCAAGTGAGTTCCTCCCCCACCATCAGAGATAAGAAACGCCCCGCGGCCTTGATTGAGATACTGTTTTTTGACATTAGTTATTTTGTACAATAAAAATGCAGCAGTTGCGGTGATATAGTTTGTAAGGATGGCAAGCTCCCCTCCAGAAACATCAACGGTTATTTTTCATTCTCAAAACTTGCCACCAAGTGGAGTTATAAAACGCTTAGTACTTGGACCCAATCCGGTGCAGTTTTTTCATATTAGCCGCCTGTCTCGATGAAGCTCAGATAAGCCAGTATCTGGTAAGGCTGCCTTGAGAGATGAATGGCTTATCGAGTGGTACGCTGAAGCTACAGCACATAACGATGAGTGGCAGCCGCTGCAAGGAGAGACTTAGTAGGCCACCTTTAACGGATGCATCTAAAACTACTGTAATTCAACCATGAAAAGCATAGAAATGCAATATAAAAATGCAGCAGCTGTGTATACAAATCCAAAAAGGCCACCTACTGCGCTGGAGTTACGTCCCCAATGTGCATTACTTTAGTATTTGCTTTGGGGTGGTTACCACGATTATGTTGGCATGGGTTTAATTTGAGAGAGAGAGAGAGAAAACCCAGTGGTAAACATGCAAGTGTTTAAGACAAGTCTACACTAATGACTCTAACTCTGTGCAATGTACTTGCTCGGGCGGGTGGAAAATGCGCAGAATTCCGAGAGGCGCGATGCGCGCCTTGTGCAAGATCATCATCGGGTTCCAGCGAAGCCACGGACAGGCGCATGCATGGGCGTGGCACAACTGGCACTATCTCGCTGCAGCCACCTGCCGCGTGTCATCACTCACTGGGCTACGAGTCCACACTCGCAACTGCCATTGATATCCATTAGAAAACAAAAAGACCGTTCATACTCGCGTTGCTGGTAACGTTGGTTTTAATGAGGCCGTTGCGGCGAGATTTCAAACGCAAGAAAATGGAAAGCGCGGGAGATCGTACTTGGTTGATTCACATGCGTTCCACGTCACCCAGACGTGCCTACGCCAACACGCTACAGTCGAACTGAGGACACTTAACAGATTCGCAGCAGCCAGCCTTTTGCGATGCACGCCAGTGTTAAAATTTATGACACCACATGGGTTTGATGTGCACGTGGTGTTAAGAGAGGGGTGCGGGGTCAGGGGATCTGGGCCAAAGGGTAGGGTGTGGAGTTGTTTGAGCAAATTCACCGATCAGTACACTCTAACCAGGGCATGACGATGTGTGAGATGGCACACTGTGGATTCTGTAAGCCAGTCGTGGGTGCAGACAATTGTGTTCGGGGTGGCAGGTGCAAGTAAGTAAATGACTAAGTTTAGGGCAGTACAGTATAACCTATCTTCAGAATTATGGGGATGAAGTCATGAGGTCAGGAATATCACTGGCCTTAATTCCTATGCGGTTCCACTAAGAAGTCGTATTTCATTCATTCGTAAAATGATATGTCTCATTATTGGGCAGTCGCATGCTCGTCAGTGATTTACGGCAAGAATAGTTTACAATGAGCACATATCCTGGGTCGCAATGTAGAATGTACAGCATATCTATGGAACTAAAATTATTTTTTTAATTATGCCCTGACTCAATTATGTGACCCGATATATTTAACTGCCTTATGCACATGATGCCTATGACCAAATCATGCGGAATTCACCAAATCTCATCAGATCTTGGAAGCTAAGTGGGATTGAGTGTTGATAGCTACTTCTTGTATGGCTGATCGCCATGCACGCGAGGTTCTCATAGGCAGCTCGGGGCTGTGCTACGTTGTGGGCAGCAGAGGACATTCCAACAATCTATTGTTAGACTGTAATTCTATGTTCCCACAACTATATTTCCCACCTTAACCGACACGCACTGACCACCGTGGTGAAGTACGGTTAAATAATTAACCGCATGGCATTGGGGAAGCCCTCATACATCTACGTATGAACATGTCCGGCCAGGTGAGTCACCTCCACTTATCATCCCTGCAATGTCAATGAAACGATCACTGCTTTAGGTAGTCGACAGTGGTCATGTTATAGAGAAACTGACTCTTCTAATGGATGACACCTTAACTTGATGATATGAAGAGGAATTATAATAACAGTATAAAGTATTCATTGTACTGTACATGAAATATAGACATGATTGGTTCACAAGAAATACAACTCTCGGTATATGTGCAGCCTGTTTTGTGGCTGAGCACACTAATTTATTTAATGAAGTGGGACCCACATACAAATAAAACATCAAATATGAAATATCTGGGTCAGTTAAGCAGGGGTATCAAGAGATTTGTGTACCGCAACCGGCACATTCATTCACAGGCAACGTACGCGTAAGTTGCATTCCATTGACTCGCTTAAAGTAGTAATTTGCCTTGCATGTTACACTCAAAGTAATTACTATTTATGTAGAATTCTATGAGCCATTTTTTCACCAGGAAAAAAGATGCAACTTCATTCTCATGTATAATTTTGGCATTGCGAGAGATATTCTAACAGATCCATCAACATATTTATTTATAGACAGCATATACATACACCCACACAGAAATATGCACGCAAGGACACACTGTGTGCCGTGTGGGAATCACATTAAATGGAAACTTAATTATCCCAAATGGCCACACACTATTGTGTGCTGGGTTCAGCGACCAGGTGGCCTCATGTGCAATGCTGATCACAGGAGCTTGCACGTTTTGCTATTTTCCTCTGTAGGAATTGTGCGACAATGGCAGGAAGGTTGCCTCCCAGGCGACACGCATTGTGTTCCACTGCTTGGCCCTGCCGTGTGCACCCGGCACCCTGCACCGTGGGGGGAACCTGCAAGTGTTTGTGTGCATTGTTTTTGCCACGAGGAAATTGCTCAATGTTTTAATTGGCGTGTTTTTAGGTAGCCCATTAGTGTGTTTAATGGTCTATGGGGTGTAGTGTTTGACAAAGCAGGAAAGTGGAAATTTCAGCTCCAGTCACTAAATGACAGCTTCGATGTGTAGATGTTCATTTCAGGAAAATTAGGTGCTTGGCCTACTCTTCCATGCTGGCTAGATGCCTTGGAAGAAGCAAAGCGTGCATTACACCACGGGACGATCAAACAAGGGAGCCTCTAAAATACATGAATTCTGCGTTTTGCATGGGGCTTTTTCTCCACCTCCAACCCCGACCTCTGCCATTAATATTAACATACCCCCACAGCCAAACTAAATCACTGAGAAAACAATTACAGCCATTGTGTGGAACTCATGTATACTGTTTCCTGAATCCAACTGGAAAATCCCATTATATTTTTTCTCTTTCCTTTATGAGTCACAGCACTATCATGAAATGGAAAATGCTGGGATTCAAAAAGTACAGAGTAAACTGCTTTGACATATGGGAGGGCTACAACTGGCAAACAGCAAGTTGAGTGCCAAGCCATGAAGCAGCCAGATCTACGACTCAGCAGCCCCTGCCAGGCAGACGGACCTTCGTCATCAGAGCACGCGCACAAGTTCGACACTGTCACAGGAAAACACCTCACGCACTCACCAAAGCTCAGTGGTCCTACTTTGTAAATATACGTGAGGTGTACTATTTCCCTTCGTAGTACTTAAGCAAAACAACAAATAATAGGCCTCGTGTTGGTGGTGTCACTTCATGTGCTCCTCCGTTCCTTGGTCCGCCCTGCCAGACAACAGCTCGAGTCACCACCAGCGAGCCCCGCCTGGCCACACTTCTGTCTAATTTCATTCGCATGCGCCTGCCCCAGTGTGGAACCGTCCTCGGTATAAAGTGTCCTGTTTGATTGCGCCATTTGTGGGCGGCTCGCCCAGCTACGGCAGCAACAGGGCCCGTGCCGCGTCTCATAAACACCGCGTTGATTCACGTTGCCCGCAAGCGTGTAGTGTCCACATGTGTCTGCGTTTTGCTCATTACCATATAAGCCAGAGATATGCTCTCGTATTGCGCAAATAAATATGGCTATTATGCTAGTATAATAGTTTATGTTGAGTCTCGGGCAATGTTCTTCATTGCAAGGCCCGTGGGCCACTGGCGGCCCCTAACAATGCACAAATGTGAAAACACTCCCATGATGCTGTCAAACCCAATGGTTTCAAATGTGTGGTGGCCCTCACACTGATGTCTTATCGCTGAAAGTGCCCCCCCCCCCACCTCTGAAAATGAGTGAACAACACTGGTCTAGGGTGCTCTGCACACAGCCTTTGTAGGGCACACTCTGGCATTGTTGGCTGGCTCGGGCTGCACACACCATCATCATTAAGAGATAAACAAGGAATGTTTAATTATGGCCAGTTGTTACATGGTTGGTTCTCACCAGTTATTATCTGGCACCATTGCTGTTGCAAATCACCAGTCTTTATCCAGTCATTTAGTAAAGTAAACAATTCCATCTAATCAGAAAATTATATCAACATTTCCCTGTTTTCCTAAAGCAAAACATAACATTTCGTTTAGCATGGAATGAAAGCACTTTTTGTCAATAGTTCTATACACAGTCTAATATAAATAATGCAGGTAACATTTATACAGATTATAACCTGAACCACACTGGCTATAATTCAACTGGGAGGATTCTTTTCGTTGACAGAGAAGTAAATACTGATTCGTGAACAACGGTGTCCATAAGCTGTATCCCTGCCTCAATGCAGAATCCTCCTGACCCAAAACCTGCAACGCATTTGTAAATAAACATGTGGCCATTTCATAAATCAAATAAATTAAGCATGTAACTGCCGTAAAAAGTGACACTGTAGCCAGTGTTACACATTCTAATTACAGCGAATGCTTTTTCTAATTTCATGTCCACAGCATGCATGACGACCTGGTGTTTACCTTTGTTTATGCTGCAGTTGCTACGAGAGACGTCTAAATTAGGAGCACATTTTGGCCCCAAATGTGCATTCAATTTGGGTAGATCCACAGCTGTTTTTCATGTACATTTCGTTCAGGAGCTTGTGCAACGGCAGTATTCGTTCTATGTTTTTCTCATTTGAAATGTTCATTTCACCCAAATTTATAACATTGCGTTGTAAATTGTATTTAATCTGTAAAGAATACCCCCCCCCCCCCCAAAAAAAAGAGGACTGATTGTAATTCTGGAGTAACGCATTGGAATGTGTGGCGCCTGGCTGCAGGAGGGCTCCGACACACCCACGAGTGCAGTGCTGGCTCGACGTCGCCCACCTCCGGGGGTGGAAGCCGGGGAAGTCGAGGAGGGGGTGGACGCACAAGATGGGCAGGAGGGCGAGGCGAGCCCCACGTGGGAGGTGCTCGACCTGTCCGAGGACGAAGACCTGGAGATGATCGAGGCGCCCGGCAGCAAGGCCGCACGCCTGCGCAAGAGCGGGCAGAAGGGCGTCGATACGCTGCGCAAGGCCTTCTCCCGTCACACCCTCGAGAAGCGAGTCAACAAGCTGGTGTCGCCCGAGAGGCGCGAGAAGATCCGGCAAACGCTCACGCTGAGGCCTGGCCACTCGGCACCCTCTCAGGAGGCCCCCGCAGCAGAAGGGCATGCGGATGAGGGTCAGGAAGCGCACGGGGAGGAGGAGATCTTCGTGAGCGATGGTCAGGCAACAGCCAATGCACCCGGAGCGCCCGAGAAGACCACCAACAAGCGCATCGACACCATGAAGAGAGCACTCACGCGCCAGAGCATAGAGAAGAAGGTCAACAAGTTGGGAATGAAGATCGTGCCACAAGATCGACGCGATAAGATCCGAAAATCATTTGTGCCTGAGCATAAAAAGCCAACGCGTGCCAACGTGTCGTCCTTCAAGGTGCCGCCTTTCAAGTTCACGGTGAAGAAGATCCGCGAGGGCGACGTGGTGGAGATGGAAGAGTACCAGATCGACGCAGCCAACGTGGAGTTCTTGCAGAGCGACGGTTCCCTTTCTGATGTCAACATGGAGGAGGTGATGCAGTCGGCCGCGATAACCCTCGACTCGGACGGGAAGGCCGGCCAGACCGTGCCGCTGTCCTTCACCGTTCGGCTCGGGGAGAATGAGGAGCCAGCCGTCCTCACTTTGCAGCAGAAGTCTTAGGAGGTGAACGTTCATGCAAATGGAAAAGCACCGTGCAAACGAGTCCAAAGCCCCGCTACACTTGTGTTAAAGTGCCAAAATGTGATGTGCTGTAATGGTGAACACGTTGCCGATCAAACCGATTGAATGTTTACCACAGTGCTGCACCCTGCAAGACGGAATGTGTTTTATTTTTCAGAGATGGAGGGAGGAGGTATCGTGTAGGTTGTATTGCAACCACTGGGTCGTCGTAAAGGAAGTGATTTGAAGGCCAAAGAATAATTAGAAAGATGGCTACAAGATGAATGTTGCTAGTACGCTGCATTCAGTTTGTTTTAATAACGGATTGATTACATGCTGCAATGATAAATTATCACCGTTAATGGAAAGTCCAAAATATATATGGGCACTGGTAAACATAATGTATCATTTAGCACAACAAAACCAAACAAATAGTGTTTTTTTTTCAGTATTAAAATGTCCAGTTGCATACAAATTAGAATTTAAGCTAAAATAGCTTTGGTTGCTTACAGTACTCAGATGCCTCGTTTAATACATGCTTAAGTGCTCTTATACTGTAGTTCTGCATGATAGAAAATAAGCATATATAACATTAGCTTCATAAATGCAGTAAAATAAATAGTGATTTTACTTTGACAAGTATTTTTATGCTACAATCTATAACATCTCTCGCGTAAATATAACTTTAGTTGCCTTTATATTACCAAAGCATAGCATCAAATCAACATGTATTCATGGTTATCTACAAAAATGCAACTGAATATTGGATGAACCTAATAAAGCTTAATCTTTAAAATTACATTAACACAAGCAGTGGGGGTTTTTGTGTATGCGTCCATGTTAATTTGTCTTTAAATTAACCCAGACGTGGATTGTTTTTTCCCCAAATGCATGCAGGGGGGAGCACGACCAAACAGATTTTTGGCACATTACCAGTTTTCTCCTGCCTTCTTTGTGGCCCTATTAAAATAGTCAAATGCAGTGGCCTAATGGCTTCCCCGCAAATGTTCGAGGGCTCTGTTTCATCAAGAAATCCGTCATCAACATGACATTGTGCTCCTGAAAAAGATGTTCTCATTGCCAGCACGGACAGGAAATCGATTTTGCCATTTAACAGACATGGAGGCAAAGCGCTGCATGTGGCATGCCACAGGCAAGGCAACAAATTAATGTACAGGTGGAATGGCTTCATTGGCGGGGCACCATCATTTATACAGCAACCTACCCCAGCCCTAAAACGTCAGCACCCACGGGATTAGGCACAGCCAGCTACTGAGCATGTGATTTGCTGCCGTGAATGTCTTTGACCTTACTGCGATGGCATAGTGGTTAGCGCAGTGTGCTTAGAACATTGCGGCCCAACTTTTATTCTTGGCCATGGCTAACATCAGTGATAATTATCCGAGTAAGTCCTAGGCTCTCCGTTATATTGTTGACTTAACCTGAAATGAGTACCTGGGGCGGTGTGTAAACATCAACATTGGGGAGACAATTCGGGCGTGGTGCTGGGCACAAGGCTCCCTCATCCCCCGTTCTGGCCTTCATAGGTGCTCACTAACAGCACTTGCCCGAACAGCTTGTGTAGGCATTATGGAAGAATGTTGTCTTTGTACATATATATAGCTTCAGACATGTTGCGCTTTCGATATGGACACGCCTAGCACAAAGAAAGCTGGCCAGGTGCCATATTCACAGATACCTATGTCACGTTTGAAAGGAAATGAGTTAAAATCCTGGTCGAGGTCCAATTCAGCCCGTTATCATTACTCCTGGACCAATACAATTAGTATAATTTCTTGGCAAGTCAGCAGTTAATTGTCCTATTGAGAAAACTGTTTCCTGTCGACAGAAATGCGTTTTGTGTTTAGTCTGTTGTCCTTCCTCTGCACCTCCAATTAGCACAGTTGGCTAGATACGATGCAAAATAAGTTCAACATATACATAATGTCTACCACTGGCTCAGGACTATCATAACAATACATGCAATTCCCAATGCTCATTTGAGCATGGGAGATCATTTTTAAATCCTTTATTTTAAGTTCGCTTACTTGCTTGCTTGCGTGCTTGCTTGCTTGCGTGCTTGCTTGCTTGCGTGCTTGCTTGCGTGCTTGCTTGCTTGCGTGCTTGCTTGCTTGCGTGCTTGCTTGCTTGCTTACGACCGTGCAAATCTTTCGGTCGTTTTTTAACCCACTTCCCGTGATCCAATCGAGCTGACATTTTCCACACAGACTCGTGCCAGACAATGTTCGTGAAAAAAAATTCCCAAAATTTTACACTTTTTAGGCAAAACAAATTTATTTTACATATATTCAAATAGAACTCATTCATCGCTTTGGCTGAACGTCACAGTATAAGAGCCCAGAGCGTAACCCCTCCACAGGCCGTGGCGGAGTAGTGCAGTTGGTAGCGCCCTCGCTTCCCATGCCAAAGGTCGCGGGATTGATCCCCGCGTCCTCCACAGGCGAATATATTTTAAATCCTTTATATTAAGTTCGCTTGCTTGCTTAGGACCGTGCAAATATTTCGCTCGTTTTTTAACCCACTTCCCGTGATCCAATCGAGCTGACATTTTCCACACAGACTCGTTGTGTGTGACAATTAATTTTCGTGAAATTTTTTTTCCAAAATTTTACACTGTTTAGGGAAAACAAATTAAATATTTAATTACCAATTGCTTAATACTGGCAGACAATCATCTGACCCATAGATTGCAGCCATCTCAAGCCAGAGGACAAGAGGACTCTAGCCGCCACGCATATAAAGGATTTAGAGTGAAAAACTTTGTTTTTACGGGTTTACTTGTTAGCAGTTGAAATGGTCTTCAGATTATCGAGTGAATGCCCTGTAGGTGTTTAGCGCTGCTGCATATTGCAATGCTATATTTATGTGGCACAAGAATAGATGGAACTTTGCTTCCTCATGCACTCGTTAACCCGCACTCATGCAGAGCTCTGGTGCACCCCATGACTACATCCTAGGCATATAAACAGTTAAAAACGCATGGACAGATTGCTTTATTCAAACAGTTTGCCCTTTATGCCAATCCTTTCCCATACCGAAACATCTCAAGATTTTTTTATTTTTTTTACCACAGGTTAAGTTGTTCGGGTCACTTTGCCATCCCATACTTGCATTTCTGTTATCATGATGCTCAATTACATTCCAGCCAGAATTATCATCCATGATCAATCCATTGCTGGATGAAGGCATGCCCATGCCATCTCCATCTCACATGGTCATGTGATGCAACAATCCATCCATTCAGCCAGGATAATCATGAATTAAATCCGAGCAGCAGTGCCCACATCATCCCTGTGACCCATTAAAGACAGTCATTAATGTCCTTAAATAATGAGCTGTTGCCTAAAAGACTCAAGTTTCAAAAAGTAATGACTTCCTGGCACTATTGCTTTTTCATAAAATAGTTTATTGACTCGGTGATCTTGAAACAACCCTCTGTAATAATAACTATGAATGATGTGTCCCATAACAGAAACTAAATTCCATGACGTACAAGTCCAGTCCTTTATCAATCAACTGTTGGATGAGGACCTCCCCACTCCGTGTTGGTAATGGGGTCTATTTAATAATACTTCACCAAGCTGGTCAGTATGGGTTGGTGAAGGTGGGGAGCATAGACGTGGGAGCACAAAAGTAGTGGATTAATGGAATTGCTACATTGCCCTCAACTGTCCACAACATAACTCCACAGCCTACAACACCTGTTATGTCCAGTAGTCGTCTATCTAAGCATTAACCACACTGCACCAATGGGGATTTCAGAATGCCACTCCAACATCTGCGAATGTGGGCCAGAACACTGGGATTTTGACTGACAGGTAAGGAGTGAAACCAAATCAATACACCCCAACACAATATGCACATTAATTTTGTAAATATATGCATGGTATAGTGGTTGCATGCCTTGTGGTCCACCAACACACGTGCCTCAAAGGAGATATTAAGCAAACAAGTTGGAATTGAGTCTCCTTGAAAATTACCAAAATTGTGTTTTTATGGCAGTACACACGGTTATTGTCGCCACTCATACCATTCATTGGAGAATCAATTGTTTTTCATTCTCAACATTTCAAATTGGTTGAACGCCTTAATATGATGGCACATGGATTTCAAAAGACCCAGTAGAAATAGAACACGAAGCATTCAGAAATACACATGGGTTAAATATTTGCGGGGTAAATAATAGAATTTAAAATTACAACAAGCAAAAAAAATTGTTTAGGTAGATGGGTTTTTTTTCCATGCATATTTATAGCATTTGAGTCATAACAACATCTACCAGAAACTAAACAAATTTTGAAAAGATTCTACTCCCTTTCTAAAAATGTGTTAAATATCACAGTACCATATTTACAAATCATGATAAACTCTATGCGAGATGGCTCCCTTAAGTTGCATAAGAATTTTACATGTGGCTACTGATTACTGCTGGTGGTTTATTAGCTGTGACATCAAATGCAGAATTCAAAGCGCAACAGTTTGAAGGCCTCATTGTGAATTCAACACATGCCCAACGGACTCTGCAGCAATTGCAGGCTTGAGGTCTAAGGTCTGAATGTGTTCTTTTAAATGGATAAAATGATGACACGTGTGTTAACTGTGCCACATGTTATCACTTGTGATAAGGTTCTAATTTAAAGCCTTTGTCTGAATTCTAAAAAAGACCTTGAGCTGCATTCAAGGATAAAACTGTAGTGCTTTTACAAGAAGAATGGCAGTCACAAATAAAAGCCTTTTTTTGCTTAATACTGCACATTGTTCACTACCTGACAATCTGGGAAAATATAGCTTGAAGAGTGACAATCAATTGGGGCCACAACATAACTTATTATTATTCCAAAAAATCTTGACAACTTGAAATATCCGCTCAGCAGTCTTTTTTGCATAAATCTCAGCATAAGAGCCACTCTTGACACATTTATCTGTATTTCCAATCGGTACCTGAGGCCGCTGAGCATGAAGATCTATGAAAACCAATTTCAGCAGCAGCACTGCCCCACTATCTCCCTCCCACTGCATCACCCCACCCGGTTCCGGCACTTAGCCCCCTAGACCCTACCTTGCACGCTTCTATACATATATAATGTAACATTCTGAAGAGACTAAAGCACAGAGTTTCCATTCTGTGCAAGTCAGCACACTAATAATGGGAGTCTCGATGTTCACAAGGTCAACAAAACAATGGTGCCCCTAAAGGACTGGAGGGGGAAAGTCAAAGGAACACTTCACAGTACTGTGATGAGGGATGTGACTGTTTCCATAGGGCCTGTGTATCCATTGGTCCACACAACACTCACAGTTTAAACATGCTACAGAGCGGAATGTAATTTTCTTACACTCTCCATCAGGAAATAAAACTTGCAGTAATCCAAGGCGCTGGCCAAAGAGAAACTGTACTTCATTCCATGAACATGAATCACCACAAAAATAAAATCAACTCCATTTATAGTTTTAAATCTGTCCTGGCGTCGAGCGGGTCCGCAAACGGCTCCAGCCAGGCTCCCTCCGGCCCCACCCAGCTCCCTGGGCCCCTCTCTCCACCACATCTCCTGCTCCTCTTAATGCCCTGCATGGGACGGGCGAGCACAGTGTGTTTTGGCTACAGTAAATGGCAACGCTCACTTGCATTGCATTCCGGACTTTAAAAATAGGGTGCACAGCCGTCGGAGGACAAGCATGTTCACTGGTGGTCACAAGCGTGGCACGCAAGTGGGCACCTGTCAGCGCCACATTGTGCTTCTGAGTGCTGCGACGACTAAAACCACGCTCTCGACGAGGCCCCCCACAGGACACCAGCCCTTGACACTGTACGCATGAAGACGATGATTAGATTTTGACTTGGTGAACACATTTAATTTCAACATGAATACACTAGACTTGTATTAAAAAAAAACATGACAATTCTTCACAGCTTCTTTAAACGAGCGGGCACACAGATTTGATATTGATGTAAAACAAAACAAAAAGACAAATAAGTGTGTCAAATTATCACGTTTACTGCAGTGTGCATACGGCAGGTCAACACTGCCATGGCTATAGACCAGTGCCGGATTATTCTAATAGCAAAAAAGTAGCTACATATGCTACGGGCCCACACTTTCAAGGGCCCCGCGCTAAATGCTTTCAAGCTATCAATTCGGGCTCAGTGATTCTGCACTTGCTCTATTACTATAGCACTATACTGCCTTCAACTTTTATGAACGACTGGGTGTTTAAGGTTAGCAATTTGTCGTATTATTTGTCTGTATAACAAATGAAAAAATACAATAACTTTACGATGCAATGCAAAAATACATATTTGTGGGTTTTTTTTATGGTCCCTTTATAACATATGCTACAGGCCCCGCATTAGATTTATCTGGCACTGCTATAGACACGTGTGTGTGCGCACAGAAGACGTGGCGGCACAGCGTTTGCCTTCCAGAGGCAGAGCCCACAACGATACCACTTTTGACCACCGTCACTACACCCGTTCATTGAGCCGATTCATGATGCTTGTTGGTAAAAGTGCAGCCCTGCAATTGCTTGTTCATGCCACTGACAGAAAGGCCTAGAAGAAGATCTAGGGAGCAACTCTCGACAGTATATGGTCTAACTCTTACACGTTGGCCAGATATCTTGGAAGAGGTAGTAGTGCATACACTTTACCCCACCACACGCAAGTTGCCGATGGACTATACTGTTGGGCAGACAGATGCGAAGACATTGAATAAATGTACCAAACCTAAAGCCGACAAATAATTAACCGTGTTAAAGAAATCGTCCATCACATTCCTGCACTGTCTTTAACACAAATACCACGTGTATCTTCCATACATCAAACACAAGTGGCTCAGTAAACACATCAACGTGGCATTGTCTGGAATTTGTTTTTCAAGCGTTTTCTCCAGACATAAAATGTTGTAGGCATGTGAAAAATGCATAAGGAGCCATTGTGAATAAGGTATTAAAATAAGCCCAAGACAGCTGAACGAACCAATGACACTCTCGTAACGATAACTTGAACCTTGCACCCTATGGGTTTATATGTCTATGACAAGACATATTGTTGAGAATGGACCTGTGTGAGCCAAACAATCTGCCTTCTTCCAAATACATGGCCTTGAAAACAACACCATAGTGACCGCTTAAGTGCGGCTCATAAAAAGGACAGTACGGAAACAAGGCCCTCTAAACAGAAGGGAAAGGTTTCCTAAACGGACAAGGTGACGTATGTAAACTTGCGTGCCGAATGGAAATGGTTATAAAAAGAAAAAAGAAACACTTAAAGGCGTTTTAAGCCCATTTGTTTTGCATTCATATCTCGTTGTGGCCATCTAAGAATTAACATGAATACTCTACTTTGTTTTAAAGCAAACAATTGACCTCTCAACAATATAATGTCAAGCACAAGCCAACTTGGCTGTAAATGAGATCACTGGCTCGTGTGACCCGAAAAACTGCAAATTCGAGATAAAATCTGATTGAATAAACAGCACATGTGTAAAGTGCTGACCTTTGCAGAATTCTCAGCCCGGGCGATGGCACCATAGGCAGGCGGTGCCAATTCCACAGCAGGAACATGTGAAGGGACTGGAATTCACCACATGAAGGTGACAAACGGGAGTCCCTTCTCAAATGTGACGTGCAGATGCAAGTTAACCCTCTCACTTTACCAGCTTGCAACCCAAAGAAAAGTTAAACATGTACCGTGCTGTATATGAAAGGCACGTAGCCTTTATTTTCAGAGTTTATAAAGTTCGTAGAGGATTAATCAGGCTGATGTATATTGTCCTGTCTTTCATGCCAATAACGTGGCTCAATGTCAAGCGGTGAACAGGGAACTGTATTTATCATTCTGTGCAATGCAGCATATTTCAATCGACAGATGATTTAAATAACAATCTGTTTCCAGTTGGACTTTAAACGTGTTATAGATAGTCTTACATAGTTTATGTTACTATTATCTAAAATTGCAATGTTACTTTGGCCATGTTGATCGTTCTGCACAAACATCGAAATAATTCCCACTTATATATTCTCCCTAGCACAGCTACACAACTTATTTCTACCTCAAGGGATAAAATCAGCATGAGAGCAATGTACAAAACAAATCCCCTGCGGGAAGAGTATGCATTTGTATTTGTCTTTCCTGAGAAGTTTTCATGTTACATTCAATATGCAGAGATCCTAAGGGGATGTGCATACTCAGAGACCCAATTCCCACTGAAGAACAGAAAATAAAACATGAGTAAAACCAGAAGCTTTACAATATAGTTTGTTTTAAAAAGCAGTGCAGGTATTGTAAACAGTTTGTTGTTCAATATCACACAATATGTTGTTTTTTAGAGGCCTATGGCCTAATTCATATTGCGTGTTTGGTCACCATTGTGCCATGTTTTGGCATAAAATTCCACATTTTGCAATTGAAGTGGGGCAAATTCCACGCAAAAAAATTAATTCACTCCATGACTAGAATGGCCTGAAGTGAGGGGGGGGGGTTAGGGTGGAGCCAACGATGGTGAAAGTTTTAACTGTTTGGAAAAACTTCGCCGCTATGGAATGGAATAGCGTTGGGGCTGTGGGTTGCATAGAAACACCGAGACAACATTCCACCATAATTCATGTCCTTGTTTGTTGCCTCCATTCCACATTTTGTGAAATTTTCCACAAAGTTTTTTTCATAGAATATTGATGATTTTGATATTAATGATTTTGATTGAAACGTTGTTGATCATTGTGATGATGATGACAATGTTTATTTATTTTTTACCACTGTGGCTGTCACAGATGTTACTTCTGATGATGATGGAGAAGAGGAAATACTCCTGGGCTAGCCTCACTGAGTCCTAAGACTAATTTTAAAAGCGTTTGCCATGTGGGAGGAAATGCAGCACCCAGAGAAACCCAATTATTTGAAGGGATAGCACTCAAAGTTCCACATAGATTCTTGAATTGACTTTATTTACTGTCTTCTCCAGGCCATCTTGCATCACAGTGAGTTTGGGACTTTCATATACAGTATATATATCTATGTTATCCACAAACCCATGATTCCAAAGTGATGAAATCCAGGTGGGGGAAAATCACATCAACAAAAATGTAAGGCTGAGTTGACGTGAGAGAGGCTCAAAACAGGCTACAACTCGCAATCAATGTAGCCATGGTCAGGAATTTAAACTCAAGTTGCCGGGTTCGTAGCGCATTATATTAACCACTCCGCTCCCAACATGACACGCAAACACATATACATTTTCACATGAACATACAGACACAATTATACACATAGACACAGACTCAGACACATAACAAGGCAAATATCTCCCGCTAAGCCTATGCCGGGGTGGTGGAGGTGAGATGCAGCACTATGCTATGAGCATGCCAATTGGGGTGGGTGGGGGGCAAGACAGCACGACAAACCCAGTGACCTGGCCACAAGTCACGTGAGTTTGATTTCCAAGCACCGTAAACATCCTATCTTATTTTATATTTATAGAGTGCCTTAGCTCAAGGCACTTTGCATAGTTTAAACGCGGTAACAAAAATCGAGTAATTTAGTATGTATGTACTGTATGTTGAACTTCTTTCACACCGTACGTAGCCACCCGTGATAACCGGAAGTGCGGGGGAATGACAAGGACATACAAGGGCCGAGGAATGAGTGACTACAACAGCGGGCACATGCTTTCACGAAAGGGCAGGCGAGGGATGAGACGGAGTGGGGGAGCGAGGGCAAGGACGAGGGATATTTTCACCAGCATGCTTTGACCAGCAATATAGGCATTGCTGTAATCCAGCAAGGCTATCTGTGTAATGTAGTAACTCGGCGGGAGACGACTTCACGGGTAACACACTCTTTATTTTATCAAACTCGTTCACAGGTGACTAACACCTACTTTGTATCTCGGGTGACAAACACCCACTTAGTATCTCGGGTGACAAACACCCACTTAGCTACTTGGCGACTAACGCCCACTGAGCTACTCGGATGACCAACATCCACTTAGTATCTCGGGTGACAAACACCCACTTAGCTACTCGGCGACTAACGCCACTGAGCTACTCGGATGACCAACATCCACTTAGCCACTCGGCGACTAACGCCACTGAGCTACTCGGATGACCAACATCCACTTAGCTACTCGGCGACTAACGCCACTGAGCTACTCGGGACACTCCCTGCCCGGGGTATCCGTCTCGACTGTGGGTCCCCAGCCCGACCCACGGGGGCGTCGGACCCCGGGTCCCACAGCCTCGCCTCCGAGCCACACAGGGCCCCGGTCCCCACAAGGACGGCGGGACTAGGGGTCTCGGGGCACTAGGTCTTCAGCTCCGTCTTCGGGTCTTCAACTGGGTAACTCTCCCCGAGTGCTCTCGCGCGTCCCCCTTTATACCCCACCTGCGGACGTCGCTGCGAGCACCCACTTATTCGACCAATCGCCGGGCGCTGGCTACGATCCTCTTTTCCCACATCTCATCGTGCCTCACCACCCACGCCGCGCCGCCCCGTCATCTGTCACTCCCGGCGCGCGCGTCCACACCACGCTCACAACGCGTGCCCAACCCCGCACCCCGCGCCGCCCCGTGATCCATCACTGTCACAGTCGGCGCACGTCAATACCACCACTACATCACCCCCTACCACATAGCTCGCAGCCGACCCGGCTGCTATAAAAATATACAAACCGCCCTGTGTGCCCCGTAACACAACACAACAACAAGAACAACAACTAACTTAACAACACAACACGACGCGAACACTACCATCCGCAACCCTCAACTAATGCCACCGCGACAATAGAACAATATATACAAACCGGCGAGTGACAATAGCAATGTGTATGCAAAAAGGAAAATAAATGGAAATTTTTTTTTTTTTTTTCTTTCGACTCGTGCAGTGTCCCCTTCTTCTTCCGAGCGTCCCTACAACGGGACATTACCCCGGCAGAGGGGAGCACCGGGCGAGCTCGGTGTAGAGAAAAAAACGTCTTCATGAAAATTGTTGAGACCTAGCCCGAGTCCGCCTTGCCGGTCCGTCGTACGGCACCAGACGCGGTTGAACGTCCGGTGGTGCCGGCGGTTCAGGAAGACATCGGCCAGGCATCGAGGACCCGTGCGTGCCCCGGGGTTCAGGCTCTCGACGGTCAGCAGCCGTCAAGCCCGAGGCACCTGGGGGTGGGTCAGGTGGAGACACGTGAGGATCAGCCTGCGACACCTCCCTCCCCGAGTCGACGGTCACATCACACGCCCGGTCGTCACGGCACAGAACGGGGTCACACGGTGCCGCATAGGGCTTCAGTCGGGAGGGGTGCACGTACCAACGGCGTTTCCCCCATTTAATCTGTATACTCTGGGGTCGTGCAACCCGCACAATTTCCACCGGTCCCCTCCAAGGTCTCAACAACTTGGGGGACGTAGCCAACGGTGCATGTGGACAATGCAGCCAGGCCTTATCGCCTGGTTTCCAATCATGCGTATGCACCCTCCGCTCATGCAATTTCTCGTTCGCAATTTGCCGCGACCGCGAATTCAACCTTGCCGCCTCCCGCGCTTCAGTCAATTTGGCGATATTAAATTTGATGTGGTCTGCCAATTTAGATTTTGCACGTGGCTGGGAAATCCCCAGTTGGACGTCCATGGCCGGATCGGCCTCCCGCCCATACATAAGAAAAAATGGGGAAAACCCCGTCGCCGCATGAGGGGCCATTCGATAGGCCGCGAGTACCCCCGGCACCTGTAAGTCCCAATCAACCTGATCGTCGCAGACCTGTTGGCACAACATAGACGTAATCGTCCTGTTCAGACGCTCAACCATCCCGTCAGTCTGCGGGTGGTAGGGGGAAGTACGCACTTTCTTTGTACCCAACAGGTCGCACACCTCGCGCAACAAAACGCTCGAAAAATTCTTTCCTTGATCCGTCAGCAAGCGTTCGGGGGCGCCCTTGTCCAAAACATAACCCTGGACAAAGGCGTCCGCCACCGCCGCAGCCGACTGGTTGGCGAGCGGCCATGCCATAGGCCATCGGGTGAAGTATTCCACGCCAACCAGCAGGAACCTATTTCCCCTTGGTGTAGCCGGAAAGGGCCCCAAGATGTCCAACGCTACCAATTCGTTTATACGCGAAACCTGAATGGATTGCAGCGGTGGATTAGCTGCCAATGGTGGCGGTTTCCTTTTGGCGCACCCTACGCATCCCTTAAGAATATTCGCCACGTCGTTACCCATCCCCGGCCAATAATAGTCTCGCTGGATTAGGGCGAGCGTTTTGTGAAAACCCAGATGCATGAGCCGTTCATGAGCTGCCAGAACAACCCTACCCCGCATAGCAACAGGCACAACGAGCACGTGACGCCGGGACATGTTGTCCCACTTCATCAAAAGGCCCTGTCTGCACACCCAGGAACCGACCCGCGCCTCCCCTACCTCGGGAGCGCCAACTTTCCGACGTAGCGTAAGTAGGGAGCTGTCGGACATCTGGAGGCGGCCCCACTCAATGAGGGGCAACGACAACAGCGAATCCCTCCCCGTGGGGGCGTCCTCTCCCGGGGTGTCAGTGGCGGCGAGCGCAACTCCCGGGGTGCCGGCGACCGGGGGTTTGCACCGCGCCGATCCCAACAAACATGTGCAGTCCGTGCACGGAGGCAACCGCGACAAGGCGTCCGCATTTGAGTGTCGCAACCCCTTGCGGTAAATCGTCGTGAATTGGTAGTCTTGAAGGACCTCCAACCATCGGGACAATTGGCCCGATGGCTGTGCCACGCGCATAGCGTATTGTAGAGCCGCATGGTCCGTACGGACCGTAAAATGACGGCCGTAAAGATACGGCCTGAATTGCTGTGTAAAAACCACAATGGCTAACAATTCACGACGAGTTACGCAATAGCGTTGTTCGGCGGGGGAAAGAACTCTACTACCGTAGGCGACCACCCGTTCAACCCCCCCGACCACCTGTGAGAGCACCCCCCCGATACCCGTATTGCTGGCGTCCGTGTCAAGCAAAAACGGTTGTGTGAAATCGGGGTAACACAAGGGGGGAGCCTGCACCAAGGCGTCACGGAGGGAGCAGAACGCAGCCTCCTCTTCCGCCCCCCAGTGAAACCTCACACCCTTAGCCGTCAAAGCGTGCAGGGGCTTGGCTATGGTGGCAAATTGCTTGACAAAACGACGGTAATAGGAGGCGAAACCAATGAAACTACGAACCTCCGTGACCGAGGTTGGCGTTGGCCATGAGCTGACGCAATGCGTCTTAGCAGGGTCCGTCGAGATCCCTGAACGACTCACGATATGGCCCAAATACCTGACCGATTCCCGAAGCAGAAAACATTTAGCCGGTTTAAATTTAAGCTTAGCGGAACGCATCCTGAGGAACACCGCTCTCAGTCGCTGGAGGTGCTCCTCGAAAGTCCGACTAAAGACGATGATATCGTCGAGATAAATCAAACAGGTATCCCATTGGAGGCCCGACAAAACCAATTCCATGAGTCTCTGGAACGTGGCGGGAGCGGAATGTAAGCCCATGGGCAAACGGTTGAATTCAAATAGGCCCCCAGGTGTCCGGAAAGCAGTTTTAGGTTTAGACTCGTTATCGAGTGGCAATTGCCAAAATCCAGAAAGCAGATCGAGTGTGGAAAAAAACTGCGCTCCCGCCAAGGCATCCAGCGACTCATCCATCCTGGGGAGCGGATACGCATCCGCCATCGAGATTTTGTTTAAGCGGCGGAAATCGACACAAAACCGCAAGGACCCGTCCTGTTTCTTTACTAGGACAATAGGAGCACCCCACGGACTAGAAGAGGGCGAAATGATATCGGCCGCCAACATATCATTAACCGCCGATTGCACATGTTCCTTCTCGGCTGGGCTGAGCCGGAAGGGATTCTGACGAATAGGGGCCGCGTCCCCTGTAGCTATGTGGTGGCGCAACAGGTCAGTGCAGCCGATATCGTACTTATGTTTGCTGAACACGTCAGCAAACTCGATTAGCAAACCCCTCAATGCTCCCAATTGCACCCCGGACAAGTTAGCAGAACCGGCACACAACGAGTCCAACCACTCAGTCCCCTCATCACTTGGAGGATGCGACTTAACAGTGAAATCTGCTTGAGCCACGAGCCGTTCCTCAACGGGTAGCGGCGCGGCGTGAGCCAGCACCGTTCCCTGCGCAATTACGGCCGGCCGCGACCCCGTATTCAGGACCATTACGAACGGCTCACTGTCCCCTCTCACCATGGTTTGAGCAACCGCTAAGTCGAGGCCCCTACTGGCTCTGTTAGACGGCCCCAACAGCACCCCCTGTGCCTCCGCACCCACCTCAAGTGGCTTCCTGAACCGAAGGGGTACTAACATTTGCGATCCCGGGGGCACCCGTACAGTGTGAGTCGCCAGCGCCTGCACCGTCGCACAAACCGTGCGCACTTTGGTAGGGCTCGACAAGAACGCAACCCGCCGACCTGACGGAAGCTCTATGCAGGCCTGATCTATAAGAATTTTGATGGGCATTTTGGACAAAAAGTCCGTACCTAGCAAACAGGGAACGGCCAGCGATGATGATACAAAAATAGGGCCCGCCAATTTGATGTCACCAATGCAAATAGTCGCCCGAATCTGGCCGATGATCCCCAGGGATCCCCCATTCGCCGCATAAAATGGCACGTCTACTGGCAGAAGGGGTCTACTTTGGACGGGAAGAATGTTATAAATAAGGTCCGAGATGATGGTGGCCGACGCACCCGTGTCAACAAGCACCCGGACCTCAACCCCGTCAATGAACCCCGTTACCACGGACGACCCGGCCGACGCAGCCACGATCCTGTGGGCCAATTCGGACCACTTGACTGCTTGCGGGCCGCGTACGGACCCCCCTCGCCGAAATGAACCCCCGGCACCCAGCCGCGAACCCCCCACCGCGAAGCGGCGACCCGAATGTGCCGTGTTTGTGGACCGAACGTGTGAGGTGCCGCGACTTGCCGGGTTTTGTTGGGATGACTTGTGGCCCTGGTCGTCGTCCCGACGTGGTCCTGTGGCGCGCTGACGCGGGGCCCGGCACCCGGCTGCGACGTGACCCCGAAGGCCGCAGTTGTAGCAGACGACGGACGTCGTAGGTTTCGGTTGCTCCAGCTTGCGGGGCGAACGTGTGGGCGAACGACCTCCCGTTCTCCACTCCCCCGGACGTGATGCAGCGAAGGCCTGCTCCTGCACCGCAGCTGGCTGAGGTTCGGCGATCGTGGCGGCCAGTGCCGCGTTCCCCGCCCATTTGCAGACGACCCCCGGCTTGCGTTTGAGGACCTCGTACGCGTGAATGCTCGTGGCGATCGCCAGGGAGCATATATCCATCTCGTCCGCCACGTTGATGGGGACCCCCAACTCGTGGGCCAACACCAGCAGCTGCTCCGTCACCATGGCGTCCTTCCCCTCCTTATCCATGCAGGGAAAAGCTGCGTCCGCCAAGGCGAGTAGTGCCGTGCGATAGGCGAGCGTCGTTTCTCCAGCCACCTTCCGCCGATCGTAGAACTGGTGGCGACACGTGGAGGGCGGCCCGAACACCTTCGCCATCAGGTGTAGTGCGGCCTGGAGCGTAGAGCGGGACGACCTTGCAGCAGATGTGAAGGCTGCAAGCGCGTCGTCGTCAAGCATCGCTGGCAACGCACGCAGGGCAGTGGTGTCGGACCACCCCGACATCTCCTGATGAGCGAGGAACCTTCGTTGGAAGGCTCCCCAGTCGCCCCCATCCGCCTTGAACGCCGACAGCGCGGGCAATCTTTGCTGGAGGACCCGATCGTCGTCGACGTCGGAGAGATTTTCCCGCGCTCCGCTGTAGTTGTGTAAAATGTCGGCTCGGTTGTCAGGCGCAAAATGGAGGGCTCCGGCGCGCGCTGATGACGTGGGCTGCGCTGCGCGGAGGTGTCCGGCCACGTGGCGTCCGTCTTTCCCGCCAATCGGTGGCGGCCCCCCAAAAACGGCGGCAACTTCCAGACTTTTGGCGCGAAGCGCCTTTTGGCGGGAATCCTCCACCGTCGCTTCCTCCACGACTCCCGCAGCCGTTTTTCCGCTCGCCGGAACGGAGATGTCGGCCAAGACAGCGGCGGCGGCGAGTAGCAACTCCGCCAACCGGGAGTGCGCGTCCTGGAGGCTGGTGTCGGAGGCAAGCGGAGCGTCGGCCATCACCGCGAAGTGCTGCATCGGCGGCAACTCCTCGTTCTCTACTCCCGAGGTCGGTGTCCCCGGTACGCCGTCATCGTCCCGACCTCGCTCGTGGGTACGGGTAGTCTTCCTCGTGTCCATACTCCTTGAAGACAGGTTTACTTCTGACGCCAGTTGTAATGTAGTAACTCGGCGGGAGACGACTTCACGGGTAACACACTCTTTATTTTATCAAACTCGTTCACAGGTGACTAACACCTACTTTGTATCTCGGGTGACAAACACCCACTTAGTATCTCGGGTGACAAACACCCACTTAGCTACTTGGCGACTAACGCCCACTGAGCTACTCGGATGACCAACATCCACTTAGTATCTCGGGTGACAAACACCCACTTAGCTACTCGGCGACTAACGCCACTGAGCTACTCGGATGACCAACATCCACTTAGCTACTCGGCGACTAACGCCACTGAGCTACTCGGATGACCAACATCCACTTAGCTACTCGGCGACTAACGCCACTGAGCTACTCGGGACACTCCCTGCCCGGGGTATCCGTCTCGACTGTGGGTCCCCAGCCCGACCCACGGGGGCGTCGGACCCCGGGTCCCACAGCCTCGCCTCCGAGCCACACAGGGCCCCGGTCCCCACAAGGACGGCGGGACTAGGGGTCTCGGGGCACTAGGTCTTCAGCTCCGTCTTCGGGTCTTCAACTGGGTAACTCTCCCCGAGTGCTCTCGCGCGTCCCCCTTTATACCCCACCTGCGGACGTCGCTGCGAGCACCCACTTATTCGACCAATCGCCGGGCGCTGGCTACGATCCTCTTTTCCCACATCTCATCGTGCCTCACCACCCACGCCGCGCCGCCCCGTCATCTGTCACTCCCGGCGCGCGCGTCCACACCACGCCCACAACGCGTGCCCAACCCCGCACCCCGCGCCGCCCCGTGATCCATCACTGTCACAGTCGGCGCACGTCAATACCACCACTACATCTGCATAGCCTTGGTCGCTGCCTTCAATATTTACCATTGCTATTTGTGTGAGTTTGCACACATGTGGGGAATGGTAATACATTGGTTTGTGCACACAGCCACCTTCATTTAATTCCCAGCCATGGCTACAATCCGTACTGTGAGGTATAAGAACATGTTCTGAGCCTCCGATAGGGCGACTTAGCCTTAAATGTGTGTGCACACATTGTTGGTGCACATCTGTAATCCAGCCCTTTGGAGGCAAGGGTTGGTGGATCAGCATGAGATTAATTGGTTGGTATATCATTATCAGCTGCAGCAGCATATCATCATTATAATCACCATAATTGTTGTCATCATTTAGCATTATCATTGTAATCACCATTATTTGTTACTTTCAACAGAATCACCATAATTATGGTCATAATCCTCATCATAACCATCGCTATCATCTTCAACATCATCTGAATGATCATCACTGCTTTTAAGTACTGTAGCTAAATCAGACTATTAGCACAAATGTAACGCCTCGTGGATGTTAAAGCATCTCTCCGATACAAAAGATGGTGTTCAAATCTGGAAATAACACGAAAAACCATCACAACAGAAAGGTCAATTTAGGTTCAAAACAAATAGATTCAACACCAGAATAGTGTACACAAGCTCTTGGCCTTATCCAAACCACCAACTCAAAATAACTGAATTTGTGGCCATTTTGTTGTTTAGACCACCAACTCAAACAATTTGAGAAAATGTTCCCATCCCAACAGACAGCAGTGAAACAGACACAACTCTAGACTGGTTGTGTCTGTATTAGGACTCATCAGTATAGTAAAACCATCAATGTTCTCTCCTGCCATATGCGTCTTGGAGGCACATATTTGGACAGGACTTCCCTTTACACTAGGGGCACCCCATTAGCACTTGCCTGAAGGCAATAATACATATTTTAATGAGTGTTGCCTTTAGGCAAGTGTAATGTACACCTTTGTGTGATATTAAATCCAAATTAGCACATGTTGGCCAATCGAGCGCACTGATGTCTGCATGCAAGGTATTCATTCTCTTGGCACTCCTGGAGTGACTGCTGGTTGGCTGGGGGATTCCGTGGAATTGCGCGCCTCTCATTCTGCATGGCGAATGGATATTGTGCAATTACGTGAGCTGTGAAACCAATTCTGCAAGAATTAGTCCACGATTCTAAAAACCTGCCTATTTTAATCCACATATCCTGAGTTTATAAAATACATACATCACATGTATAGCATTTTCCTTTATGAAAGCCATAAAAATAAGGCTATTTTAGACTAACAAAAAACTGCTTGGTAACAATTTTCCCACCATTTATCATCTCTGTTAAATGTATTCATCGGCAGAGAGGAGAATGAGTCATGTTCACACTCGCTAGTTTAGATTGAGTGGACGCTATGATTACTCACAGTGAGTGAGGACTTGTACGTGATTAACGGAAGCACACTTTTCCCAGTCCCTCCAGAAAAACGCGATTATGCGATCGCAAGATTTCACGCAAAATCAGCCAAAGTCCGCATATTTATGCGGGGGGCGCGTTTTTTCAAATACGCCGCACTTTCGCCGCATAAATTGCAGATTTCCGCGCGCAAAATATGCGGGCTTGCATGATTTCATAATCCCCGCATTTTCGTTGCAAAAAGTCACATATATCTTAGCAGAAAGTTGAAAAATGTTGCGTTTACTTCACACAAGCGCAGCCATTTCCCCTGTTGCCATGGGAACGTTATGAAGTGAAGTCACTCATTACGCGACATCATTGAAAAGCTGCAAACCCCGCGATGCCAATGAAACCATGATAAAGCCCGCAAATCTTTCTCATTTGCCAACAAACATAAGCGCATAAGACCGCGCAAAGCAGTTCCCCAGTGTGTTACATGACAGTGGGGGCAAATTATTTTGCATAGCTACCTCTGTAAAACAGGAAGCACACATTTAATTTTTTAATATTTTATTTATTCATTTTTACAGAAGTTGTAGCATATTCATTTTGTAAAGCTACAGAACTTGTTCGACTCAATGTTTTGTAAGTTTGAGCCATCTGTTTGTTAAGGTCTGAAATAAAACAAGATGAGAACTTAAATATTCCCAGCACTTTCTGTGATGTAGTATGCTTGCTTATCATAGGAAGTAATAAGAAATGACTCTTTACATTAAAGTAGTAGCCTAGTGAATAGGGTGTTGGGGGAATCACTTTTTTTCTCTTTTTCATCAAACCGCAGTTTTTGCAAGTTCCCGCAATTTTTGCAAGTTCCCGCAATTTTTGCAAGTTCCCGCAATTTAATCGCATAAAATTGCATAAATATCCCGCATATTCCATCGCATTTTTTAAGAAAACGTGCCGCATAATCAACGATTTTTGCCCGCAACAATCACCAAAAAACTCCGCGTTTTTCTGGAGAGACTGTTTTCCATTAGCACAGGCATATAGAGGTATGTGCGCATGTGTGCGTTTTCTCATTCGTGCATGCGTGTGCCTGTGTGCGTGTGTGAACAGCCTCGAGTAACATTAAGTTGTGTTTATATTTCCATACACAGCTCACTCAAAACACTGTGTGCCGGAAAATGAAATGCGTCCTGGAAATTTTTATTGAAGGGTGCATTTACAGCTGCCCACATCAAGAGTTGAAATCTCAGAAACTGCAAAAAAGCAGCTTTACAATGAAGTTCCTGCGATTTAAAAGCTAGGGCTGAATGCTACGTACAAAGTGAAAACACACTACATCAATCTATATTTCATAGAGTGATGGCTAAAAACCAATGGAACACTGTATGTCACATACATCCACCACTGCTTATTTGGTATACAGCAACATACTTGTTTAGCCTTTGGCTACAAACAACTTCAATAGAACAAGAAGAGTTGTTACTTTTTCAAAGCAAATGTTCAAACGTGTGCTTTAACATCAGGTGCTGCTAAAATGCAAGTGGAGGATGCAGGCGATCTTAACCATCGAAGCGGGTGCCTCATTTCATGACTTTACGTGTCAGAGTGGAGTAAGAACTGGTTTCAATTGATTCCACCAAAGAGACAACGAAATGCAACTACAGTATATGACCTTCAATTGATAGTGTGGCAGCGTATTTTAAATTGCAGTTATCTACAGTAAAAAAGTTGAAAAGTGAAAAAGTGCAAATATTTAATATTTGCCAAATTCTATAAGCTTTTGGGTGCTACCATTATCGCATAAGATGCATCATGAACCATACTTTTATTTCAATCCATAAATTCAATTTCATAACGTATATTATAAATGTATTTTTTATACATGTCACTCTTAAATTTAGATATATAAATAATGATGTGGGTGCCACGGCGAACGGACGTTTAGGCAACTCTCAATAGACCTCAAATTTCCATCCCTTAATTTACGAGCACCATTATTGGACATTCATGCTCAATGTTCCTGGCCCAGATCAGGTCTGATGAGGTGGCCAAATGGAAAGTCTGTTTTCACTGGAGTCTTTCCTGTACAAAAAATGCACTCTTGTTTGCCTAGCAATACCACACTCTCCCATAAACTAAGCAACCACGCGGCTCAAGCGCGGTCAGTCTGCACCGCCAGCCCCTCCTTTGCTGCCCTGCCGCCCTTTACCGACAGCCTTCTCACCACAGCCGCTACCCAGTGCCTCTCTTAAAGCCGGGGCACAATTGTCCTTTACAGTAAATGCATCGTTATAAGGGTAATCCCCAAGCCACTGTGGCACCACTCACGACCCTGCGATATATAACGATGCACCGAGCACCTCCGTGTGAACTGATTTCATTTCTCCATCTTTTTGGTTTTATGTGAACTCTTGGAACGTGTTCTACTCCTTGGCTCACGCCGTTATTTTTTCACAATTGTCCATCTTCTCTTCTTGCCATGATGTGCCCTGCCCAAGTCCACTTTTTCACAAGTTTCAATATTATTCACCTGCATATATTCTCTAATTCATGTGCACCTCTGTCGCTCACTGTAATTCTAAGAATGCACCTCTCCATGCCTATTTGCACGCCTTTCAATGTATGTTCTACATTGTGTTTCTGAACCATGCCATACATAGCATGTCGTACACACTGATCAATAACGTTCTCCTTAACTATGAAATGTAGCATTGGTATGCTACATTTCATAGTTAAGTTCATCTCCTCCAAAAGCACTTCAAGCCACTCTCGTCCACCTCTTTATTTAATCGTTTTATATTTTGGTCCGCCTTCAAAAGTTGCCCCAGATACACACTGTTGTATCCTAGTTGTACACCTCCAACAGACATTGCCATGTGTCTAGCAAACTTGTTGTAGGTGCCTTATAAAGTACGTGACATTATTTTGTAGAACATTTACAGCCTTTTATCAATCCACTGCTGCATGAAGGCCTCCAAATTCCATTTCAATCATGGAGGTTGTTAAACCATAATTACCACGTAGGTCAGTATGCGTTGAAATGATGAGATCAGAACCAGTTTATATATCACTGACTGTAACCGTAATCTGGGATCGAACTCGGCTCAGACACACAAGGCGTGATTCGCCCCTCCTGTTCAACCACCCTACCAGTCTGGCCCTTCAGCTCCATTCACAAATCCCTCGCATCTTACTTGAGAGCAGCACCATTGGGTGTGCAGTGCCTCTTGCACAGATTACTCATCTCAGTAGTCTAACCAGGAGGGCTGACGAGTGCAGCTCCATCGATGGCACCTGAAATCACGCTTGCACACACGTTACCATTCATAGCCGTCACAGTGGATGGGGCTGTGTCGGTGGCACCTTGGGAAACCGAACGCATTGCCCAACATTGGCAACGCAAACAGCACGGCCAAATAAAACTATGCTCCATATATGGAGCAGGGTGGAAAGAAACTTGGAATAAAAGCTACACTTTACAGTATCATACTAGATTTTCAATCAACAACACTTTCTTGCATGAATATGTATTACGAAGAAAACACAAAGACCAGCGTGACTTATTTCTAAAATTGCCAGTAACTTCATAATGAGATCCATAAGCACCGTTTAAATAGGATTGTGCTGTGAAGTTCAAATGCAGCAGTTGCGTGGAGTTTTATAACTACTGTGTATATATCTGTAGTGTTTTTATTTCACGAGGACAACTTCTTCTTTCTTTTTCTCCTGTGTCACTTTTATTCAACACCACGTGTTCAACACCACGTGACTCCGTCGCTCTCTCTCACTCTCCTAGCCTCTCCACTGCTAGCCTATTACTATACACTCTGCTGGCTTCTCCACTGCTAGTCTCTCCTTGTTCTTCTGCTAGCTTCTCCACTGCTAACCTATCGCCTCACACTCTGCATGCTTCTCTACTGCTAACCTTCCGCTATATATTCTGCTAGCTTCTCTACTGCTAGCCTTCCGCTATATATTCTGCTAGCTTCTCTACTGCTAGCCTTCCGCCATACACTCTGCTAGCTTCCCTACTGCTAGCTTCGCACGCTCACACTTAAGATTCCACTAGCTTCTTTACTGCTAGCCTTGTCTTCCCTCGCCTCTCCTCCCTCGCCCTTGCCACCTGTGGGGGTTCAGCCATCACCACGTGAGAGTGCGAGGAGAGGAGAGCGGGGCTTTGAGGTTTCCCTTGTTTGTATTTCTGCCATCATTCCGACCAACTCCCGAACTCTCCATGACGCTCCCATATATATCCTCCTTATTAATTTCTCATTAAATAAGTCATATTTAAAAATATTTTTTTAAACACGCTTTAATGAAATGTACCCTACTCGTAATGGCAGAACTCCACGACTCGAGGAAGTGGCCCCGAAGCTTGCCATAACGTCAGGGGCCGTGGCCAATTACAGCCAACGTTAGTTGAGCGTGGACAATTAGACCCAAGCCGAAACATAACATACGAAAAAGATTTTTAATTACTTTTTTTAATGATAGAATATAGTATTGTCATCAGTATGACATAAGTATACCAAGTTTGCAGTCGATACCACATTGGGAAGTGAGTTAAAATTGAGTTACAAGATTTGAGGAAACGACAACAACAGAGTGAGTTAATAGAAAGCGTGTAAAAAGATTGTTTAAAAATATATTTTTATGATAGAATATGGCATTGTCATCAGTAATACATAACTATACGAAGTTTACCGTCGATACCACATTGGGAAGTGGGTTAAAATTGAGTTACAAGATTTGAGGATACGACAACAACAGGCAGAGTGAGTTAAATAAAAGCGTGTAGTAATAATAATAAAAAAGCTGGCGACATCCGTCGCCTCGTGCCTGTGGCTTCCGCCGTTATCGCCCCCAATCTCCCGTCATCCTGGCGCCTGTCCTGCGCCTGCATCTGCAACCAGGCAATCACAGCTATGCACCTCGATTAGCCGTCTCCCTTCCGTTGCTGTCTGTCGTGTCGCACCTGCTTGTCCCGATGCGACCTCACTGTCCGTATCTGAGCACATGCATGCACACAGCTTGCAAACCCCCGCGCGCGTTATTCCACTACATATCCATTAAACACATTTTAGTTAAAATGTCACTAAATTTGTTTTTTTTCCATTTTATTATTTGTCAGCGGGCAGCAGTGCAGTGGTCACCACACTACGCTATCAACTCAGGGACATACGTTTACATCCCAACCACGGCGAACATCAACAATCCACACTGGGGGTGTAATGATTTACTGCCTTCCCCACCTCAGAAATGCCATGAATTGTCACAAACCTATGTAATTAGCGTTATGAATACAGTGGGTGCAAGGGTTACGTGAACCCATAACATTCAAAATGTACGAACCAAACATTACAAATTCTTAAACGATTCAATGTGTGCATCATGATCATAAAAAAATATCTGCATTGATGAATCAATACATTGTTACAGACGAGTCAACAGCCACTCAGTTCCTTCACTTGATTCGTTTTGTGTTTTTATAACCTGCACTGACCAGCAAGATGAAGAATCTTCAAACTAGTCCAAGACAGACATGAGCTATCAGATATATTGGTCCGTTTCTACAGATGTACCTCAATTATCCCGTAAACCCCACTCTTCCAAGTTAATGGAGTTTTTTGGGAAGTCATCTTACAGTTACATAACATTAAAAATGACTGGACTTTACCCATTTGCAAAAAATGCATTTCCCCCTGTTGGTTGCAAGCAACGGGGAAAATCCATGTTTTTTTTTAAATAAAGCAAGTTTTCCCTTGGATTTGTTTTGGACTTTGCTTAGATATTTTATGTTCAAAAATCCACATGGCAGTTAGATAAATGGTTAAAAACTGAGTGGAATGAGCGCATTTCTAACTGCAACCGTATAAGGTTTGCTTGTGAAGCTGCTCTCCGAAAAGGGCACAACTTTTACTGTGTTTATAAATCTGTGATTGATTACGGAGGTGCTGGCAGACTGCTGGTTCATATTTAGTGGAAAGATCCAAATAGCTATAAACGCATGACAGGCATTTTGCCAAGGATAGCCAAAGCTTTTGGTACAGTTATCAGTGACAATTCTCTATAAGCCATGATAAGATAACCATACATTGTAAACATGAGTGAGTTTATATTCAGCAATGAATTTTAAGGGTTGTGTTTCGACATCAACATTCATATACGGGACGTTATTAAAGTATAATCTGGTCAATCCTAAGATGATGCTTCAACATATTTCAATTAATGTACAGAACATATTTTTTTTTCAGAATCATCCCATCTGTTAAATTTACACTACAAGCAGTCCCCGGGTTACGGAAGACAGACTTACATTTACATTGCTTATGGCTTTATTTTGCTGATTTCGAAAAGTTTTTTGGTTTGGCCATGTTTGTTTGTTGTAGTACAGAGTTAGAATGATGGCTTTAATTTAAGTTGTCTTGTGGTTGTTATTGTTGTTGATTGACTTGCATCCCACTGGGATTTTTGCACAGTGTTGGTGTACGGTGCTTTTTTTCTGGGAGATTTTGCAGTTTTTTCCTGGATTTTTCTGTTTGCACATAGTCACTTTAAGATGTTTTCTTGTTCATGTTATTTTGTTTGTTGCGGTTGCACCCGAATGGCTCACATGGCAATAACAAATAAATGAAACTGAAAACTAAAACGTAAATCCGACTTTACGGAAATGCTCCCATAAATAATGTAAAATATGTAAGTGTGGGTTTTAACGAGGGTGGAGATGAACGGTTGGAGGCAACACGTTTATTAACAATGGCTACGATACAGTGCGTAGCGAACCCTTAACACTTGAAGGGGGTAACGGCCCCTTCACCCGCTGCCTAAAGAGGTACCGCCTCTGGACTGACATGCCCTACGACTGGGGCTACGGTCTCTGGGTCCTCCGGCTAGGGGTGACCTAGAGGAGGCTGTTCTGAACTGACCCAGCCAAGGTACAGGTCCCGACCACTGGCCCGCTCGGTCCCGGCCCTTACAAGGACGTCGGGCCCCGAGAGTTCTAGGGTGGCACCACTGGCCCACTAAGACCTGGCCCTTACAAGGACGGCGGGTCAGGTGAGTCCCAGGGTCCTAGCTAGCTGGGCTTCAGTCTTCAACTAGCTAGCTGGTCTTCAGTCCTCCACTGGCTCCCGAGCCGTCCAGTGGTCCGGCTTTTATACAGCTCTGGAGGCGTACCCGCCCCCGGCCACGCCTTACTTCCAGAGAGTTCCGAGGGGGGTCACGGGGGACCCCAGCACACCCCGCAGGCCCCCTTTCTCTCGGAGTTGGGGAATCTAGCGGCCCCTATGCCGGTCCGAGATATTGCCCCTGGTGGACCTCGTTCGCAACTGCAGGTAAGTAGCGCGACCCATTAGTACACGTGACTCATTACAGCGATACAAATATTCAATACTGTATGCGAAATTGGTTTGCATTAGTTACGTAAGCACAAATATTGCAGCATGGTGGTGAGGTTGTGGATGGATACAGCGGAGCGAGGCATAAGGAAGGGCTGCATATTCCCCAAGGCGGTGGTATCCTGTAGATCACTCTTCTATCATGGTGTTAAATTGTTACCATGAGTATACTCTACCTGCCACATTGTCTCTTTTCCTTTTGTAGCATTACGTAATTGTTTGCTTTCTATGCTTCGTGGTATTCATAAACAATTGAACACAGTACAGTATATGTTCCATTAGTTTAATTATGGGGAGTGTTAGGGTAGCTATTCGATTAAATGTAAGAATAATAGGAAGGGCAGAGCGTATGTACAGCGATACAATGTGGGTAGCGATAGAAAATGGACGGTGGCGTGATGAAAACAGTAGGGGAGGCACAACTATTTCCGGATATGGGATTTTATCTTGATTTTGGGGCGAAAATTGTTCAGTTTCCGACATGCGGGAGATTCGGGTTCTGGATATTTCTAGGGAACCTAACCCTTCCGCAACCCGGGGATGCCTGTACTTCGAAATGCATTCACTATAAGAATGAACAAGTGTTTACCTATGAAGAGGACTCGGAAACTGGTTAAGTGCTTCTTTATTCTTTAAACCACAGCCACACTCATTCCTAAAACCAACCCCGAACACGCGTTTAACAGCCCCTTTTAAACATTCCATCTCCGCCCTCATTCCCAATCCACATCTTCGTCTCGCACGCCGAGTCAGTGTGACGTCAGTGCCCTTTAACCCTTGACCCCCGTCGAGTGTATTCCCGTGCGTGTGATTGGTGTGTGCTATGCTGAGTGTGGAGATTTCATGTCTGCGTGGTGCAAGTGCGTGAGGATGGCTCGCAGATCCCCTACATCACCCCACCCCATTCCATGAGACCGAGTGGTCCTCGGCTCAACAACTGTGCACCTCGGCCGGTCAAAGCCAACCGTGGCCGGGCGCATGTCATTTCAACAAAGAACAAAAAAAGTGCAATGAAGGCAAAAGTAACACAACGGAAATGTGCAATAAAGGCAAAAGTAACACAACACAATTCCCTCTCCGTCCCCTTCTTAACAAGTGCGCCGCCTCTGTCGCAGACTTCACCCACGATCCAACCCCTCGACCGAACACAATAGGGTTGCAGGGATGTCCGTGTCCACAGCTGCAACGAGGCGGCGTGAGCATGAGTGGGTTAAGGATCCCCGTCCTGTGGCCAAGTCCGATGCTGCGGCTGTGTTTTCAGCCACGGACGCCGATGGATCCGGTGCTGGCGTCCTGTAGTCCTGCAGAATGGGCAGTGGCTGCATTGTCAGTCGAACGCCTAGCAGGCCGCGAGTGTGACAACCTCCTCCCACCCGGCCGAAGTGATGATGAAGTTGAGCAAGGTGACGATGCTCAAAGGGGCAGCTCGGCCGTGACGTAACGTTTTAGCCTAGAGGGGTGAACGTACCACCTACGTTTTCCCAACTGAATGCGAACACATTGAGGTCGCAATACCTGTACCACTGTGACCGGGCCCTCTTCAGGGCCGGTGCAGTTTCGCTTGACATATGTAACGATACCTGCGGGCAGTGCAGCCAAGCCAGGTCACTCACTGCAAAGGGATCCGTGACCGGCGGCTTAGACCGCAAGCGCTCGTTCATAGGTTGCGCATACGCGGATGCTACTGAGGCCGCCTTGCGAGCCTCGCGCAAATATTTTAGCAAGTGGCGGAATGCAGCTGGCAAATCTCCCGAACACAACGGAATAGGGCGCAACTGTGCCTCAATCAGAGGGCTTGGCTCGTGTATATACATCAAGAAAAAGGGTGAGTATCCCGTTGATCAATGCGGCGCCGAGCGATAGGCCGTCAAAACCCCTGGGATGTGCAAATCTCAGTCTGTCTGCTGGTCATTGACCAAGTGACACAGCATCCCCGAGAAAGTGCGGTTAAAGCGTTCTACCATCCCGTCCGTTTGTGGGTGGTTAGGGGACGTCCGCACCTTCTTGACACTCAGCATGTCACACGCCTCCTGCAAAAGCTTGGAGGAAAAGTTTCTGCCCTGATCCATCAGCAGCCACTCAGGAGCCCCCTTGTGAGCGACATACCCATTTACAAAGGCGTCCGCTATAGATATCACAGTCTGGTCAGCCAACAAGCAGGCAAAGGGCTAGCGTGTAAAGTAATTCATCCACACCAGTAGGTATCTACTTCCTCGAGGAGTGGCAGGGAAAAGGCCCAATATATTGAGGGCCACGAGCTTGTTTACCCGGGAAACTGCAGGGGAGCGCTTCACCCGACCGGCGGGGGCTTCCTGCGTGCACAGTTTGCGCACGCCGACACCCCACGGCGAATATCGGCGGACATGCCCAGCCAAAAATAGTGAAGGCGTAGCGTAGCCTCGGTCTTACGGCAACCTAGATGGAGCAACTGTCGGGCGTGAACATCGGAGCATTGCTGACTTCGCAGGGAAGAGGGCACCACGAGGACTTTACGGTTCACAGTCGCGTCCCAGCGCATCAACAAGCCTTCCCACATGAAGAAAAACTTCCCCAACGTGGGGAGATCGTCAGCGCATGTCGTCTCCACCAGCCGGTCCTTCCATTCCCGCAGGATTGAGCCCCAAGTTGCTATCAAGCGATGCCAGCTGCCCCGCCCGGTCCGTTTCCGCGGCGGAAACCGGCGCCACAATCTCGGGTTGCACTGTGGCCAGCGGTCTACAGTGTGGGGATCCGTTGCCGCAGGCACACTTAATGGGGGCTGACAGTCTGGACAATGCATGGTCGTTTGTATGCATGATTCCTTTCCAATGCACCACTCGAATGGCCGCGAACCGAGGCTGATGATCCCGGCTGGTCGTCCCTGGTGCACTTGTCCTGCTGCGGCATCCGTGGGCGATGTGTCCCTCACGACCGCAGCGATGGCAGATGACTTCTTCCGTTACCCGAGGATGCTCTTCTGCCTCGCGAGATGCCCAACGCAGGGGTCGGCGCTCTGCTTCTCGCGGGATCCTCAGATACTGCCGCAGGGCTGCCACTGTCTCTCCCTCGTCCTCCTCCACCGGCGGCGCGTGTCTGGTTGGGGGCCGTGGCAGCCCCTCGACATCACTGCGATTCCATGCGATGTGTGCCACACTTCGCGTGGGTCCCGCTATCTCTTCGTAAGCCCAGAAATGTCGTGCAACCCAGAGCGAGGTGCAGGCTTACTCCTCCACCACCAGCAGTATCACTCCCACCTTCTGTGCTATGGCAAGGAGCCGCTCTGCCATCAGCGAGTTCAGGCCCGGCTCGTTGAACTGCGGGAATGCGGCTTCTGCCAGCGTCAACAATTCTGTCCTAAAGACCAGGAGCAATTTGGATGCTTCCCGCTGGCGGTTTTTAAACTTCTGGCGAGCCCCGTATGGAGGGTCGAACACCTCCGCCATCTCCTTGGAGACGCCCTGCAGGGATCCTCTTTTTGCAGGCGGAATCTGGTCGAACACTGCCAGTGCGGGCTTGCTCCTCCGTCCACTTCATTGCCCGGGTGGCTTCTCCCAATCTGGATATGAACCTCTGTATCGCGCCCAGTTGGCGGCTCCATCCTGGTCCTCCCTCCGCGCTGCCTCTGCTTAGTTTCGGGCTGAATCTCGCTCCCGATTAGTGCCCTTGCCCCTTACCCGGTCAGCTGCTCTCCACTGCGCTCCAGTCGTTCATGTCCCCCAGTTGCCGCTGCTGTCGGCGGATATCGGGAAGACAGGCCAGGGTTTTCTCCCAGGTCCCACGCGGGACGCATGGTCGGCGGCAGCACTGGAGCTGCTCCATCCCCTGATAGCTGCTGCGGGGTGTCTGGTCAGGAAAGCTGACCGTGGCACCCGTCCCTTTGCTGGGGAGGACTCAGCCGGCGAAGCAGTGCGGTTACTGCCTCCAGCAGCTGATCCATTTTCTGATCCCTAGAGGATGATCTGGGGCGTCAGCGGTGCTGGGTCTGCACCGTCGGGTTGGTGGAGGAAGGTGCCCACGCGGGACGAATCCCGACTCGTCGGTTCCATTTCCGAGCAATTCTCGTCCCGAGCACCTAGAGCGTCTTCTGGCTGAGTCTCCCCCTTTGGGATCTTGCGTCGGCTGAAGCGAGACCTCCCACCGCTGCCACCAAATGAAGAGGAGTCAGAGACTGATTCTAGATTTGAAGCTTTCGTGACTGCAATGATTTATATTCTTAGGTTTTTTCGGTAAAGTCACGTAGGTAAAACATAAAAAAAAATTATTTTACTTTCATTCATTTTAATGTTTTACCTACGTGACTTTACCGAAAAAACCTAAGAATATAGTCAGAGACTGGTTAAGCACTTCTTTATTCTTTAAACCACAGCCACACTCGTTCCTAAAACCAACCCCGAACACGCGTTTAACAGCCGCTTTGAAACCCTCCATCTCCGCCCTCGTTCCCAATCCACTTCTTCGTCTCGCACACCGAGTCCATGTGATGTTAGTGCCCTTTAACCCTTGACCCCCGCCTAATGTATTCTCATGTGGGTGATTGGTGTGTTCTATGCTGAGTGCGGAGATTTCGTGTCTGCATGGTGAGAGTACGTGAGGATGGCTCGCAGATCACCTATATTAACATTTTCCACAATATACGAGTTACAGTATTTGAATTATTCAACAGTTTCATACGAATTTTCTTTTACTACTAACCATTATAGTTCCAGTCAACCCAGTTAATAGTTATGTACTGACATCGGGGATGTCACTGTATGGTGCCGGCCCGGAAGGGTCGTGCCGTTCGATGTTCCTACATCGTGGACAGCACCGTGTGGGTGGCTGTGTGTAATACCAGCCCTAGCGAGGCTTGGTGAGCACCGGGATAGTGCGGGCACCATACACAGTGTGTGGTGGAGGGGGTGTCAGTCCAGGGCCATAGTTGCCCCGGGCCATGACACTCTGGTTGACCCTGTAGACACGTGATCCGGAATGTCCATACAGGAGGCCCCAGGTGGGGGGACTCGGGAGTGATCACGTGACCGGAGAGAGCTCTTGAGAAGGATCGAGAGGGAACGAGAATGTTCGGGAAGGCGGACGGGGCCAAGGGCGGAGCGGCCCCGACCGGAGAGGGATATAAGGCGGGTCCCTGAAAGGGACCGGGGTCGCTGCATTCTACAAGCTGGAAGCTCAACATCTACAAGCGGGAAGCTCTACGTCGCAAGCTGAAACTCTCCGTCTTACGAGGCAGCCACATTGTCAGAGACCCGAGTGAGGGATCGACCCTTCGTAGCAGTAATTCGCTGTAGTCTGGTAAAGGGGCAAGTTACCCTTTTGTGTTACGGTGTTATAGTGTTACAAATAAAAGTTTTGCCTCTAAAAGAAACGTCTGCAACTCAGTTGGACCCACTACAGTTATAAAAAAAGCAATAAAGTACAGTAGTATGTTAATATCGACAGCAAACCTATATCAATTTCAGTAAATGCTATTATTCATAGCTTTAACATTTCTGAGCACCACTATAGGTTATGAACTGTGTGTTTAGCCACTCACTCGAGGCAACGCATGTCGCATCTTCAATAACTAACACGAGGAAAAGCTCTCAGGGTTGTCACCCAGGTTCAACTGTTCTGTCGAGACGCCTTGTCGCCAGATGGGTGCAGACATCCTTTCACGGAGCATTGCACCAATTTGACATTGAGAAGCACTATTTTAAACACAATTGGGCAAGAACACGTAAAAATTACACACTTTAATTTTACATACTCTCAGTACATTTTCCACGTTTAAAATGTGGTCCTTTTGGTGTACCGCGTGTAAACAAGTTTGTAGGATATGTGATAATTTGGAATTTTCTTACAAAGCTCGGGGAAAAATACAATGGTAAAACAAATAAACAATGCATAACCAACCAACTTTCCAAGGTCGGTGGGAAGCTGTGCCAAAACTTCTGATAGGAGAGGCAGCAAGAGGGGGGTCCTGGGCTGTCCCACTTACAAAGGAGAGAGGCGCGGTATGCGCCAAGAAGTGCGTAATGGGAAGTTGGAATTACTTGAAATGGTCTCTGCGGTACAGACAGAAGAGAAGCAACACCAGGGAGCTCATACATCTCTCGGATAAACCGTGAGAATTGAGTTCGCAGGAAGGGGGGCTCACTTCTGAAACACCAACAAAACATTTTAATTAATCCCACACGTGTTAAAATAAATTGTTCATACTACCAACATGAATTAGTATTGCCAGCATTGAGGACACTGGACTGTCTCAGTCCATACATTTAGAAGGCCCCAGCTGGGTAATGCAGTAATGCCACAGTATCGTTCTTATAGCTCGGTAACTCTAAAGCACAGCATTCCCAGCAGAGGACCCCAACGGGGTGATCTAGAACCACATCTAAAACTATCGCACTGTCCAAGCACTGCACTTGCAATTTCTACCTCTGACAATCGGACTCAGGGTGAAGCGAGATCAACGCTGGGACTTCTGACTGTTGGGAGACTGTGGTGCTCGGCTCAAGTTATCATTGCTCTGCTACCCCACCACCACAAACACTGCCATCCAACACAGCAGCATCCGAGCTTACACACCTAACCGACCCCCCTGGAAAGACACAAATTAAAACAGCAAGCTGTTTGCGCTGTTGCAATTACAAAGATGCAAAGTCAGTTTATTTCAAATAAGCTTGACTTGCATTAATAAATGCAGCTGGGCTAATTTAATACGCACTGTACAAGTAAATTCACTTCCAGGCTACACAGACAAAATCATGACAATGTATTGTGCAAGATAGTGTCTAGCCTCACATGTGGCACTGCTTTAAACCGGCATGTCGCTTAATTATGCTGAAGGCGACATTCACAAACCAGACCATATATTTGTTAACGCTGCTCGCCTCCCCACCCACATTCCCAGAACTATCCCAACTACATTTGGAGCAAGGACGAAACAAGGACTTCTGTTGCCATCAGTAAGCACCCGAGGACACGACAAAACAGCCTACTGCTAACACGCATCATGCCCGAGATCAGACTCCCTCTCGGCATATCCTGGCCTGTTAGATCTACATCACCATGACTTGGAAGCATCTGCCTGACGCCAAATTCTGCTTCTGAGAACGAAGCGTCACGCGCATGCACAATCTCGAATTATTTATAATTTAAACAAAATTCCCTTTATTCACAAGCTGGTTTTGAGGACTAAGTAATGGGTGATGCGAAGACAGAGGCAGGAGGCAATACAATGGGTGTTCTCATGCAAGTTGTTGTTCAGCACTCCCAGTGCGTGGAATCTGCAGCTGCCTAACAGCGCAGAATGGCAGCTCCACTCCATTGGAGGAGCGGTCGTGCATCCGTTGCATTAACGTCCCGCCAAACCAGGGTATTCACTACAGTAATTGTAAATGTGATGTAAAAATTGGATACGTCTCACGCAATGCATTTGCATGCATTAAGGTATTTTCTTAGTCATTGCCTTTATGCGATAACCCAAGTAATTTTCACAATTTAAACAGTCCGAAGCCTTTTGAACAATCATTATTTTAATGATCTAAAAACGTTGATGAACCCACCAACTTACGGGCAAGCAACCCAGAACTGAGACCCACTTGATGCCCACTTCTATGACCGTCACCATTTGCATCGCAAGTTATGAAAGTCTGGGCACATAGGGGCCAGATTGGACACCACCTGCCATTATCGATTGACCATTATTTGTTTAGTTAATGGATCATACAGTACCTAAAATGAATGCAGTCCAATCTTTTAAAATATAGCATACCTCACTCGAAGATTATGCATGTTTTATTTGACTGGTAGTCGTTTTACATGGTATATAGACCAAAATTAGCTGGGCTGAGGCTCAGTATTCCTTAAACATAGTTCTCCATGATAATCTGAGCTAGGAGCTCCATTCACAAGTCTAAAAAAGTTAGGAAAAATAACCATTAACATTTGATAAAACTGAATTCTGATCCGAACAGGAAATTGTAATTCATTAATTTTCCTTGCAAAGATCACATATTTGATATAAAATAGTGTTATTTGACCAGGTAAGGCCCACCGAGCGATATAGCTCTTTTTCAGATGCTACCTGGCCACAAATAATAGGTTAACGAAGTGGCTTATAGTGTGGAAATGTACAGCAGCCAAATACTCTAAACACACATTTTTAAATGTGGAGGGAAAAAACGGATGACCTGGAGAAAAATACACGTGACCATGGGGAGAACAAAATCCAAATATACAGGCGTCAGGATCGGGATCGCACGCACGACCTCCTGTATACAAGACGAGGTAGCTATATTATGGGACCTTCTTTTCCAGTATCAAAGTATGAAATATAAGAATAGGTTTTATCCTTTCTGGCAATAAAACAAGTGTGAAGATGTTCAAAGACCAAATAAACACTTTTTGCAAGGAATCGAGTCTGCATTAACCACACGTACGTATGGTGAACATGCAAACAAAACATGCACTGATAATATATGCATTGTCTTGGAAACTTATTGGCCGACATCAGACAGCCTTTTTTACGGCCTAGTCTCACCAGTGTCAGACTAGAGAACGCCAAAAAGGCGCACAGTACAAAGCCAATGCACATATCAGAGAATTTATAGCTCAGGGTGAGCAGCTATTTCATACCTTTTTTGTCAGTATCAAAGTATTACAAATAAGAATAGGTTTTACCTCTTTCTGGCAATAAAATAAGTGTTAAAATGTTCAAACACCAAATACCTTTTGCAAGGAATCAAAGTCTGCATTAACCACACGTAATTGTGAACATGCACACAAAACATACTGTTTGATTGCCAGAAAGGGTACAATCTATTCTTATTTTTCATACTGGCAAAAGGTCCCATGATATCGCTGCTCACCCCCAGCTATAAATTATCTGATACGTGTGGCATTGGCTTTGTACTGATCGCCTATTACGTTCTCTGGTCTGACACTGGTGAGACTAGGCCATTAAGAAGGCTGCCTCTGGTGTAGGCCAATCAGTTTCAAAGACAATGCATATATTATAGGAGCATATTTTGTTTGCAAGTTCACCACAAGTACGTGGTTAATACTGACTTAACACCTTCCAAAAGGTATCCATTTGGTATTTGAACATCTTAGCACCTATTCTTTGGGTCTTTCGGTAAAGCCATGTAGATAAATAATAATAAAAATATCACGTTTCCATCGCAACACAAGCAATCGTCATCAGGTGAAAAATTATAGCGGGAGAGCTGCTGAGGCAGAAAAAAATATAGCAGGAGAGCTGCTAACGCAGGATGTTATATAGGTTTGAGATGGGTGTAGCCCAAGGGTAAGTGGGCGGGGCTAGAGATGGAATTTGCGTGTAAATGTAAGATCGGAGAGCTTATATACCTCCACAACTACGAAGCTGTGGAGGTGGCCATTGTATTGTGAGAGATTAGCATGTCAATCTGTTAATGTAAAAATTAACATGTAAATGTAAGAAAACCGGGCACCACCGAAGCTGTGGAGGTGACCATTGTATTGAGATTAGCATGTCAATGTAAGAAAACCCCTGCAACGGTGGCTTTGTTAACGAGACATTTAGCCTGTTAATGTAAGATTAGCATGTCAATGTAAGAAAACCGGGCGCCACCGCCACATCAAGGACAACAAAGCTGTGGAGGTGGCCATTGTGAGAGATTAGCATGTCAATGTAAGAGAACCACCGCAACGGTGGCTGTGTTAGTGAGACATTTAGCCTGTTAAAAAACGAGCCACCGCCACATCGAGGGAAAGGAGCAGCGGTGGCACCTGTTTTATTGCCAGAAAAGGTAAAGCTTATTCTTATTTTTCAAGGCGAGGTAGTTAACATCTCGCCACCGTGGCGCGCACTAATCGTGTCTTACGAAGGGCCATCACCCAAAACATTATCCTTTAGAGCAGTATTATCTACTTGGTGTTTTTATGATTAGGCACCATTGCTGTTTTAGTACTGTATTGCTAAATGTGATTCATATCTAACTTGTATAACACAAAATTAGTAAATCTTACTTTAAGTAAAAGTGATAGTCGAGTATTGTTTTGCCCAGTTATTTTGGAATTCTAAACACATTTTGAACAGTTTGCAGTAGAATCAACGATTAACTTTGCATTAGGTCATTAAATTTTGATTTTGACGCCAGTATGAATGCCTCCGCATATGCATAATCGCAACTCACATTTTAACTGTGCGGTACTAATTTGCGGTTGCCCTTTGGATTTCGTTTAACAAAAATAGGGCAACTCAAAACAGTATGTCTGTGCAACCCTCAAAAATAAGGCATGCACCTAAGCTAAAAGCAATGTTGGGATGCACAACACGTTTGGGACTGCAGTGTGCATGTAATGAGGTGGCCAAGTGTAACATGGCAAGTGTGAAAATGCATTATGCATCTCAGATCCTGCTCACTGCTTCATCCTGGAGCCCAACGTGTCCACCACCCACCTCCAGGGAAGTGACACAATCTAACCATCAGTTCAGGAACCATATTGACAATTAGCAAACTTTACGTCAAAAGTATATACCAATAACTAATGGAAATTTCCTCGTGGAAGTTCTTAGGTACAGTATTCTATTCATATAGTTATCGAAGCCAGTTACTAAAACTTTACGGACAAATTTAAATGTCTTATTTATGCTTATTATTTTAAAAATACTTTGTTGCAGATGTGCTTCAAAATTACAACAGACCGACCTGTAACCTTTACAAGTAAAATTCAGCAGCATTGTCATAGCCATAAGCATGACAAATACATTTTCTCGCACAGTATTCAAGAACATGTAAGCACTGTACTATCTATGATCCCAATGCTGCGGTTTCCTTTCAATAAATATAAGCCAGCAGCAAATAATGATTCAAAACAATGCAATCAATTCACCAACATGAACAAAATACAAAAAGATGTACCTTAATAAAAGCCAAATGTATTCAAATGATGTACAATATCAAGTTCATTCATTCACCATCGCTACAATCAATTTCACTAAACCAGTTTAAAAATAGCAGAACTTGAAGAGGCGAGTAATGTTATGTACAGAGGGGCTGTTGGTGCACAGGGCACGTGTGGTACAAAGCCCGGAGGCAACTCACAAACAAGCAGTGCAGCTCTGTTACCGAACGCATTGTAAGTTCAACTGATGTAATGGGCTATTTCACATGATTTGGCATTTGGCAAGCAGCAAATAAACCCCAAGTGAATGGCAAAGTGGAAACAAAAATGTAAAAAAATATATACCTAGCTCCAAAGCAGTATTTACTGCAGCATTCAAGTATATTCGTGTGCTTAAAGCACACGTTTTTGAGGGGCTTTCTAGCAGTGCATTTGTGATGTTTAATGTAAATGTAGCATTTGCCATCCTTTTAGCGTCAAAGGCCTAAATCTGGCAACATTCATTCATTAATATGCAAATCACTTTAATGCATCGTTTGAACAGAAAATCATTTCCAATACTCATTTGAGTGTATATGTACTGTACTTCAAAAACACACCCTCAGTAGCTCATGTGTCGTGACCCCTTGTCAAAAGTAGCATTGCTGCATTGCTTGTATAAAATGAATGCACTGCCCTGCTTGTGAACTGAAGGTCAGTTCACATCATACTGCAGAACATATATTTTTAAACTGCCTAATCTAGATGTTATGAGCCACGGATATATTTTTTCCGAAAAAAGGAATCTTGTTTTCGTTAACATTATTTACGTTTGGTGGAATGTGGCTTTAGTACAGGGTACGCTAGAAAATGAATGAACCAATGCATGTGCTTAACATGGCATGAATTAAAATAAACTTAACACAAAGGTGAAAGATCATTGTTGTTTGTGACTTCTTGACCAAGTGCAGAAATGCACATCGTAGATGTGTAGTTTTAAAGCTCTGCTTGTGCAGAACTTGCAAGAGTTACAGTATACTGTACTACCTTACGTGTACAAATATTTCACTGTGTGCAAGATTTTTGCATCCCTATCTCTCGTACAGTTTTCTATTTTAAATTGTGGAGGCCTGAGTTCACTTTTGTGCAAACATCAGCAGTGACGTGCAGGTGTGCGCGTGTGCCCAGTGTGTGTACACTGGCTGTGCATGTCTCGCTGCCAGCAGGACCACGCAGCAGCCTTCATCTCTTGCTGCCACGCCGAGGGTCACGGCCATTGCTCAATCCAGGTCCAGGCAGCGCCGGCAACCCCACGGCACCGGGTGGAGCCAACAACCCACCCCGGCCATTTCCCCGGCCCCCCGCAGTGTGTGCCGGGAGAGCAGGCGGCTGCATGGTGGAGCTATAGCCTGGAGGTGGCGCTCCAGAACCCAAAACTGGCATTGCTTGTGAACCATTGCCTGGCAAAGAACAGCACACATTTCCATAAAGATATCACCAGGGGTGGTGCACTCATCCAAGATGTATTGCTATTATTAAAAGTATCTACTACATGCCTGCCTGTAGCAGTTCATTTGTAATTAAGCTATCGTGCATTACACAGCATGTTTTTCCCTTTAACTAGAAATGTTATTTTTATCTGTGAAATAGAAACTAGTCTGGAAATGTAACCTGCCATGGCAGAACTCCATTAAAATGTAATTCAACAGAGGCTGGTAGAGCAATGAAATTCATCAGTGTTCTAAATTTATCAAGCAATGTTAACGGATGTGGTAGCCGATACCGAGACCAGTAACATTAATATTTTTAAACGTACACTTCTAGGACAGACACACAGGTCAGGTTATTCCGTGTAATGCAGTCACCACTAATTACATACGTGACATCAAACAAGGAAGCATTCACTGCATGTCTAAAAGGCGCTTTGAGTGTGAATTTTAACTACACAAATCAAAATCCAAAACCAAGCTACGACGGTAAAACAGCACACACATTTCACAAGACAAATTTCTTTAAAGTAAACTAAATTACATACAGTAAAACAATTTCGAAACCATTTGTAATATCATAAACTTGTCATTTTAAGAAGCTTTACTATACACAGGGTACAATGGTGTTGGTTTTGGAGTGAGCACAATCTCTGTAAATGTGGATAGATTATTGTTTAATTTCTGCACCTTTTGTTAAAATAAACCCAAGTCTGCTAAATTAGGTTGAGCCTACTTACACTTCTACCAATGATTTTTTCTATAAATGTCAACACTCATGAGCGAATCAACCCCCTTCACATTTACACTTAAGTCTGCTCATGCCCAAAAAAACATGAATTTATACTGAATTGTAACATACCATTCATCTAAGTAGTATGACAATTGTTTAATGATTTTCACAAATAAACATCAACATGCCAATATATATTTAGGTCTATATACTAGACCCATATATATATTTATTGTGATGGCTAACAGCCTGTTCAAATGTATTTCCTGCTTTAAGTGTAATACAATTATAGCACATCTGAATAAAAAAGCATATCCAACATTAGCTGAGCAGAGGAAAAAAGACATGACCAGAATTGCTGCTGGAAATGCAATCACGTGGCCTGAGACAATAGAGGTCAATCCTCTGCCACTCCAAGCACTGCCACTGTCAAAGATATGCTGAGCTGTTTGACAGCCCCTCACTGAGTGCACACACACCTGCTGGGTTTGCTTGTCCAGCCCCAAGCTGACTGGTGGGAGAGTTGCTCCTGGCATCTCCCTGACAACATGGCAAAAAACATCATCAGTGGCATTCATTATCAATCACTGGCTACGCTTATAATATATGTTAAAAGTGGCCAACTTACCGTTTTACCCTGGTTCATGAAATCAGGGTTTGGTTCACTAAAGTTTGGAACTTCTGAGAATGCCATGCAGAATCTGGCAATTGTGAGATACAAACCAAAGATAGAGAAAATTAATATTCTGGAGACACAGACAAGCAAAATCAACACCACTCTCACCTGTATCATTAACACTTATCATGCATATTTAAACGTGCTAATAATAAATCCCATTCCAGTATTTTGCCAACTACGGTGTTTACAACTGATACATATGTTGCACGAAGATGTTGCACTTACTCTCCAATCTTCTGCAGGTCTCCTCCACGGCCTGTGTACAATGTTAGGCAGCCCTTCCACATGGTGGCATATCTGTACTCAGTCACACAAATCAAATATGAAACAATAAGCTATTTTCATTAAAAGTTATTTTTTCCAGCCATGTCTAAAAACATAAATATCCCCTGTTCAAACCCCCACCTATGTATTGCTAAGAACAGTTGCTTGAATGAACACTTAACTTAGTTTAACATGTCTTGGTTTATTGAGTGAACACTTTGCCAATTTCTTCAAAGATCGTTCACTACATGCTTATTAAAATTATAGATTAACTGTTTTGTTACAGACTATATAATCCAAACATGCATAATACAGGTTTTTTTTGGGTGAGATTACATAAATATACGGTAAATGTGTCGTTAAACCCGGCACCACCTGACACGGCCAATGAGTAAGGTTTGTCACGTAAACAGAACATGCCAATTCGTTACTAGTACAGCACACCAGTGTGTTGGAAAGTAAATCCACAACCTCCACCCCCTGGACGTGTATCACCCGCAAATGCACAGGCAGTGCAAGTGGTATTAAATATTTACACATTTGCAGTGGTTGGTTAGATCATTGTTGCTGAAATATAGCTCTGGAAGACACCCAGGAGTGACCTATAGCACCCTGGATGTTCATTTCACATTCATTTATAACTTAAATGGAGGAAATCACAAAAAACGGCTACAATATTAACTACGCCCATATACAGCGTTATATCTAAAATATAGCAACCCCTTGCTCTTTGCAAGAATTCCTCCAAGCGGACAGCAGGATTGCATTAATCCTCTGGCATGTGGTCCTAACGTATTCCACGTGTGCAGTTGGGTCGTATTTTGCACTCATGCCATGCCGGCGAGTCACTGATGAAGGATACTCTCACGCAAGTCGACCATTACATTATGACTCATGTTAGTCAGTCTATGCTGCCACCTTCTGCCGGGGAGGGAATTTGCAAAATAAATATCGGGCATTTAGCCAATGGTTTGGATAACTCAATTGTATTGGTGATCGCTCGAAGTCCATCCTGGTAAGAATTTTTTTTTTAAAGTTGAATAAGCTAACCAAATTATTTCGCTCATGTTTTTTAAAAAGTTATTTGCACTTTAGTTGTTGGTATCATTCAGGGAGACCATTATCGTATTTTTACACCTCTAAAGTTATGCCTCATTGGTACATTAATAATTACGATTAATAGAAGATTTGGCCAACTTGACTACTTTTAGTGCATATTACAAACTCGGGTGAGCATTGCAGATTCAGTCAAGTTTCACAATTATGATTCATGCTTGATTTAAAAATAATTAACAGAAATGCTCAGTTAAAGATAAATTTCTATGCAAGCTAGAAGACCACACCATAATTATTTAAACAATAATGCATGTTATTTCCCCCAAAGCGTTTTAATTCGATTCTTCTTCTTAGCCATTCAGCCAACTACAGGACCGGAGGATGCATCCAGATGATTCAGGAATTTAACTCGTGAATGTCAAGAAAAAACACTCATAAGTGCTGAGTGTATGGGCACATGCATTCAAATCTGCTATAGAGGTGTTAAGGCAGATGTGGCCACGGGTTTCAGCATGTGCAACTGGAATTATTTTTTACGTTCACGGGTGGAACAAAGACGTGCCAGCTCAAGATTTTATGTGCCGCCCGACTTGTCCAAGTGATTTACTGTGCATTTCATGGCCATGCTCCAGTTTAAAAGGCTCCACATGTGCATATCATTGTGAAGCCCTTCTTGTTTCTTGGTGCTGAGCAGGGATAAGTCCTGGTGGGTTCCAGCAAAAGAAAGCGTTCACATGGAAGGGCAAGTGGCATGGACGCATGGTTTGGGGCAGGGCTTGGAAACCTGCAGCTCCGGAGCCGCATGTGGCTCTTTAAGGACTGCTTCGTGATGTTATGTATTAAGGTCAATCTCGTATTAACATGCTTGTGGCTCTTGAAATATTTAGTTTTTGTTTACCGAATTCGAAAAAAAATTGCTCTTTCTATTTTGGTTACCAACCCCTGGGTTGGGATATTTGAGTAAGGCACCCACAGGGATTGCACATAGTTAGCAGGCTGCACTTTATTACTGGGTATCCAATTTACTTGATTGCTAGATTAAATGCTGTTAATTCGAGTTAAAAGGTTTTGTAATATTAATTTGAAAAGCTATTTAAGCGGTCTTAAGTTAACATAAATTTATGGGACCCCACTCGTAATCTCCACATGGTGGAACAGCGTACCCAATCTCCCACCTTCTCTAAATTCAGCAGCACAATGTTCGGAATTTGTCCACGGGAGTTTTTGTACCCCCCCCCCACCGCCATACGTTGCGGTTTGTGCTCTGTACTGGGCTCCTACTGAAATACATATTTTTTAAGATTTTAAAACAATTCATGTATGGTCTCAATAGGCTCTTACTTGCTTATAACTGAAATGATATAGTGTAAGATATTGGAATACTGGGAGATTTGCGATATGCTAACTTCCGATTCCATGTCAGTGCAAACATTAGTGGCGACTTCACCAATCTCCACACAGCCTCCCCATGTCTGATACAGCCTTCATCCAGCAGTGGATTGCCAAACCGACAAAGGAAGCTTTATTTTTAATTCTGCTTGTATCATTTTACGATATGTGGTGTTACTGGCATGATCTTATCCTGGTCCGTTAAAATGATTGTTGGGCCACAGATGTCCAAGGCTGTGTGTTGCTAGGGCGTGGGTGGCATTTTGGAGGGTGCCCCACGTGAGAGTGTTGTGAACCACGTACCCCCGTGTGAGCCGCAGGATATCGCCCCCCTGGATGAGTGCCCCAATGTCGTCCCACACGGACACGGTCATGCTCCCCGTCTTGTCGGCCACCTTGCAAGACCGCACCTCGTGTCCATCCTTGGTCTTGGTCACTCTCCCTTCACGCGTCATTTCAGAACATTACATCAAACATCACCCCACGCTGAGCCAAATGTGCAACCTTTTACACAAGCGGTGTTAAATCATGCTGCCCTCCCTGCCCGTGGACTAGGCAGAACATTCATGCGAGTTCTGACAAATAAGAGGCCCATAACAAAAAGGTAACAAAAAAAATGTCCAATGTATCTATTCTCCTACAAAATATTCCAAGTTGATATAGAACGACCAGTGGCGGGTATCACCCACGATTATTCCATTAACACTGCAATTACCACTTTTTTTTACATTTTACCATTAAAAACATTGCCACAAGGCTCGCCTGCCTCATCCACCACCTCCTTGCATTCATTGCTTTAACTCCATAATGGACGCACGTGTTCAACTCTGCTTTCGGTCAACTTACCTATTTCCAGGACTATGAATACCACGTTAAGGTTTTTAAGTCCTGCCTTGATGTCTTTAATGAACACAAAAGACTCGCTATTGGCCATTTCGCCTCTGCTATAAACGTTGGCGGGACCCGTGGGGACACACCTGGGCTGGGCGGGCAGGGTGAGAGGGGGTCAGGGCGGGCGTGCGGGATTGGGCTCGGCTCCAGGGAGCTCACGGCGTGGCCGCTAGGTGGCGCCCGGGGCACATGCCCGAGCCAGTGCCCGCCCTGCCTTTTCCTAGTCGCCCTGCCCTGCCGGGCTTCAACAGGAGTCGTTGTGTCCCTCCCTCCCCTTTCCTGGCTACAGCGCGGGGCGGCCAAAATCACACGAGAGGCATCTCCGCGTCGACTACGCCTCCACCGCAACGGGTGGGGGACGAAAATAAAAGAAACACTACTGTAGTAGTAGAAATCGTAACAATGATGGTACGGAAGAGATACAGCTAGTGGGCGTCTTTTTGTCTGTTCACTGGACGATGCGGCGGCCTCGAGCGATGCTCGTTAATTAACACAATGGGTAGACGTGGGTTAATATTGTGAGTGAGAACAGCGACAGAGCCCCTCGCTGCCACTGCCGCTCTGACTGGCGGCGGAGTGAGGGGAGCACGCGGCGCCGCGCAAGACCCCTCCCCCAGGGCGCCTGGACACGCCCCCACGCGCGTGACGACACACTTTCGTTTTTTAAAATTGTATTAAATAAATAAAAATTATTCATCACATTCACAAAAATACCCGTATTTAAAGTTGCGAATGAAACTACGATAATGTTGACAAAAAATTAACACTTAATAATGCGTTTCACATTTCGTGCGTGATGTCACTACTTGTTCTCATCGCGTTGGCTACCCATTGGTCGGTGTTGTGATCACGTGATCATGTCCGGGTGGGTTTTTTTTTTCTCGGAACACCCCCCTCGCGCTTCGGGGGGCTTGTGGCCGGACCACGTGACGCAAAGGGCGCGGGGGGGGGGCGCAGGCGGGCTGCAGGAGAGAGACACGTGACGCGAGGGGGGGCTATGGGTGAGAGACACGTGACGCGAGGGGGGGGCTATGGGTGAGAGACACGTGACGCTAAGGGCGCGGGGGGGGACGCGAGGGGGCTGTAGTAGAGAGACACGTGACGCGAAGGGGGGGCTATGGGTGAGAGACACGTGACGCTAAGGGCGGGAGGGGCAGGGTGTAACAAACACGTGGTGATGCGAAGAGCGGTGGCGCAGTGGTTAGCACGCTGCGCTTCAACACCAGTGACGATTATCTGAACCGGTCCTGTGCCTCCTCTAGGTCGACTCAGCCTCAAATGAGTACCGGGTGCGGTGTGTAAACATCGCCTTTAGGTAGACAAAGGCGGTAGGGCGTGGTGCTGGCTATCCCACCACCTTGTGTGCCGTGCCGGAATTGATTTGTGGTCGCTTAGAGCACTTTCCACAAACAGTCGGTTCAGGTTACACGGGGCGCAGGGTCAACGTGGCAGGAAAGTTACGCAACGGGATTCGTGTGCGAGTGGAAATTATGGGTTGTAAGGAGCGGTGGCGCAGCGCTTACAATAACCCGCCGACAAGACTTTGATTCCCGCGCACAGCCAACACCGGTGACGAATATCTGAATCAGTCCTGGGCCTCCCCTAGGTCCACCCAGCCTCAACTGATGAGTACCTGATGCGGCGTGTAAACATAGCCACAAAGAAGAAGAAAAAGTCAGCCAGACGTGGTTGCAGGCCACCCACCCAATATTTGTGTAACGCGATAAACGGGGTACTTGCCTGCACTAGCAGACATCCACCAGTAGGGTGTGATGTGTGGGCCACCAAAATTCCCCAGACCCCGGGTTGGGGGAAGATTCCAGGTCCCGCTGGAACTCGCTGGAAGGGATGGCGTGGCCAAGGGCGTGGGGACCCTGGCGGGTGTTTAAAAGCCAGACCCCTGACTGAAGGCCGGGCTTAGAGTAGGACCCTGGGGACCCCAGTCCCGTTGTCCTTCTAAGGGCCGGGCTGAGAGGGCTAGTGGTCAGAACCGTTGCCTTGGCTGGGTCGCATCGAGATAGCCTCCCCTAGGGACCCTAGCCGGAGGGATGAGTGTACGTGGTCCCGAGTAATCGGACACGATAGCCCGGAGGACATACCTCCCCAGGTAACGGGTGTAAGAGACCGTTACCCCTTTGTATTAAGGACCCTGTAAATTAGTGTTATGGAATAACAGTGTCGCCTCAACTACCGTCTCGTCCTTGGGCTCACTACATTTGTATCGTTCTGGCGTTCATTGGTGCTTGCCAACATCACTTAGCCCCAAGTCTGTTACGGCGATGTGTGTGGGGAGAGATCTTTGGAGATGATGGTTCACGTCAGGTGGCACTGAGTGAATTGTGGGGTTTAATACGAGCAGATTTCAGCCAATATTAAGATTTGTAAGCAAATAATTTTATAATGTAAAATTCTGAGCAACAATTGTCCATCTTACCTTCCAGAGTTTTGTGCATTGCTCGCAGGTGAAATGAGGTGCCCAGGGTTTGTCTTCATCCCAGACAGGCATGCCGGAATATGCCTTGTAGGCCTCGCACATCTTAGCAGATGCTTCCAAAGAGTACTTTTTCGCTCTTGTCTTGGTAAATTAGCCGCAGACATAGCAAAATGCGTCTGCCAGATGCTTGCAGCCTCTTGATGTCATCTCAGAAAAATGCAGATATGTATCCACTTGGGTAGCTGGATCTAAACTGAACTGGCGGGCTTAAGGCCCCTGTATTTATACTACTATTTATATTACTGGAACGTTCTAGAATGTTCTAGAAGTTAATCCAAGTTTACTCATCACTGAATCTCTCTGGAATGTTCTGGAAAATATGTAAATTTCAAAACATCAATGTCCTGGTCACAAAAGCAAAGTTTGTGGGGAATAATAGTAATTTTACTATATTTTTTAGGCATAAGCACTTAGGAAATAACACTTACTACCCAGGAACAAAACTAAATAAATAAATGTTACACCACTGTTATTTACTCCATCTGTCGCAACGGTCAAGAGAAATTCAGACGTGTCGTTCAAGATTGACCCTTGCCCCCCACGCCCGCACCTTGTGAGTCCGCTGTCCCTCCAAGCCACATTGTCTTATCACAGCCAACCTAATCTGTAATTTGTGTTGCACGCCTGGCGTGATAGGCACCGTTGATACACTTTCGTGACACCAGTTTGACCCAATACCATACGTTTTAATACTTCAGTCACGTCACTAGATCACTATTGACACCACTTACACAGCTTTATATTCATGTACAACAACCCGGAACACCGCCCAGGTGTATATCAATCTAAATAGCCTTCTTTTGAAAAACAGCTCTTATTTGAAGTTGACAATGGTCCTGCAATCAATAAGCTATGGACAGAATTGCCCCGCCACATTAACATTGGATTTCTCTCACTGTGGATCAAGACCGGCAGCTAAGACTGGGTTTCATATTAACTTTTTTTAAGATACCGTAGTCGCGATTTGTAGGTGCAATTCAACATCCGCTTTCCATGTTGTCACGCGGGGGTGATGAAAGTTAAACTATAACCCCGCTGATAACTAACACGATAGGTAACCGTACTGCATTCTAGGTAATCAACCGGGCTGGCCAGATGCAATACAGGAGACCCTTGAATATTTCGGGGGTTACGTTCTTGTAAAGTGTGGCACGAAAGCGAAAATCGCGATATTCCATACTTAATCCTCACCTAAATAATGTGGTTAGGGACACGCCTAAAAATATACACAACATAATTGAAATAACTATTTATTGCAACCATACTCTGTGGGTGCCTCTTCAAAGCTTTCCAACTCAGAATGAAACATGCACTGCAGAGCTCTATACATCTGCCTTTCTCGAAAGGGGAGTCATGATAACTTTCGTTAAGATCTATTATATGATCCAATATGCGTGAAATGTACTGCAAAGTTGTGTTTCTTGTCGGGACTTACCTTGTGAACAACCGAGTACATGTATGAAAGGAACAGCCAAAACTCGGTGATAAATTAGCAAACCAGCATTACATTTTAATCCTTCCCAATGAGAGGACAACATCTCGGGGATCTTGTTATCGAACGCTGACGTTATTCATCATCAGCCATGATCACATTCATTTCTGATGATGACCTCTCAAAGTGGCTGTCTCACGCTCCTACGAATTAACGATCCATCTAATAGCCACACATGAGCTTACTTCATCACTCTATCCTCTCAGTGGACGTAATATCATGTGTTTTATTCCTTGTGTAATGAGAGAGCGCCACCTAAGGGAGGACGAGGGGTTGCATAGTCACTGCTGGGTCACTTATATCCAATCAGAAAGAAGGGTTCCATCTGGGCCAAAGGTAACGGGCGGAGCTGGTCCGTATGTACGGGAACCATCTGGAAGGTTCCACGAGGGGCGTGGCTAGAGGCGGAGCTTAGCTCCGCCGAGAGCAATATAAGGAGAGGCAAAGGACTCTTGGTCGGTGTGGGAAGCCTGGAGTCCGGACTGTATCATTGCCTATCTTTTCTCGCCACCGGCCACTTGGCGGGCTCTGCCAGCGAAGCCCTCTCTCCTCCCAGCGGCGAGTGTGGAGAGAGAGAGAGACGTGTCGCAATGGTGGACGAGGGAGTGCACGCGTTATGGCAAGGAGAGAACGAAGCCATCTGGAGAGAGAGAGAGCGGCCGTGCAGTCATTGTTAAATAAAAGACACAAGTCAACAGTCATCGTGGAAGTGCTTTATTACACTTGGTTGCAATTCCCGTGTTTGTTCTCTTATTTTTACAGTCATTTTCTACCCAAGCATTTTTCTTAATAGTCAATATATGATGTCATTAACGTGCATATATTCTTTAAAAATTCGGTACTTCTGAGGACAAATACATATTTTGTAATTTGAAAGCGAATTTCTTCTAAATATAAAACTCATTTCTTTAGAACTGCTTTTTGTGTTTAGTTCGTCCTTCCCCGTGCCTCCGATGAGCATGGTTAACTACGTACAGTGCGAAAGAAGTCCAACATATTGTACATACATACAAATTGGAAATATTTCCTTGTATTGTAATTAAGGAGTTTCGTTCGATTGCACCCAGGTGGGACGGGTTAATTGTGAACTCGCAATATTGCAACAAAGTTGACCAAGACTGTTATAACATCATGCTATTTTTTCTGGAAGATCTAACGACGAGAGGATTGGGTGCTGACTGATCCGTGGAAGCACTCTACGGTAGTTCCCATTTTTTTACGGTCATACTTCCCCTAATTACCACGAAATGACTCAAACACTCCCGGTGGTTCTTGACTAAAAGCACGTGGCCGATAAAAAAAGACAAAGATCCCCCGTATAGCCTCAGTAGACTTTTGGGAAAGTGCTGTTACCGCTCCACGCACAGGCGTGGTAGGTAGGCAACGTGCTTCCAGTGATGTGGTACGTGTGGCTCCCCAGGGCCACGAGGTTAAAGAATCATCGTGTGGTTTCCGAGCAACAACCTGTTGTTATCACTCAAAAGTCTGTTAAGGCTACCTAACCCCCCCCAAGAAATCTTTATTATGGATAATATGAATCGTGAAAGTATACGTGTTAAACTATACGGGGGGTCTTTGATAGGCCACATGCGGTTTGCGTGGCTCCCGAAGGCCACTTTAAATAACCAGAATGAGGTCCTGGAGTCATTTATATTATTTTCTAGGAAACCCTGGGTTTAAATATAATGATTTTTTCATGTGTTCATTTAATTTATGTCCTTAATTTTTACGTAATACAAAATATATGTAAAACATCCATCCTGCAATTCACCATTGTCAATCTACTTCTCATACAGTGTTGGTTATACACGTTGTTTGACCATACTTCACGACGCTGGTCAGTGCGAATTGGTGGAGAGGACCTATGATCGGTTGATACCTCACCGCTGACGTGTGGCAAATAATTTCACTTAAGATGCCGAGTCCTTGGTGCCAAATGCTCCTGCCCTCACTGCTCAGGGAATTTTTGTCATTTTTTATTACACGCTCTTATTTAACACTCTGTTGTTGTATCCTCAAATCTTGTAACTCAATTTTAACCCACTTCCCAATGTGGTATCGACTGCAAACTTGGTATACTTATGTCGTACTGATGACAATACTATATTCTATCATAAAAAATATATATTTGGAAACATTCTTTTTATATGTTATGTTTCGGCTTTAAATATTACTTATTTCCAATACAATTCATCAGTGGCATGTGGGAAGAAACCACACTACAGAATCCATAGAAAGCACAACACTCCACGCCCGATACAATAATTCCTTTCAGTATTTATGTACTGCTATCGCCTTCCTGGCCGTCTTGCAATCCAAGCTTACGACACCTGGATTTATGAATCACATCACTCAACATTACAACTGCATTTCGATTTAAAGCTTTCGTGACTGCAGGGATTCATCTTCTTGGTTCTTATATTATTTTATTATATTATTATATTATTTTATTATGTTTTATTTTTATTATTTTGTTACTTCCCTTCTACGTGACTTTACCGAAAGAACCAAGAAGATTACAACTGCACATAACCCACGCAGCAGAATCCCTAACTCACTTGAAAACATGTTTCACATGACTATTACATACTGACCTGGCTATGCTCTTTAAACTGGATTTGTTCAGGGTATTAATTTGCAATAAGCAAAAATCTATTCGCTGAAATGTCACCATTGTTAGATTATTTCAGGAATATACTCTACAGCACTGTCATCTGGATAACTCAAAATACATTCGCGTCGTGGAAAATACCTTACAGCGTATAATTTTATTTTTTACTATTTTTATTTGAGCAGGTAAGGTCCACTGAGCTTCATATCGCTCTTTTTCAAAAGCGACCTGGCCACAAATGACAGCTCAATGAAGTGGCTTACATTCGATTAGCAGATAATGTTACCATATAAAAGATTAAGTATTTCTAACAACCCATCGGTCCCACGACCTTCAGTGATTCAAAGAATGCAACCCAATGGACCGGTTTCGACATAACATGTGAATCTATCATCTTGCATACCAAGGCACACCTATACTAAAACAAGGTTGACCAGTGCAGGATTGGGGGAAAAAAACATTCAATTCAAACGAATGTGTATCTTCTTTCCGTGGTGAGCAACGCTATCAAAACGAATGGGGCGTGTCCAACAGTTGCGTAAGGTGCTTTGTTGACCTGAGAGATGTTTGGGTCGTGAGTCACCCGGGCACGAGGTCCCCAGGGGTGTGGAAAAAGACGCACGTGTCATCGATGTCGTCATAAGGCGCGTCGTGTGTATAAATCAGTCGAGAATCCACTATTCTGCAGAGAACTCTCACGTCTCTTGCCCTGTCTTCGTGTTCCTATTCGGTCGGTGCAGAAATGTCGAAGAGGAATCCAGACGACAACCAGTTGTATAGTTCTGCCGGTAGGTTACAAACACGATGCGCGTTGGGAGAAAAGTGTGTGGCTTTAAAAAAAAAACGTGTGGCCAAGCATTGCGTTATGTGTTCGTTTTGTGTTATAAGGCGATGTTGAGAATTCGAGTTGACATCTCACTTTTGCATACTGTGTACGACGTTTACTAATGCGTTGTGTAGTTTAAATCGTGTATTTTGTATTCTCAAACAAAAAAGTGGTTGCCTTTGTTATTCATTGTCATCGTCCGAAACACTTCCTGATGTATTTTAGTTGATAACGTTTGGCGTCTTAACAACAACAGCGATATGGGAACCTCATTTGCCAGTAAAAATAAAAGGTGTCAGTTTTGTTGCCAGATAGAAGGGTAAAAAAACAATTAGCAACAGCGATGTTTATGTATTTGCGTCCATCCGTGTAAACACTGTGTGGTGCGCGGTGGTAGTCGTGAGTCTTGTGAGTGGCGTCAGCTGAATCGTGAGCCCTGCGTCTAGTAAGTGATGAGTGACATACCGCTCTACGCAATCGTGGAATAATTATTGATGCAACATTTGCGATGCAAGTCGGTACATGGTAAATAGGTTTCACATCGGAATCCTACCGCCTAAATTAGCAGGGTTGGTAAATATGGATGGAGTGCCAATGTAAATTGAGTGGTTGGCTTCAGTTGCCTTTTGTTCATATGTAGATGACAGGTGAGTGTGGTAAGTGTCTGGTGTTAGGTATCAGATTAATGTTCGGTGCCAGGTGTGTCCGTGAGGAGGCAGAGGAACGACGCTCACAACAAAGAGCGGAGCGCTGGGCGGATAAAACGCAGCAAGTTTACACAGTAGGGGGCACATCTTGCCAGTCGTCTCAGTTCGTCAACCCATGGCGCCTTGGAGTCTGTCCCCGAGACCTCCTGTCAGCAGAGAACCTTGGACACTTATCGTGGCCTCAAAGTGCACCTAGCCTGGCACAGGCGCCGTGGGGACGTCACTGACACTTAGCGGCCAATGGCGGCTGTTGCCGTGTAAGGCACATAGTGACAGGGGTATGAAGCTTGTACATTTTAAAGTGTGCACACATTGTTTTCGTTCCAACCTTTGGTGTTATCTCCTCGTGCATGTACTGTGCTGGTGTGTTTACTTACTGCACCTTGCATACATCTGCTCACCTAACTTTGTTAAATGTATAAAAGGGGCTGAACAACTCCCATTTACCTGTGGTCCCGTTTTCTGATAAGTGGAAGTATTATTAATTGTCTACTCAAGGTTAAAGTGGATAAATCTGTGTGTATTTTCAGATCCTTCTAGCAGTGGAGTCGGTTGCTGTGGTTACCTGTTAATCGGACTTTCTTACCTTTTGATACTCATCACATTCCCAATCAGCATATGGATGTGTTTCAAGGTAAGTTATTTAAATGACATACAAACCATGGATACAGTGTTTAAGTATTGTATACATTTCATTTAAAACACTGAGCATCGTATGTTAGCTTTCATTTGGCTGCATTTTGTATGAAGCTTGGATTCATCAACTTGTGTAGAGTTTACAGTATAGAATAGGGGGCACAGTCCAAGCGGTTACATATTAAGACAAACCACTGGCTCACATAATCTGTTTATTGTAACTAAGTACAGACACAGTTTTCATCCAGACGTATGGGGAAGAGGCACGTATTAAACATTCTGCATGAACTTATGTTGACAGAAAACAAAGCAACACATCTTAACTACTCTTGAATCTTACACGACTACACACATGGTGACCTTGGAAAAAATTACCCCGTGCGTGTCTTGTGTTTTTCCTTTTTCTATCTTTATTAGATAGTGCAAGAATATGAAAGAGCCGTCATCTTCACACTAGGACGAATCAAACCAGGAGGCGCTAAGGGCCCAGGTAAATATTTTCATTATGACAGAGCAGAGTTTCTTGTTCTGTAAAGTCAAAAATTTTCAGCTTTTGTTACATTTTCTTTGTCAGTGACATATGTATTGATGTATACTGTACCTTATGTGGATGTGCACAGGTCTTTTTTGGATAGTACCTTGCACAGACAACTTCGTGAAGGTGGACATGAGGACAGTCAACTTTGACATCCCTCCTCAAGAGGTAAGGTGGTCTATGTGGACATGTTGTCAATCCACCGCTTACACCATATGGTTCATGGGGGTTATTTGACCATACTTCAACATGCTGGTCATTTTGGGTTGGTGAAGGCGGGAATCATATATGTGTGAGCATGTAAATATATTATAATGGATTAGCAGCACTGGCCTGCTGCCCACAATGCAGCTTCACAGTAGCCTATAACACCCCACAGTAGCCTATGATTTGTGATCACGCATCCAGGTACTGTCCAGTATCAACTCAACTTAGCTTCCAAGATCTCATCAAAGCAGATGTATGCCAGGTGAATCAGTCCGAGGTGGTGTGTAATGTACTTCTATGGATAATACATTACACATAGTTTCATATATAAGTCTTGCCTATAGCAATGGGTTATCCATAATACACAGGTTTTTTGGGTTATGGGTTACCTAGTGGGTTATATAGTAGCTTTTAACAGGTCAAACTCTGATGATGCAACTGATGTTTAGTAAAAAAAAATCGTTACAAATATTACCCTTTTTGAACTTTTAATTATTGACCATCTTTGTGCCGCAAGTATAAACCATATATGATTACTCACCCGTGTGCCCGTTTGCACTTCCCCACAGATTCTCACCAAGGACTCTGTGACAGTGAGTGTGGACGGCGTGGTGTACTACCGTGTACAGAACGCCATCCTGTCTGTGGCCAACATCACCAATGCCAACTCGGCCACACAGCTGCTTGCCCAGACCACGCTCCGAAATGTGCTGGGCACCAAGAACCTGTCCGAGATCCTTTCTGACCGGGAGGAGATCGCGCACACCATGCAGGTGGGTCTGCACAGATGCCTGTACAGTACTTTGTTTACTGTGGAGTGATTTTTTTCAACTGCGCAAGGTTTAGTAATGTGCAAGTGAAGACGTGCAATTTGTAAACTGAAATGAAATTTCATCATAAAAGCTTTTTGGGTGAGATCTCGCAAATATAAATGCATGGTTAACCCACCACCACCCGACACAGCCAATTAATAAGCTTTGTCACGTAATACAAATTATGTAATCTCACCAAAAAACCTTTATGAATAATATTGGCCGCGGAAGCCTATGTGTTAAACTGAAGTGAAATTGTAACTAAAATAACAATGGGGGTTGTGAGGATGGTACCTTGCCCAAGGTGTCAGCATGCCGAGCTATCCTCTGCTCCCAAGTGCAGGCGCGGTTTACGGCGATCAGACTTACAACAATCCATATTTATGACGTTTGTATAATGCCACCACGGATCGTTTACGATGCTGAAACTTGATTCAAGACGCATTTTCCAAGACATGACTCGGAACACATTTGAACAGTCAGTCTGGTTTCCGATGTGCCTTGGTGTGGAGCTTTTGTTATTCTCAAGTGTTTTTGTGGATTTTTCTCCCATTAATCCGTGTTAAATATGTCTGATAAAAGGAAAAAAACACATGGCAAGTGATGGTTCTACTGTTCCTATTGTCTATGGGAAAGTAGGGTCCAATTTACGACGTTCCAATTTACGACGGTGTTGCCAGGAACGCATTGTGTCGTAAACGCAGGGACCGCCTGTAGCTTAAATTAATTCCACCTCAGAAAACCATTAGTTACTGCTGATACTAACTTTGCATGTCTCTGTCTTAATGTTATATCGTTGTTTGCTCGTCTAAGAACTGTACATTGCCGGTGCAGTTTGGTTCTTCAGTGCTGTTTAGGACCATATGGTGAAACATTGTGCATTGCCATGCTGTGGTTTCTTTGGTTTTGCAGCTCACACTGGACGATGCTACAGACAACTGGGGAATAAAGTTGGAGAGAGTGGACATCAAGGACGTCAAGTTGCCCCACCAGCTCCAGCGGGCAATGGCAGCTGAGGCTGAGGCAACACGAGAGGCTAGAGCCAAGGTTTGTGTGTCTTTGTGAAAATGTTTATTACGATAGAAAATAAATATCCTGTGTGCAACATATCCACAATAATTTCATCTTGCTTCGCAACGCATGCTGGGTTTCTTGTTATATTTTATTTCAAAGAAACCTTTTTGAAAAGACGACCCGTGCGACTGGTGCATCGACGATGATAAAATGCAGTGGATCTTCAGTGAACCTACAGGATTTATAAATGTGTGAATAACCGAGAAGTGATGGAAGATTTAGCTTTAATTCAATCTTCCGCTGTCTTGGCTTGGTAATGTGAAAATCCTGTTATGTAATCGAGCACCACCCTATTTGATTTCGGCACTAGCCCTACAGTTAGCAGAAACACACCCTCGTGATTACAGTGTCTTGCACTTTGGCTGGGTTGCCATGAGTTACAGTCAGCACACTATGCTTAAATACAAATGATGAAGGTTATATTTTCATAATCAAGCACCCCAACAAAATAACGCAATGAAAAAACGCAGCATATAATAAGTAAATATTTTATGATGCTGAAAAAATTAAAGTGTACATTTTGCTTACTCAGTCCTCATCCCAACATGCATACATTGTTTGCATTTTCATCAGAGCAAAGCTTCTGTGTGGTAACCACCCCGATGCCACTCGCTGCAGGTGATTTCAGCGGAGGGAGAGATGCACGCATCGCGGGCGCTCAAGGAGGCGGCCCTGGTAATGGGGGAGGCCCCAGCAGCCTTGCAGCTCCGCTACCTGCAGACCCTCAATACCATTGCTGCCGAGAAGAACTCCACCATCATATTCCCACTGCCCATGGATCTGCTGCAGGGCATGGGAGCATCATGGAAGAAATGAGCCTTTCATCGAGATTCCAGGGAATGACACCCTGATCATAATTGTCAACCCTACTAATTTAAGTAGTAGGCTTCCGAGTTTTAAAATCTTGCTACTGCATACCGATGGTCAAAATTTATCATATCCATCTTGAAACATTTTTTTTACAAATCTTTGCTTTGAAAATCGATTGGCATCCAGTAAAACGGTTTAAGAATGTAAACCTTCCACTTAATTTGGTATGCCTGGCAAGTATGCCCCGAGGTTGTAATCAGCATTCAAGCAATTATGTGGCTGTGTGTTGACTTGGGGTCAACATTACAATGCATTAATTCATAAATAAATATTGATTCTTGCGCTATAAATGTGTGTCGATTAAGAACTATTTTTGCGTGTACATTTTTTTTATTAAATGCATGTGAACCCTGAGGCTGCGAGAAGTAGTTCCATTGACAATGTGAAATACATATTTTGTTGAGTTGTGATAAATTACATTCCTAATCTAGACTTTAAGTTTTCGTGACTGCAGGGATCCATACACTTTGGTTCTTTCGGTAAAGTCACGCAGCCTCCCACTCCCAGCCCTGCTCCCCCCCGCCCCCCCCCCCGGCATTTTTCCGTACTCGCCCTTTAATCCCTTCTAGCAGCGCTTCACTTGGCAGCGCCCCACTCCCTCTACCCCACACCCCCCTCTCTATCTCTCCTCCCTGGCTCCTCCCCCCCTCTCTGGCTCCACCTATATAGCCTCTTGTCACAGCAGCCCTTTTGCCCACTTCACCAATTGCTTTATTGCTGTGGTTGTCCCACCTGATGACGGACGCTTGTGTTGCGCCCAAAACGTCGTGATTTAATTTATTTTATTTTATATCTACGTGACTTTACCGAAAGAACCAAAGAGTATATTCCTAATGTTTATTGTTGGGGTTATGTTGGTACAGGAAGGTACGTGTAATTTTTTTATATAAAAGTTAAAATATACTAATACAGACACTGCGAATTTTACGTTGTTTGGTTTTGTAACAAAGTTTATCTGTCAGCATATATTATTACATCAATGTTATATATTGCTTTTTCTGATTAAATATAAACAATGAAACGGCTGAGTCGTTGTTGGACTTTTTAGGCGAAACTAGCTGAGATGGAAAGGACAAAGCTGTTGAATGACTCGTGGAGTGTGCTAAGTTCAAGAAATAATTCTACAAATACAGAACTCCTATTATCCACGGGAGCTGTCGGGTCCGCAAAAGGTCCTATTTCCTGCGGCCGGTCTTTATCTCCGTGTTTGTCTCCGTGTCTATGTCGGTATCTGTGTGTCTCTGTCTTTATATCTCAGTTTTTTCTTGCGTTTCTCAGACAGCCAAAAGGAGATACATCCACCACCTGTTGAAGATTCATTACCTGCCATGTTTTCGCTGATACATGGAGTGACGTGGAAATTCCATCTGGGGGTTATCCGTGGGTATTAGGCATTGCTTCGCCTAAGACATTACTCCTATTATCCATAATTATTCTGAAGATAAGTTGTCCCACAGCAAATTCATACTATTTGCAAATCATTTTCCCCCGTGCAGTTAAGGAGAGAACATTTCCGGATAAACCTGCAAATGATAAGATCTGCAATATGGGTCACCCATTTAAAAATGGATAAGAGAAGATCTCCTTACTGCATACATCATCCACGTGATACGATTACGCAGCATTACCCATCTATGGCATGTTTTACTGTGGTAAACATGCTCTTTATTTTTCATATGCACAAATTCACGTGATGAAAATATACATAAATCTCGCCATATTAAATTTGTAAGTGCATCCATAAATTCAAATTGACGGTTTCATAAAAAAAATATTACACGGTTATAGTAAGCTTGAAAATACAGTGCATTGTACATTTGTGTACATATTGCTTTTTAACATAGTTATAACTGTAGGCTGCATGACACTTTAGCTGAGACGAGGTGATAGTGAAGAGCATTGCAGTATGTAGTCTGAAATGTCGTGGCACCAAAATATAAAAAGTGAAAATTCCATGTTTTGTAAAACCAAGTTTTTAACACTGTAATGTATGACTGTGCTGTGTGTGAGACGTAAGTGCACTTTAAGCTTTGTAGTCATTGAACCGTTACGAACTTACTTAAACACGGGATTTTCCAGCCCTAACCGCTATGTGAAAGTGCTGTCAGGGTAATGTAGCCATGATAATATTTGTCAACACACATTGGGAATGGCTCATGGAGCCCGCCAATGGGATGGCATGTGAACCGCACTGTATGGGGGTGCTTATGCCAAACATGAATATCAAGATGTATTTTGAACGTTCGCACCGTACGTAGCCAACCGTGGTAATTGGGAAGTGCAAGATGACTGAAGCCAACACACAAAGCACATGTGAAAAGGCTCACTGTTAGTGAATGTAAATGACCCTGGTCAGGACATATATCTAGAAAGGATGGCCGATGGATAAGACTGGTGACAAAATGACAACTAAAAATAAGGAACACAGCTTAGAGGAGAGCCACCGTAGAGGTCCTGTCCCAGAGGGAGACAGATTGTGGCATCAAAGGACCATGGAGGATGGCGACAGCGTGAGATGGCCTTCATTCAATAGTACATTGACCATGGCTGTTCATGATGAGCATTGTGTTATGAGCATGTCGATGTGCTTGTGTCGACATATAAAACTGCATGTGAAAAGGCTGATCAAGACTGGTGGTGACAAGACGAAAAAGCGCACTTAACGACAATTATAAAATGTTTCAATGCAAACAGGTTTTAAGGAATTGTAAGCAGCTATCTAATAAATGCAAATATAGTATTTGGGCATTCACCAGATTTGACGCAAGGGTGACGAATGAGATGCTGTATGTCAAAACTAGCCTAAGTGTCATTAAACGACTTCCATGACGATCTTGACTGGCGTCTTTTATTGATAGAATTCCTGCACAGCTCACTACAGCTCTCCCCGTATGTTTCCCTTCTCTCTACGGCCGGGGACGAGCCGTTCTCTCTGTTCCGCCGTTGAGGTTCGTCTCTCACTGCCCGATCCCATCGCTGGTTGGCGATGTGCCGGGTGGAGAGGCGAGCCTCAATGGGGTTCCGCCACGTGGTCGATGGCGAGGAGAAGCTTCTGCAGTGAGCCAGAGGTCGCAACCGGGTACCCGATACCCGTACCCTACCCGATACCCGGCTACCCGTACCCAGCCGGGTACGGGTAGCCGTTTGCGACAACTGGTGCGGCCGGGTACGGGTAGGCCGTGAGTCACTAGTGAGTAACCGTTTGTCACTCATTTCCCAACATCTTGTCTCTTCTCACAATTCAAGTTCCTAGAATAAACCCACCCGCGCCTGCAACATGGCTTCATCCCAGAGGTCGCAATCGGGTACCCGATACCCGTACCCTACCCGATACCCGGCTACCCGTACCCGGCCAGGTATCGGGTAGGGTACGGGTACCCATTTGCGACCCTGGTGCGGCCAGGTACGGGTAAGGAATCAAAACTCGTTTGCGACCTCTGGCAGTGACACAGTCCAGACTCGAGGATTCACACACCGACCTCGAGTCCTCCCCTGCCTCTGCTTATATTCCTCTAGCTCCACCTCTAGCCACGCCCCCTCTGGAAACCTTCCCGATGGTTCCCGCACGTTCCCCCTTTGACTCCGTCCATGACCCTTGGCCCAGATATATCCCCGCTTAGGATTGGATACCCGTTACCTGGTGGTGGCCGTGCGGTTACCCCTTGCTGCCCAATAGATGGCACTCTCATTACAAAAGGATTGCGTGTACTGAATTCAGCTGACGTTTTGCACACCCAGAAGGCCATTGGGTAGATGGGTGGTGTAGTTAAATGTTTCAATGTGAAGATATAGATATATGAAGAAAACATTATATGCTTATCGATTTTTTATTTATATACACTACAGCGATGCTAGTGATTACTGTACTTTGTGAAATATAAAATAGAGATTTGCAAACTGCCATACTCAGTCCACTGATAACAAACCCTGTATAGAGCACAGGGGAGCTAGTGAATTAATTAGATGTTTTTTGTATTCTTATTGTGGACGCGACTCCACCCCAAACAACTATCGTGCCACTGTCCATATCCGATGTCAGGATAATTCTCTTTTGGATAACCTTGTGACCCAACAGTGTATTTTACTCTTTATGGCTAGCCATCGAACAAAAACGGCCACTGCATCGCACACTTTCAGATCCACTTCTGCAACCTTCTGTAACGCTCATCGATAATAGAAAGTCACAAGAGCTATGCACTTTTACATCTATATTGAAAACTCATTTCTTGAGAACTGCTTTTTGTCTTTCGTTTTTTGTCCTTACCCCGCACCCATGACTAGTAATGGTTGGCTACGTATGGTGCGAAAGAAGTTCAACACAAATACACCACCTCCATCTTCACGCTGTATACCATGTGATCCTCCAAGAGTCCTTGTAGTCTCTCCTAGTCTGCTTCTCACAAGTCCACATTGGCTCCACGTGGCACTGGTGTCATGTGACTGTCACCACCTGATATCGTTGTCACATGTTTTTTTCCAAATGATGGCATCATCAACTTTTCTTTTCAGCTTGGCTCCTACATCAATTATGAAAGGGCAAATTATAGTCTATTATACTGGTAGGAGCCTCCTGGTTACACCAGCCCACATGGGATTATTGTGTCCGTCGTGCAGGGAGGGGCTGGGTGGGGAGGGAGGGAGGGGCTGGGTGGGGAGGGGAGGGTGGGGAGGGGCTGGGTGGGGGGGCTGGGTGGGGAGGGTGGGGAGGGTTTCTGGGTGGGGAGGGTGGGGCTGGGTGGGGAGTGGGAGGGGTGGGGCTGGGTGGGGAGGGGCTGGTCACCCCGTGGTGCCCTTATAAAACTCAACGTTTAACCAACTCACGCCGACTTGTGCCCGCCCCCACAGTCGGGCATATTTGCGGAATACACCACGCTGCCGTTGACCCTGGCCATTGACCGAGCAACCCAACGTTCCTACCAGCTCCCTCCGCAGGAATGTGTTTGTGTACAAAATATGTTCAGGAGCTAAATGCCAAAGTGGAGGTCTGATATCCCCACGAGAGGGCCCCAGGAGAGAGCCCATATACTGTTCATATTCGACCGTTGAAGGAGCGAAGGCCACATTACTTTACCATATGATGGAGACGATAGTCTTCTTGCAGCTCACCTGTTACGTGTTGTCATGTTACCTTGAATACAGGTAATATGTACCCTTTAGGCGAAATGGACATCGTTAAATCGAAATCAGATATCATAACTAAAACAATGATAGCTGGATACACCAGCTATCATCTGTGCTATTAACACTACCTTATGTATTGTATCGTACCTTATGTACTGTGCATGCAAACCTCGTTTGTCAATCCACTGTTGGTTGAGGGCCTCCCCATGCCGTGCGGGTCATGGGGGTTATTCGACCACACTTAACCATGTTTGAAAGTTGTGATGTGGAGGCAAGGTGAATAGATTTGGGAGCGTAGATATACCTGTAAAGTAACATGTACTGCATTTTTCTAAGCTGTCCTTTGCTTACATTACAGCACTAATCTGACGAGTTTTGCTACATTCCGGGTGATTTAGCAATTTTTCAAAGTTACCTTATACAGTACTGTAAGTTTAAGCAAAATGCGGACCACGATGCACTGCTCCCAGAACTGCTGATGGTCTGTTGGGTAATTAACAAAAGCTCAATGTTTTGAAAACATTTTTGCGTGTTATTGGAAACCTACGGTGTTATTTCCAGGTCAACACTATTTATCCGTTCGGATGGGTTTCTCTCACAATGTCAACGTGTTTTTGTCGAGGTCAGCTGCTCTCCAAGCTGGCATGGAGCGACTGGGGCTCTCGTTGCGCCTCGCGTCCACTCACGCTACGGACAGAGCAATGTGCATGTTAACTCTGAGTGCGTCCCGAGCGAAGGGCACCGAGCGCAGAGTAAAGCCAAAACGAAGATTATTTTGGTTGTTTACACACCTTTCGTGGCACAAATCTGGCACTCGTAGGGCAATCGTCGCGTTAATACTCACCGTGCAAATTCACCGATGAACAAAACAAATTATTGCGTTAATTGTCCTTGAGAGCCTCAACAATACCTTTTTTGGGGATGTGTGGTGCCACAGTGACGGGGCCGCTCTGCCGAGCCAGGGAGCCGCCCGGCTTCCCCCACCGCACTGCCCCCCATCACCCCCCCCCCCGCCACATAAGCACACACCCGCACGCATTCCCCCCCCATAGAGCTGGAAGGGAAGGTCACCTGATAGACCGGTTTTTATCCGAGAAACCCTTATCGGGAATAACTCTCACGGTTTCCGGCGATCAGGGAATTGGATGACCTCCCCCGTGCTACGTGGCACCGCGGCGCTGCGGCCAGCCTTAATATGGTGTGGTCGCGGCGTGGGGCATTCGGCCACCGCGGTTGAGGCGCATTTCCCCCCACACACGCGAGTATCGACGGGGCAGGCAGAGGGAATAAGTATTGTGATAGAGGAGCATCGTTAGAAAACACGCAGCGCATCTGAACGCATAATCAGGCACCCCCGCACAGGCAGCGGAGGGACGACGTAATTACGCTCGGGCACGCAGGCACCATTATTAGGGGAGTTAAAGAATAAGGCTATTAGTATGAATAACCTGGAGAGCGGGGGCACGCGGGCAGCCGTGCACAAATTCCTACGGCGCACCTTTGTAATGGACGCCGCCGCATGAACCTCGATGATGGGGGCCTGCGTGAGAAAGGGATTAATTAGGATTTACGAGCCCATTGTTCAGCGCAGCACCCCTTTGAGGTAGGGAGAATAAATAGGGGGGCGCAAGGGGGAAGGGGCGCGCTTCTCTCCAGGCCAGCGGACCAGCAGCAGCTGCAGCCAGCGACCCGGACGTCCGTGCGACGTATCGAGGTACCTCCACGGGCGCCAAACAGTGAGTGGGGAGGTGAGGTAGGATAATAGCCGATAAATAGGGAATAGGTACCGGTTTAGTGGAATAGGCCAGCCTCGTCGACTCACTGATTCAACATTAAGTTACCAGGGAATAAATCATTAATAGCGAAGCGTGGTCTCGCGTGATCTTGTCGTGCAGTGTGAGCGCGTGGGGAAGCGTGTGTACGCAGTGGTTCTGTAGTGCTGCGGCTCGCCTCGGGGGAGCGCTGCGCAGAGCGGTGCGCGTGTGGGTGCGCGTGTGTTCACTACGTATATGACACAGGTGTGCGATCACAACGTGAGTGCTCCGTGTTGAGTGAGTGCCGCGCAGAGCTGTGTGTGGGTGTGCGCGTACGTAAATTAACCATGCCGGCTACGCGGACCCGCGGTGGAGGGGAATCCTCGGGCGACGGCTCCCACACCACGGGTGGGGAACCTAGCAGCGGGGGGGCGATTGATGATGCTTGCCCGGCCGTTAACATTATCGAGGGAGGGATCTCGGGGGCTAGCAACCCCCACATATTGGTGTCAGAAACGGGACGATCCCCCGCACCCCCAAGGGAAAGAGGCCCCCCAACCCAGGTTAAAATCAAATGCACATTTACAGGCAAAGGAATTCCATCATGGAAATCGTTTTCCCGCAGCATCAGGGGGGCTAAAAAGGTTAATGGGTGGTCGGATGAGGAGGCGTTGCAGCAGTTAGAACTACATTTAGATGGACGGGCAGCCGACTTTGTGGAAGCTTTGCCCGCAAGCACACAAACTCAGTGGGAAAATTTAATGTGCGAACTCGAACGGCGCTTCGGCGCCTATGGCGAGGAGGATGCGCAGGCGGCCTTAGAGGCACGCCGCCGCCAGGCCGGCGAGGATCTGCGAGATTACGCCAAGGACGTACGTATGTTGACCCAGCTCGCGTACCCGGAGCACGAGGCGAAAGTAATTGAGAGCCTCGCCGCCGGGAAGGTCCAGCGATATTTGGCACGCACCCCGTGGTGGCAGCCAAATATAGACGGTGCACGCCTCTCCTTTAACACACTTGTCGAGCGTGCGCGTAAATGCGAGAAGCTCTCTGGTGAGCGCGCGCAGCCTCGAGGGAGGGGACGAGAGTGCGCCGTAGCGAGCCTACTCTCGGACGAGGAGGAGGAGCTCGCCATCGCAGGAAGGGGACGGGCAAGGGAGCCCCAGAGACCCAGCGAGAAAACCCCGGGGTGGGTAGCTGGGTTACAGGCCGGCATGGGAGATACGATAACCCAAGTAGACGATAAAATGAGCCGAAATATGGCCAAGCTACAGTCTACCATTGAGACTGAGATGGGGTACTACGCTCGACCGTAGGGGGGCTGGCCGGGAGGGTAGCCCAATTAGAGTCCGGTGTGGGACGACTGCATACTGGGGGAGGGATAGTGAGCGGACAGGGGACCCGCTACGGAGCCGCCCCCCCACCCCGGGCATGTTATATGTGCGACCGCCGAGGGCATCTAGTGAGAGACTGTCCTGAAATCACCCGAGCTAGGCAGACGCGGGGGTTAAACTCCAATGCCCCCTAGAAAGCGGACCAACTAGGGGTGCAATCGACGCGGTCCCGATACAAATATACGATAATGAGAATAATGGCGAGCGAGTGATCTCCACACAGGTTCCAGCAACAACGCCCACAGAAACGGTGACTCCTGGCGACTGGCTATGGGAGCTGGTGGCGGGGATCACGGGGGCCACGTCGCTGGTGGAAGGGGAGGCAAACGGAGTGCGTACCCGAATCCTGCTGGACACGGGGGCAGTGGCCTCGCTCGTGAGCGCAGCGCACTGCAGCGCGATCGGGGTCGACGTGCGTCACCTGCAGGCCCCGGACCGCGCGCTGCACACGGCGAGCGGAGCCGGAATGGGGTTGCTGGGGAGAACCACCCTAGAGGTCCGCATAGGCAGCCAGGTGTGCACCCAGGAGTTCTACGTGTCGAGTGCGTTGTGTCACGAGTGTATCGCAGGTACCGACCTCTTAGAACGGCTGGGACTCAACGTGCAACCCCGCCAGCGATGCGCCACCATGGAGAGCAACGGCGAGCGGATACCGTTCCTGGGACGAGAACCGACGCGCCCCCGCTTCGCACCTGTGGCCGCTATCCTGGCGACGGCAGTCACCATCGGCCCGCTCACCGAGATGCTGGTGCCGGTGGCAACATCCCCCACCGACCCCGCGCTCCGACCATCAGGGGAGGTAATGCTAACTCCTCACCCGGAGTTGGCAAAACGGTATGGGGTCGTGGGATCCGCCACGTTGGTAAACGCAGATGGGGACCGATTGTTTATGCGGATGTTTAACCCCCACAGTACCCCAGCGATACTACGGCGGCGCACCCCGATAGCCACCGTACACCCCCTGCACGCACGCCACTCTAACGACTCGGTGTTCGCACTCTGGGCTGAGGACCCCGGGCGTCCTGAGGGTGACCAGGACCTGGCCTGGCGAGTCGGCCCGACTCCCCGAGCCGAGGTCGTTCCCCTGCTCGACGCGTTACATGTACCATGGGCGGATTTACCTAAGGGAGAGGCCGATCGGCTGCGCGAGTTACTGCGGGAGTATGCCGACGTATTCAGTGAACACGACTCGGACGTGGGCCGGACCGATCTTGTTAAGCACCAAATTGATACCGGTGCAGCCCGACCCATCAAACTCCCTGCGTACCGAGTGGGCGCACCCGAACGCGCCCAAATCAAAGAGGCAGTTGGGGACATGCTTCGCGATAACATAATTCAGCCCTCGGCGAGCCCCTGGTCAGCCCCAGTGGTACTAGTAACGAAAAAGGATGGGTCAACCCGGTTCTGCGTCGATTACCGTAAACTAAATGCAGTCACGCTCGGCGATGCCTTCCCCATACCCCGCATCGACGACACCTTCGACAGTCTCGCAGGAGCGCGGTATTTTTCCACCCTCGATCTGGCGTCCGGTTACTGGCAGGTGGAGATGACGGAGGAGGATCGGCCAAAAACAGCATTCACCACCCCGATGGGCCTGTTTGAGTTTCGAGTGTTGCCGTTCGGACTCACTAACGCGCCCGCGACGTTCCAGCGGTTGATGGAGTTGGTGATGCGGGGCTTGCAGTGGGAACAGTGCCTGATTTACTTGGACGATGTGATAGTGTTCAGTAGATCTTTATCTGAGCATTGGTCCAGGCTTCGAGAGGTGTTCCAGCGACTGCGAGCGGCTCATCTCAAGCTCAAGCCGCGTAAGTGTTACATTGCGCAGCGCGAGGTGGGGTACCTCGGACACCGAGTCAGCGAGGCAGGGGTGAGCACCGATCCCGAGAAGGTGCGTGCCGTAGTGGATTGGCCGCGGCCGAGGAACCTGACGGAGATCAGGGCATTCTTAGGACTCGCCACTTATTACCGTCGATTTGTAAAGGGATTCAGTGAGATTGCACGCCCCCTCACCCAACTCACCTCCCCTAAGAACCCCTATCAGTGGTCGGAGGCCTGTCAGACGGCTTTCACCACACTCAAATACCACCTCACCCACATCCCCACCTTGGCTTTCCCAGATTTCACCACCGATTTTATTTTGGACACTGACGCCTGCAGCAGTGGGCTGGGCGCGGTGCTGTCGCAAGTGCAGGGTGGGACGGAGCGGGTCATCGCGTACGCCAGTCGGACCCTGAGCGGGGCCGAGCTGAACTATTGCGTAACCCGTCAGGAACTGTATGCCGTGATTTTCGCGTGTAAACAGTTCCGACCGTACTTGTACGGCAGGAGATGTCGTGTGCGCACCGATCATTATGCACTGCAGTTCCTCCTTACATTCAAGGAACCGCGGGGGCAGATGGCTCGATGGCTGGCGCAGGAGTACAACCTGCAGATCGAGTACCGAGCGGGGCGGACACACGCGAACGCGGACGCCTTGTCAAGACGGCCGGCGGTGCGCGCTGAGACGAGGGAGGGAGACGCCTGCCCGTGCTTCACGGGGGGACGCTGCCGCCAGGCAGCAGAACCCAAAGAGCGCGCAGAAACTAAACTCCCCCCCCCCGAGAGAGAGTGCGGTGTGCGCCACAGGAACCCCTGCAGAAGGAGCCCGGGGACAGACGGATCATCCCACCCCAACCGGGCGGATCCAAGAGGATGTCGGCTGCGCCTTCCCGGGCTTGGACGACGAGCAGCTACGACAAACCCAGCAGCGGGATCCGGACCTGGCGGCGGTGGAGGCGGCACTGCGAGAGAAGAAGGATGCACTACCAGGGCCCTGGAGCGGTTTGTATGCCCGGTTGTGTGTAGAAAACGGGGTGGTGAGGGAACTGGCCGACGCTGGGCAGCCGGGGTGCATCTGCGTTCCCGCCCATGTGCGACCCCCAACTACTACGACTGGTACACGACCACCCGCTCGGGGGCCATGATGGGGAACGGCGCACCCGGGAGACTCTGCGTCGCCAGTATCTCTGGCCTAGATTGGCGCAAGATGTGGCCGCCTGGGTGCAGGGCTGCCGGGCCTGTCAGCAGTGTGGGCAAAAACCGGCGAGGTACCAGGTACCCCTGAGGCCGTTCCGAGTCAGTCGGACGAATCAGTTGGTCGGAATCGACCTGCAGGGGCCCTTTCCACGATCCCACCGGGGCAACCGATATATTCTCGTAGCGGTGGAGTACTTCACCCGCTACCCCGTAGCGGTGGCTATCCCGGATAAAACAGCCCTCGTAGTGGCCCGGGCCTTCGTGGAAAACTATGTACTTAAGGATCCCCGAACGAGTCATTACAGACCAGGGTAGTGAATTCGAGGCCGAACTATTCCAGGCGCTGTGCCGAGAGTTCGGGATCCAGAAGGACCGAACCACGGCGTATCACCCCCAGGCGAACGGGATGGTAGAGAGGATGAACCAGACTCTGGCCGGGAAGCTTAAACGCATGGCGGCCGCGAATCAACAGGACTGGGACGAACACCTCCCCTATGCCCTGTTCGCCTACACCACCACCGTTCACACATCTACAGGACAGACCCCGTTCCTAATGATGTTTGGTCGCGAGTCTCGCCTGCCCGCAGATCTGCTGTTCGGTGTCCCTCCGCCGCAACGGGAGGAAGGGAGCCACCCCGTGGAGCACTTGCTGGAGACCCTCTGAGGGGCCAGGGGCCGAGCCTACCCGCACGGAGAGGCCGCGCACCAGCGGCAAGAGCAGGGCGCCCGACCCCGTATGGAGCCCCCCTTCTACACTGCGGGCTCCGAGGTGTGGCTGTACACTCCCCGCATCGGTGCCGGACAGGTGGGGAAGCTGACCACCTACTGGCGAGGACCCTGGATTGTGAGACGGCAGATCTCACCATGGATGGTGCTGATTCAGGGAGGAGAGAGGGGCCGGGAGATGGTGGTCAACATCCGCCGACTGAAGCCATGGCGAGCAACCCCCGAGGGGGGGAGCCCCGCCGTCCAAGTACCCCGAAACCCCGGGGTCCCCCCACCCTCCGTGCCCGGGGGCCTCGCGCAGTATATGGGCCCCACGGAGCCCCGGGCTCTGAGGGGCCCTGGGCGGGGCCGGGGGCGACGAGGACGGCGACCCCTAAACCCCACCGCCTCTGAGTTTGTTCCCCAGCCCGCAGGTGCCAGGGGCCGAGGGGAGCCGTTGGAATGGAGGAGGAGACCACCGCCGGAGCCCCAGGAGACGGAGCCGCCACCCCCGAGGCCAGCCACAAGGGCCGGGCGAATCCCGCGGACCCCGCGGCGATACCTCGTGGGGGCAACCCAGGCGAGGTGCTCCAGTCAACCCGGGACGTGGACTGGCACCCCGGGGGGCTATGTGGTGCCACAGCGACGGGGCCGCTCTGCCGAGCCAGGGAGCCGCCCGGCTTCCCCCACCGCACTGCCCCCCATCACCCCCCCCCCACATAAGCACACACCCGCACGCATTCCCCCCCCCATAGAGCTGGAAGGGAAGGTCACCTGATCGACCGTTTTTTATCCGAGAAACCCTTATCGGGAATAACTCTCACGGTTTCCGGCGATCAGGGAATTGGATGACCTCCCCCGTGCTACGTGGCACCACGGCGCTGCGGCCAGCCTTAATATGGTGTGGTCGCGGCGTGGGGCATTCGGCCACCGCGGTTGAGGCGCATTTCCCCCCACACACGCGAGTATCGACGGGGCAGGCAGAGGGAATAAGTATTGTGATAGAGGAGCATCGTTAGAAAACACGCAGCGCATCTGAACGCATAATCAGGCACCCCCGCACAGGCAGCGGAGGGACGACGTAATTACGCTCGGGCACGCAGGCACCATTATTAGGGGAGTTAAAGAATAAGGTTATTAGTATGAATAACCTGGAGAGCGGGGGCACGCGGGCAGCCGTGCACAAATTCCCACGGCGCACCTTTGTAATGGACGCCGCCGCATGAACCTCGATGATGGGGGCCTGCGTGAGAAAGGGATTAATTAGGATTTACGAGCCCATTGTTCAGCGCAGCACCCCTTTGAGGTAGGGAGAATAAATAGGGGGGCGCAAGGGGGAAGGGGCGCGCTTCTCTCCAGGCAAGCGGACCAGCAGCAGCTGCAGCCAGCGACCCGGACGTCCGTGCGACGTATCGAGGTACCTCCACGGGCGCCAAACAATGAGTGGGGAGGTGAGGTAGGATAATAGCCGATAAATAGGGAATAGGTACCGGTTTAGTGGAATAGGCCAGCCTCGTCGACTCACTGATTCAACATTAAGTTACCAGGGAATAAATCATTAATAGCGAAGCGTGTTCTCGCGTGATCTTGTCGTGCAGTGTGAGCGCGTGGGGAAGCGTGTGTACGCAGTGGTTCTGTAGTGCTGCGGCTCGCCTCGGGGGAGCGCTGCGCAGAGCGGTGCGCGTGTGGGTGCGCGTGTGTTCACTACGTATATGACACAGGTGTGCGATCACAACGTGAGTGCTCCGTGTTGAGTGAGTGCCGCGCAGAGCTGTGTGTGGGTGTGCGCGTACGTAAATTAACCATGCCGGCTACGCGGACCCGCGGTGGAGGGGAATCCTCGGGCGACGGCTCCCACACCACGGGTGGGGAACCTAGCAGCGGGGGGGCGATTGATGATGCTTGCACGGCCGTTAACATTATCGAGGGAGGGATCTCGGGGGCTAGCGACCCCCCACAGATGATCCTGGATTCGATCGATTTCAAATTGTATTATTTTCCGTGTGGTGTAATTCAGGGTACCCAGACGAAACCTCAGCAATACATGGAGATAATATGTAAAAATCCAAACAGACAGATCAGACACATACTTTATTAACTGCTGTCTACTGGCCACCTCCTCACGCTGCAGCTTGAAATTCGCATGCACATATTGAGTGATGTTTGCGTGATCCACCAATCCTCACTCAGAAGCGCCAGATTAGCAGACTGTGATCCTATTAGTGCCCTATTGTAAAGCTGTTTTTGTCATCTCTTTCAAGTACCAGTGTGGTGTAGGCAGCATTAATCAATTCCGTTCCAACTGCTGTAGCTCTGGGCTCTTTCCTCGTCCAGCTGAAGGTAGTTTTGTGCGAGTATGTGCACCGAAATCTGGTGCCAAACCCATTCTCAGGACGTTCGCTCTGACTTCTGCATAGTTACTATGAGGCAATTGTCTCAACCACCTCACTGTAGAAATATAGTTGTTGCTCTACATCATTATACGCCGTATGAAGAAGACGACTTAAGTGTTGTCAAGAGCCTAAAGATATTTAATGATTCACCCCATCCAAGTGAACCTTATTTTCAAGGATATGCTCTTTGGACAGCGTTGTGTTCCTTGCACGTAAATTTGTTTTTCCACACCTACAATGTTCCCATTTTTTAAATGCCTCGTGGTCGATGTCTTAATGTATATGCTCAGTGGCGTAACTACATAATTAAGCTCAGGGAGTGCGGTAATCGGTTAGGTGGGACCCCAATATATGCTATGTGCCGCACCTGGCCCAACACTATTTTAAAAAACAAATATCTCATGGTGGTTGTCAAGGGGGCCCCAACTCGTAGCTTTGGCCACCAGAGAGGCCAAGGCACCCCCTGTCGCCACGCTAATTACGGTACTGTATATGCTTGTTTGTTTTGCCCACAGGGTATTGAGTTAAAGCAATGCAATCACCTGTAAACTGGTATAGTGAAATATTCTACAGTGGATCTAAATAATGGGGTGGAGCGGCAGCGTAGTGCACTGCCGCTTTGAACCCGACTACCTGGTTTCGATTCCTGGCTAAAACTTACAGTAGCAGATATATGGACTAGCTTTGGGCCTCCCCTAGGTCAACTCAGCCTTACATATGGGTATCTGGTGCCATTTTTAAACATCCGCACTGGGGCGACAAAGACATTTCAGGATGTTATTGGCCACACCACGACCCTCATTTCCAATAGAGGCTCTGCATTTAACATAATACTGTACCTGTTAATAGGTTAATAAGGCATGGTGAGAGAGAGAGCAACCAAAACAACGGGTTTACCTGAGGGTTAGACATGTTAACATGCAAGTCGGATTTCATGTTGCTAGGCTCCGTAGTTGTATAAACAGACTCCGCAGGGTTCAATGTGCTTTATTTATCATGGGTCATGGGTCAGTGGCATGGTTGGTGTGGTTGACTAACACAAGTCTCCTGCCTCCGCGGGGTCAATGTGCTTGACTATGGATCAACCGAAGGGTTAGTGTAGTTGACTCCCAATGGGTCAACCCTGGATCAGTGTGGTTGACACATAATGGTTCATCCTAGGTTTGGTGCGGTTGACTTCCAATGGGTCAAACCTAGCTCAGTGTAGTTGACTTCCAATGGGTCAACCCTGCTTCAGTGTGCTTGGGTCTTACAGTGGCTCACGTGGAAGGTCAGGGGGGAGGGGTTCGTGCCTGTGGGGTTCGTCTCACAGCGCCCTCTGCCGGCCCAGCGTCCTCGGGCCCAGGCAGGAGACCCCTACAGTCCCCGAGCCGGGGCTTTCTGGACGACGAAACCTCCCCTCCCTCCTTCCTTCCTCCATTTTTTAAACTAACGCCGCGCTTTGAGGGCGGAAAAAAAGACAACCCCGAGATACGCAGCCAATCTCAATTTGTTGAGTAGGGGAAAGAAAGTGAACTCGCGAAGACAACATCGAAAAAAGTACACGCGTAGAAAAATAAATCGTTCGCAATCATATATAAGACGTAACAAATAAAATAAAAAGTTACTGCGATCGTCATGGACAGGATTTGAACCTGTGCGGGGAGACCCCATTGGATTTCGAGTCCAACGCCTTAACCACTCGGCCACCATGACACACAAGGAAAACAGCAGTGGAAGCTCCTTTTGAGCGTGGCCACCGATGGCCGGGGGGAGGGCCTCATGTTGGCACCAGAAGGAAATAATTCGTTTGGTGGGTGATACTGCTGCTACGTTGACGAGTCCTGCACAAGCACAACAATTACAAACCCTACAACAACACTGTGGCCTCAAAAGGCCATGACAACATGTATAACCGACGCTGTTGCTCATGGGGAATTCGCTGCTGCTCTTGCCGATTTGGTTGGCTTCTCCACTGCTGGATGGGTTCTCAGGAATTCTGACGGGGCGACGACCTTCCCCGCTTGCCCAGCTCAACTCTGGGGCTCTGTCAGTGGCAGTCGTGACTTGTCAGGGAGCTCTCCGTCCTCGAGTAACTCCAGCAGTCACCAAATGAATCCGTGTTGCAATCATTCGCTTACATTTTTTACATACAATGGGCTTTCACGACCGACGTTAAATGGTTCATAATGTATTCAGGGTTCGATCGTCGTGTAGGTGCGTCATTGTTTATCTGTAACCCTTCACCACCCGACAGAGTCGAATCAAGTTGTCTCGCGAGTTTCGTTCACCCAAAATTAACTAATTATGAATAACAAATTAGCCTCGTTTTAGAGAATATAATCGTGCTTTCAATTGTAGTTGGTGTGTAATGAGACGGTTTTTAAATAACTGAACCCGTCTTATTACAGCCTGGGCACCCATCCACGGACCAAATAAAATCTCATTCGACGTGTCATGGGTCACGCCAATCTCGAGAATCTCTATCAATCCGACTTATTTTGACCTTCCATGCACTCCTTTTGATTCAATTGAGGAGACCCCATAACCTGATAGGGTCACACTGAGGGCTCATTACTTGAGCGCGCGCATAAATCCAGTTCATTTTAGCATTTAAAAAAATCATGCTCGCAACTACTTTGGCTAGTGAGTTGATTTTTAGATAATTAAAATGCATATGTAATATATTACAAATGATTGATTTGCATATTTTAATTCATTTTAACGGATCAAGATGTGGCTAATGGATAGTTGGGAGGGGGTGGTTGGGAATTTGAAATTTGTCCGGGAAGGATGTGGAACTCACCTAATGCTGCACAAAACCATTGTCACTTTCTGGGAAATATAATTTGTGGCCACAGAGAAAGGATCTCGTAAACACTACTTCCCACCTTATACCACGGAAAGCGGATGTTTTTGTATCTGTAGCCCTTTTAACAGGATGTGACCCAAATACAAATTCGATTTTGTAGACAAAACATTTTGGGTAAAAGTAATAACTTTTATTTGGCCACTAGAGGGCTGTCTCAACATACAATCCTCATGCTTGCTTCAATAATTCTGTACTACTCGCAGCCCACACGTCATCTGGACGTGTTCGTTCGTCCGTCCCTCCAGCCAGTCAGTATGATATAGTATGTTGGTGCTCAATGTAGCAAAATAACATTCAAGGGAAACTATATTGCCATTTGAATGCCCTGTCCAAGTTGATTGAGAAAGGTTATCGCAAAGAGCATTTCAGGACTAATCTATATTTTGACCTAAAACTTTTGTGACTGCAGGAATTAATATTCTTGGTTCTTTCGGTAAAGTCACTTAAGAATTCATAAAACTATCCTGGAAAAAGTGGTCTTCATAAAACACATCCCATTTAAAATTAGTATTTCTAAAATAAAATCTGCAGGGATTTCCCCTGAGACCGAATGATGTATATTGCAAATGCTGCCCTGCTCTATGAATTAATCAAACGCATACAGTTTAGGGGCAGTAGCTGGATTTCATGTTTCTCGCGAGGAATAATAATCTGCTTGGCCAAATATACTATTCTATACTTAAAATTCTATTGAAGTCCTTGACATTGCCAGATTACACGAGAGACTTCATGTGCAATTATCACATTGCCATTGCATTTCAATTCTCACTAATTTTTCCAAACTAAGTTACAACAAGCAGTCATGCAAGCATATGCATGACTGCTCCAAATTATGATCTTCCCATCAATAATTTAACGAGAACTGCGGTGGTGGCCCAGGCATGATGTGTTGTACATTCAGTATTTGATTTGTTTTACTATTTTATTTCCGACTACCTTATGGTGTGTTTGTGAGTGGTGCTCTTAGGACGTTTGTGACACGGAAAGTAGTCTCACTGGATCAAGTGGAAGGGCAACACGTTCTATTTACAAATGTACCAATGCATGCTGTTGCACTCCATGCAAGCTGCTGCACTCAGAGTAATGCAGTATAAATCACTATAAAAGTGCAGTTAACCAGTTAACCACCATCCATGATGGATATGCCACAGGCAGACCCATCAAATTCATAAAAGCAAGGAGTTTTTGTTTTCCTTTTTGGCAGAATTTATTCTTGCATTATTAACTGCAGTATTTAAAAACAAGTTGAATATAAAACAACAAGTGTTTTAATCGAAGCTAAAAAAAACTCAAACATAGAAGTATTCAGTTATTGTAATTGGAAAAAAACCACATGAACATAGAGGAATTACTGGAGTTTAAAGCTTATCAAATAAAACATGCCGCAAGCAGCACGTCAGGTAAATAAAAAAATATCCAGACATTTTAATGCTCATTTGTATGAACAAGCCCACCAATCGCCTGAGAGCTGACTGAATCATTCATAAGAAGCAAATCCAGCAAAGTTTATCATGAATTGTGTGGATTGATAAACACAGACTGACCGGGAGGTGAGTGGACATATTTGTGAAAACAAGCTATGCTAATGTACATCACATTTACGTGCAAAGCCAGTCAGTCTATACTGGATACACTAAACGCAGTGATATAGTACATTTAAAATAAAATTATCAATGGTATATATTTTGTCATAATTAATATTTATGCCAGTGTCAATCAGCAATATAGCCGCATTTTCGATGCTTCTTAATCACTTGTTATGACAGACAAAACACTTTTCGGTGTAATCTGGAAGATAATCAAAAAATATAACCACAGGCAAGTCGAAAATAGAATACGGTAAGTAGATTATATTGTTCAGATGTTTAGAAACCCGTGCTATATCAAACTTACGTACACTGATACAGCTGTTGTCTAAGTTGTTAAATAGATGTACCGCTACATAAATGTACACCCATGGCCATACACCCTGAAGCAGACAATATATTACACAGTACAAGCCATATTTCTCTACATCTTAAGTTCTCTTTTCATCAGAAATTATTTACCGTTTTAAAACAGACGCCACACTTCATCATTATCAGAACCCACATTTACAGACACATCAGCTGGGCTCACACGTCTGATGAAAAATATCAATGAAGTTAGTGCAGAGATTTTTCTTACATTGTATAGAAGTACATTTTTACAAGGCAATATTGTGTATACGTACAACTGAAAGTGCACCATTTATGCCTACAATCCATTAGCAATAATATATCTAAGAATAAGCCTTGGAATTTAGTTTAAAACTCATTTGCCATCGACAGATGTATAAACATTGCTTCTAAATATGCTCTAATAACATACCCAGAAATTACATAATACCATATTACACTGCTGTATATCATGTACAAACCTTTAAATGATGCAAGGGACTTATTGAAAAGTACTAATGCCCAACATTAAATTACAGTTCAATAAAAATTAAGTAAAAAAAACAATAGGTACATCAGAGGATGCGTAAAATGTGGTAAGCCCAATAGGAATACATTAGTGGCGATTCAAAAGCGTCAGAGTGGTGTGATTTTAATCACAAAGGCACAATTTTTCAAGTGTAAGCAAACAAGCATGCTGAAGTCTGACATTGAGTTTTCAGCAAAAGGCAAAGGTAGTGGATTCTTGCATGGGAGACTGTTAATAGGTCTATTATTCGAGTGCTGCTTTTGGACAATAAAATCCAATGTATGGCCGGCCAATGACACTCTTTGCCTAGCTACATTGCTATGCTTTGCACAGTTTACACTCCTAAGCATTTGTGGACGTAGACTTTTTAAAATACGCTTTACATATATAAGGCTAAGTTAAGGAAGCATGGGCTATCCTGACTAAATATGTGAATGAATATCTTATCATGAGAGCGAGTGTCAAGACGGAGATGTCGTGGATGTTATGTTAGAATCCTGGCGTCTAAACATTATGTACACAAAACCTGCCATTAAGAACTATTGTAACTATTGCATATGCAAATCAGTGTGAAATTAGTCATCTGCATGAGTTTACCACTCACACTAAACAGTAATACACATATGTCAAAGTGTTTTCATGAGCGAATTTCCATCATGCTGGGATTCCCAGGTTAAGGGTCCTTCCGAAGCTTTCAAAAAGTTACTCAAGAAAATCACATAACAAGACATCCCTCAGTTTTTGGAATAAACAACTGCCTGTAGAGTGGGGTCAGGGTAAGGCTGGAATGGGTGGTATGATGTGACGCTACATTTCCTCCTCACAAATGAAGCCCTTGATCGACATACACATTTTAATCGCAGTCAATTTTACTTTATAAACGTAGTAATGTTTCAGTCGTTGCAGTGGAGCTGTGCCATTTTAAGCCAACCTTGTTTTACTGGTTTTAGAAGCATGTTTTGTGAGTGGTCAATATTTGGCCAGTGCACTTGGCGACTGTACAGTCCAGCACACAAATACAATTCGGAAAGTGCACGGGTTTAGTCCGATGGCTACCCCAGGCATCGCAAATAGAAGATGACAGCACGAGGCGAGTGTTGTGCACAGCGGAAGTGGCGGATGGTGGGAGGGTTGGGTGGGGACACGATCAAGGATAGGGCTGGGTGTTCTTTGGTCTTCGGGGAGAGGGTGGAGCGAGTGTGTGCCTCCATGCTTCTCTCAGGAAGCTGGGGAAGAGGAGGATCAAGTCCTGGCCGGGTGTCTCCGGCTACACGGGCACGGTGACCTCCAGCGTGTGGTTCTTGCGCTTGCACACGGGCAGGCTGCCGTTGCGCTGCGTGGCGGTGGCGAAATTCACGTTCACACTCTCCTCGCGGAAATGCACCGGAAACCTTCACGGATCAACAGGGAAGAGGAAAATGAAAACCTCACGACCTTCAAGAGCGGTCTTGCACTCGCTTTTTTAAAATGCACAATGTTGTGAGGACTTACAATTCAATCTAATTGGTTCATTACAAGCAGTAGCATAACTTGCGTTGGGACCCCCTTCACAACCACCATGAGACACGTCTTCAAAAGGATTTGGGTCCCACCTGACCAACTGCCACACCCACTGAGCTGATAAGGAGGTTACGCCACTGATTACAAACATTTCACTGCAGTAACATTGCTGCTTAATGCGCTGCGGACATCTGCTAGCATGTCAAAGACACAAAAGTATCGGTTGTGGCACATGCGTGTGTGAGTACGCATGCAAATATGTGCAGTGGTGGTGCTGCACCATTAGGAGCCCTGAGCAGAAGTTATTTCTGGGGGACTGCCCCTTTCAATTTATACAATCCAAATGAGATGACGTAGGAGATATATATTTTAATTGTTAATTAGTTTGTCATGCTTATAAGGATTTGAAATTTAAATCATATTTGATGCACAAATTTTGTTGTTTTAATGAATCCCGGGGCCCTTCGAGCAGTTTTCTTGGGTTGCTTATGCCCAGCGCAGCCACTGGGTATGGGGGTGCGTGTGTGCGTGTGCGCTGCTTACGCGTTGCAGACGTTCAGCGGTAGCTGCTGGTGCGTGGTCTCCAGCACGGTGCGGTGCAGCTTGGTGAGGAGCTCAACCACGTGCTCGCTCATGAACACAAAGTCCCCCTTCCCTGCCGCTGACGTGCCCTGGCCAAGCCACAACAATGCATGTCCCCCCCATTGGCGGTCATCGTTTCCGAACGACACAGCAACTTGAAACACCTTGTGCCAAACCACTGCCTCAACTGTGCGGCATGAAAAACAACACCAGGTGCTATGGTTTGCATGTTTTATTCAAAGCATATCCTTGGCTTTCAAGTACATTCTGTTGTAAATTTCATGGTCAGCCAGTCTGTTTTGTATTTTAATTTTTTGTATTATTTTCAACCTTTATTGTTGCTAGGGTAAATTTTAGATGGAAGGCATCTAATAATGCATACATTTATAACTGAAAACTAACATGTGCATAAAATCATGCTTGTACTAATCAATTATATTCAATTAATATATGCTGCACGTAGTTGATTCATGTGACCTTTGCAGCCACGAGAGGGGCTAGCTACATTTATCAATGTACATTATTTTAATCGATCTTTCAATTTAATCGGGACCACCAGGGGAGCAATGTTACAAGAATATTAGGAGGTGATTACATTTCATGGCATGTAGCACATGTGAGCTGTATTAATGATGTCCGATGTCTCAACACACAACACTGGAGCTCAGCTTTTGCCTCTCAGCAGCTGTGCACCAAGCCCAGCGGACACCCAACTACACGTGAGTGCCACATCTCACCTAGATGCGGACTACAGGCACGCCGTGGCAGGGCCAGATTAAGGTTCTTGTAGGTCCTAGGCACTTCTGTTTCGTCGGCTTTCAGTAATAACTTTCGACAGTTGGTACTGCCCATGTTACTACCGCCACTGTCACTCGCTTGTTTTAGGCGTACTTTATCCAGCCGCTAGACAGATATCATTACTGATACGTTCATTATTTAGTCTGTGCCCTAATTCGATGGGAGCGCGCTGTGTGCCGCAGATGAGCAGATTTAATTTTAAATTGAGAAAAACAAGGTAAGCTTAAAAATATTTGGAGCGAAAATTTCTTCAACAATTTTTTGACTGATTATCATATCGAATGAAACAGCTTTAAAAAGGATGACGTTCATTTTCATCGATAACAAATGCAATGTTCTGACAGGACGACCGCATGGCGAGCGCCATATTGCTTTACTTTTGTTGAAGCTTAAATATTTGTTTGGCTATTATTTTAGGTGTACTATGCCTGACTTACGAGTCAACGACTTGTTACCACTGCAAAGAAATTTCAACGAACAGTCATATAAATATATTTATTGAAGAAGATATATTGGTAAAAATTTGTATCATACAAACAAAAAAAATGGTCACATTGTTTTTCCTCTGCCCTTTAGTTTCCGTAGGCCCTAGGCCCAGTGCCTACTGTACACAGTGCCTACTGTGCCTATTGGATAATATGGCCCTGCGCCACGGCAGATGAGGCTAATGCGCGTGTGTGTGTGATCGACGAGGGGTACCTGCTTGACGTGCAGCACGAAGACTCCGTCGGACAGAGCGCTGGTGGACAGGCCATCCACGTCGGCCAGCGACACGAGCGCCTTCATCTGCGCTGTCTTGTGGTCAGCCAGCAGCAGGCTGGTCTTGGTGAGTAATAGGATGCGGACTGCCACCTGCAAGAAACACACGTGGCACACGTGTCTACTACACAAGCACCCTGTCTGAGCAACCTTCTCGCTCACTCTGGGCTTCGTGAAGGAGAAAGTTTTCATCTCTTTGCATGTGGTCACTGCGTAACAATGCCAGATGCTAATGAGGCAAGGCTTTGTGAAATTATGCAGATGTCTTACTGTCTGAAACAAACACCTGTCGGATAAGAGGTGGCCAGCAGATGGTGCTTTAGAAAGTAGGTTGCTGACCAATCTGTATGAATTTTAAATGATATACCCTTCTCAGCATTGGTGTGTTTTTTTCCAGTGACTTCAGTTTTCTCCCGCATAAAATACAGGGTGATATATTTATAAATAGCCACTAAAATAATAGAGGGGGAAATAACATTAGTATGCAAAACCTCCTCATGTCTCCCACCAATCTCAATGCACTTGTTAACTATTTAACACTCTCCTGATACACTTTGTTAAACACAGCGGGTCTGATTTCATCACGATCCATGGGCAGATAGCCCATAGGTGTTCACTGCACATTTCGTAATTTGTTTCCACTTTCCTTTGGCTAAATATGCTCAAGTAGTGCACATCTTTCAGGCACCAATCTCTTATGTCAATTGAGCCATTTTCTGTTAGGTCTGATTTGCTTCCAAGATTAAATGATGCATAAGCTGAGGTCATTGATATCTCAGTGGGGTATCTATAAATATCTCACCAAGTACTCCCTCAGGATTTGGCCCAGCATCCTGGATTAATACTGGACTCTTGGACTTAAAAATGCCAATGTGGCATACTCCATTGTGTAAATAACAGAGATGGGACATTTGTTCAATGTGTGGTGATGACAAGGAAGTTATGCGTGAGTCTCTCAGCCGCTTCGAAAACCTCAAGATGCCTGTGGATGCTTGAGCCCACCTTGCCATTGGCACGGTTGACCTTGTGCAGAGCCTCCGAGTAAAGCAGTTTGTCCTGCACAGATCCTAGTAGCTTCTCGTGCCGAGGCCCCATACCTTCTGGGAGGTACAGCCCTTTGAACAGCTGCCCAACCCTGCAATAGATACAAAGACAATATATTCCATGTTAGGATAGGTGCTTTTAGTGAGCACCTTTGAAGGCTGGCACAACACACGAGGGTGTGGGTGGCCAACACCGTGTCCAGCCATCTTTGTCTCCCCAGTGTTGCTATTTACACACACCACCAGGTACTCGTGTATAAGGCTGAGTCGACCTAGTGGAGGTCCAGTTCAGATATTCGTTACTGTTAATGGTCGTGAGTGGGAATCGAACTTGAATCACCGGATTAGTAGCGCAGAGCACTAACCACCATGCTACCGCTGCAATATGTGCACACGCAGACACAATGATATGTTTGTATGGACAGAGGAGGCTTGCAAGATCCAGTGGCTTGATTTGTGTGTTTAGAATGTTCGTGAAAGAATTTTAGAATTAAGGGGGAGATGCACAGGACCGGGTAAGGTTGCAGAGTCACTCACACGGAGTGGGGGGTTGTGTTGTTTTTTTTGGAGGGGGTGGGGGTATGTTTAGTGAGTGACTCCTCACGTCTGTGGATAGAGCTCCTTCTTGTAACGGAACAGCTCACTGGCATAGAGCTTCTCCTCCAGAATGCCCTTCTGGGTTTCGGTGAGCTGCGAGCGATACACCTTGCACTGCGTTGTCACCACAGGAAAAGATTGTTACACGCACATACAAATACAAAGACACATCAAAGACAACCCCCCCACCCCCGCCAAGAATAGTCTAGATAGGCTGCTGGGGAAAGTGATGTTAGCGAGCGCACACATGAACATGTATCTCCTCAATTACAATGAAATATACAAATATGGGACATATGCGTCAATCACACCCATGCAGGAATTAACAGTTTTCACACATTATAAACATTATTTTGCCAGTTGGTGTTAAATGCTTCAATTGCATAAATATTGTCAGTGAGACTAAAATAACCAAAGAGCCCAACAATTGCTGGAGCCTCGACTTATTAAACAATATATAAACAGTGTAAAGCTCTCCTTGACTACAGCTCAACTACATGTGATGAAGATGGTCCCTGCCTGGCAGTTGGTGACGTCACTTGATAGCCGGCACTATTCACAGACTCGACTGAAGGCGTTGCCACACACAGCAGCAGCCTTTGTCCGTTACCCATATCGCAAACTCCACATCCCTGACTCCATACAAGCCACCTACATGTGGTTCAGAGGTCGCAACCGGTACCCAGGTACGGGTACGGGTACGGGTACCCGTTTGCGACCTTGGTGCGGCTGGGTACGGGTAGGCCGTGAGTCACTGGTGAGTAACCGTTTGTCACTCATTTCGGGTAGGGTACGGGTAGGGAACGGGTACCCGTACCCGGTCGGGTACGGGTACGGGTACCCATTTGTGACCCTGGTGCGGCCGGGTACGGGTACAGGTAAGGAATCAAAACCCGTTTGCAACCTCTGATGTGGTTGCCACCTATACAGGCTTTCTCTTGATTGTCCTGGTTTTGAGGTAGTCATCCAGGGAAATCTGTAAGTCTTCCTGGGACGTTAAAAGTCGTAATAATATACCACTAAAGTCAATGCACTTCCGTGTAGTTCTCCCCTCTTATGTGATTGAGAGATATGTTTCTTCCCATGATACGTCCTGATCCTTGTACCTCAACAGGTGGCAACCCTCGTCCTGTAGTGTAATCACTCACCCGCCACAGGTGGTGCAAGCGACGCAGGTGCGCGTGCGTGGGTTCCAGGAAGCGTTTGGGAGGGTCCGGCCAGCTTTGGTCTATGGGGGACATGGAAGGCAGGGCAGCCTTCAGATCCAGGAAGTACCTAGACAGCTGTAGGGGAGAGAGGAAGTTTCACGCTTGGATGTGCAATCGGTGACCAAGCAGGATAATGCTGCAAACAATCCGCCCACAGATTGTAAATAAGCCTCTGGGGACCTCATCATAAAATCGATTTACTTTAATGGATTCTGGGCCGATCACATTAACATTTCCTGACATAAGAGCCCTTCTTGGCCCAAGAGGCACCATTAACCCTTTGTCTGTCTACCTAGGGGATCAGACCTCAAGTTATAAAGGTGATAGCACATTATTCTGACTTGGAATTTAGCCCACGATCAATATAAGACTATGATAGAGCGATAAAGGCAACTCTCAATTATCCACGGTAATGGGGGAGGGCTGGCCCGTATAAAATAAAAACAATCAAGGCACATTTTAATAAGGCTATGAAAACACATTTATTGTTTACCTAGTTCAAATGGGGATTAAGACAAAGAATGTGCACCGCCGTTTTGATTGATTCTTACAGTAATTGGTTTTCTTGCCGACATGTTTTCAGTCAAATGGGCACTGTATCTCTGACTCTCATCAACTGAGGAACAACTAACATTTAAACCAGCACACGCATGAAGATGCTTCATTTATGTTTCAACATGCAAGGTTCATCGGAAAGCCGGATAATCGAGATATTACTGTGTACTGCAATGATGTGCACAGCATTACCGTCAGCCATACAAGTGATACAACAGCAACTTTTTATAAAATATCAGAAGAGTACAAACGTTGCTACTCGGCCTATATAGACCAGGAGCCCAGCATCTGTGTCCTGTTCACCTGGTATACTCGGGGATCAAACCTAGAGGGTATAAAACATGGGAACACTGCACTCACGACGGTACCATCTGTGCGGTTTAACACTTACTATTCCCTGCATGGTGAAGTTGCTGATCTTCTTGGCCGCATTGGCTCGGAAAAACTTCCGGTACTCCTTACGCACCTGCACAGACAGCAAGGTGAATCAGTTACCACTCGGTGTCCCGGTAAATTGTGTTACGATGCAGACATTCACTCAAATCTGACCGTATAAGCGGACCCAATGTAGCTGCACATGATTTGCCTCAAGAGCCTCGTGTTTAGCGTTCGCCAGCCCTCACCTGGTAGCCTCTCCAGCCAGCTGCGATTGTGGTGACCGAGTCCTTGCATTTCTTCTCGTGCTTCAACTGTCTGAGAAGTTGTCTCGCCTTAGGTGAAGAAGAGCCATTTATGAAGTGTCGTCATTATTATCATTCTAACCACCACCATCACTGTTTTATTCGTGATGACTACCCCTAAAATCATCATCATGCTTATCATCATCGTTATCACCATTGGTATCATCAGATGTATTTTGAAATATATCTTAACATTTCCAGAATGCAAATCACATTAATTCTAAACATCTGAGGCCTAATAGCAACTATAAGGAGCTAAATATAGTTTAAGCACCACACATATAACAGAACCACGGGTGTGGTTCAGTTATATGGGACCTGTCATATCATGCTCATTCATGTGCTGCATCATCATCGGTATTTCCATCTCACAACTATGATAAGATAATTCAGCAGCATGCAGACAGGTGGACAAACAGTGAGAACCCCCCCCCCCCCCCACATGCATGCACACACATGGAACCAGCGACATCAAGTCTCACCTTTGTCCCGCGGGCGAACGAGGCGATGGTGGTGGCCGCCTGCTTTTGCTGCTGGTACCGCTTGTGTTGCTGTGAGACGCGCACACACCCACCACAAGAACATGGCGCATTGCACGTTGGATACATTACAAAGTGAATCCTCTTCACTGGATTAAATCAGGTCGACGCAGGCTGCATCATGTTGGCAATTTCAACAGCCAAGACATATGTAATTGTTCAGCACAGAGTTTTGAAAAAATAGATACAACTGCTCAACTCGAGCTAATCATACTTTGATACTTGCATTGCCTTTGTACTGTTCGCCTTTTGGCGTTCTCTGGTCTAACACCGGTGTGACAGGGCCAATCAGTTTCAAAGACAATGCATATATTATTAGAGCATGTTTGTTTGCATGATTTGCCACAAATGTGTGATTGATACAGACTTGATGCCTCGTAATAGGGATTTATTTGGTGTTTGAACATCTTAACACCTGTTTTATTGCCAGAAAGGGTAAAGCTTTTTTCCCCCATAATTTTTATACTGGCAAAAAGGTACCATTGATAGAGCACAGAGTTGTCAAGAGTCAACTGAGCCATGCGCTCGTCACGTACCTATAGAGCATGGCTATGGAAAACAGTGTCACTCTAACCAGCAGGAGGCCATGAGCTTTCATTATCACATGTCCACACTACAGGCCATGAATAAGTCCATTTGTATTTGAATGTTGCATAGGTCAAAGTATGGTAATGGGCAGCAAGACAATTCCCCACCAACGCTATATTTGACTGTCCTGGTTGAGCACAAAGGGAACTTTATTTGAGGTTTTCCACCGATAAAGAAAATACCAGCTGTCGCCCATTGTGTTGGTCTAAATGTACCGAGCAAGTGAAGTTGACAGTGACTGGTACGGCTGTAACAATTTACCCCCTCGCGACTCGATGAACTGTCGAAAATTAACAGAATAATCTATTCCATATCAAACATTGCCGTGAATACGGGAACCCGTTACAGTATACACAAAACATACGAACGGGAAAAAAAGGAATTGTTTCTTAACGCACAATTCCACAAATGTATTGTAAGCTTCGGAGTCAATGTCGATTAATCAATGCAAGTTTACACCCCGAATTGACTGAGGCTTCAACACTTTCACTATTACACCCCTAGGTGTCGCCCTGTCAAGCGCCGTGCAAAGTGGTGGTGGGTGCTGGTCCATTGGGGGCAATAAATAAATAATTTGTTTGTCTCACGGCCCCCACGCCCAATCCTATGAACTCAAATTGAGATGACGCTAGAGATATAGACAAGGGATAGAGGTGTGTGGTGAGATGGGAGAAGTTTATGCAAAAAAGTAGAGTTTCAGTGAGATGCAAGGGTTTATACCCTGGGTATAAATATAGCGAAATGATGGATGGTTATAATAGACTCAATTATATTAAACTACTTTCTATTGTGTTATTAGCGGAGCTTAATTCATGACTTGATATTCGTCTCCAATGCTGCTAGGCTGGCTTGGAGTAAGGATGATTCGTGGGAGACACTTTGACTACAGTACAAGGTACCCCTATCCATAATAATCTTATATTATTGCACCCTATATATCGATAGGGGGAGTTTGACTTCTATATTTGGGAGGCAGGGGTTCACTTTATCCCTCGCATTAGGAATCGCAGGTGCATATAATTAATTAATGTTTTGTCTTAATTGTAAACTTCTGAAAATAAATCAATAAAGGTGTCTAGTTTGGGGAGGGCATTGACCCCACCCCGTGACCCCCCCCCCCGTCCCTGCAAACTACGCCCATGTATGTATCTATAATCATAGGAGAACGAAATAAAGTATAATGAGAATCAAGTGAGGCGCAATGGATGTGGTGTGCTAAAATAATTCCTAGAACAGCATTCCAGACTGCTCCAGATTAAATGAAGCAATAGCTCATTAGAATGGCTCGCTTTCTACCTTTAATGGCCTCTGAATTAGAGTTGATTTTGGATACACCCCGATCAAATATTTTTTATCTGATTTTGGATCCCCCTGAGCTACTTGGGCCCCCCTATGCTTTTTAGTTAGGGTTTGTCATGCCTAGATGCACTGCAAGCCGTGCGACAGGACGGAACTCACGTAGTATCCCCGGTAACGGCTGGAGATGACGATCTGGCTGCTCCGCATGAGGAGGTAGCGCGTACGGCAGCGCCAGCCACGGAACATCTTCTGGATAAGTGTGGCCAGGTCCTCCATCCTCCGCTTGCGCGCATCCTCAAGCGCAAAAAGCTGCCGTGCACAAGGAAGCAAACACACACATACACGTGCATAGAAAAACATCAGCCATCATTCGCCAGTAAGTGACGGGGATGTCACCACAGCGCTGATGCCAGGCTAGGTGCACTTTAGGCCATGTGAAGTGTTGAAAGCTCATCGGCAGGAGGTCATGGGACAGACCCAGGTATTAAAGATTGAGTCAGATAACTACATGGCACACAATAGCTCCTTCCTGAACGAAATTCATCTAACAATACAGTAACATTTAACAAAGCCCATCAAATTCATGAACCACTATTCTCGAAACGCCCCTGCATTGACACAAGAGCGTCTGCCACCTTTAATTATGAATCCTCTTAATTTGTATTTCATTCCTAAAAATACTCAGGAATGTTTATTACACGTGATTGGTGGGAACAGCTTGAGTTACATAATTGTGACTTAGAGTGTGTCTGTGTGTGAGGAGGCAGCTGCAATTAATGTTTGGGAGAGTCGTATAACAAAGACAGCAGAACGAGATTTCACCAAAAAAACTCAATAAACTCACGAAGGTTTCTGCAAAATGCAGATATATTTGAATACAATGACAGACCTTATTATAGACGCGGCCTGTGCCACTAGTTGTGGTAGACTGGCATATTTCGAGATGCAGCCATGTATAGGGTTGCCATGGTAAGGCGATACTCTAAATATATCGTACTGTAAAGGCTCCACGGCAATGACATCATCCGTTTTGTAAAGTATTGATGTCATCATCATAGTTGGTCTATTTTTCATATTTCATGTCTTGCCAAAATACTTATGAAGTAACAAGAACAAAATACAGTTGTAAATAAATTGTTTGCAAATTGGTGCTGGACTAAATTATGGCATGGTGGTTATGTGACCTCATCATTCTTGTAAATCATCTAAATATTGAATTATTTATCTGTAGCTGATGGTAGTGCATTATAAGCATGATAAACTGTGCTGCTGTGATTATTTAAATACGCTTGGCAGGCTTATGGGTTGAGTGAACTGTAGTTTAAGGACGTGTGGGTAATCTTAATTTTTACTGCTGCGTAGGTGTTTTCGATCGTGCCGCATTGTGTTTTCGGATTGTACCGCATGTTATTCCTGCAAACGGTTTCAGTACGTGCAGCAAAATGTCAGACAATGCCAAACAACACGCGATACAACCATAAAACACAAAGGAGAGCAATCCGTTTCGACACTGGAAGTACAGCGAAGTACAATTCAATTGTGAAGTATAATCACAATTATGTGAACCTGATATTGCGATAATCGTCAAATCTTGGAAATTATTTAGTACAGTAGAAATTATATCATGGAAACCCGAGTAATTTGCATCACAGTGTACTTTAAACAATACAATTATGCTTATTATTAATTACAGGATATCAAATGTGTAAATATCTCAATACAATGGATCATCATGTTCTCTATGAGATCATGTTTTAACTAACATTTGATCTTGTTCTGTACATGTAGGTGATATCTTTACAGTGACGTGTGTGTGGCATGTGCATACCGTGCGTGGGTTGCGGATAAACAGCTTTGTACGTCCGTAGGCAAACTCGTCATGTGGCACATGGCACTCTGTCAGCAGCGTCTCCACGCCGTCCCTGAACGGTACGCCAAGTATGACAGCAACAATGCACCAATGCGCACACTCCGCAAACACAGTTGCTGCAACAATTAGAAAACATTCAATTTCACCCCTTTGTCAAGCCACTGTTTAAATAATAATTTCCACTTATTATGTGCATTGCACAATGTCTCGTGGCGCCTTTGTTTGACTTCACCATCTTGATTACTATTGGTTGATCTAAGTGGGGCTGAGTACCGTTTCAGACATCACTTGTCACTGATGTTAGACATGGCAGGGACTCAAACTCGGGTTTTCTGGATTCACAGTGCATGAACCACTGCACTACCACTTTGCCAGGATCAATAATAATAGTTATTTATGTCCTCAGGAGAGTCTCACCGAGTCCCTGAAATTGTTGTCAGGAGGCTCAAGCATTCAGATGCTTGGCTAATGTCTTGATGCATAATTTGGAGTTCGAAGGATAAAACAGTATCCAGACCAACGCCATGTGTACCAGAGATAAACACAGAAACGGGCATCCATAAACTCTACTTGAGAAAATGAATACTGCCTATTGGCCACCTCTTAGCGCTGAAGATTGAGAGTTTCACGCATGTGGTTACACTCATGTGATTTGCCAACTTCGCCTCCGATGCATTGCCACGTGTGACACCACATGCTCAAGTGACGAAGAGATGTGTTTGAGAAATGAAAGAGGTAAGAAGGGGTAAGAAGATCAGTGGCACAATCGGACCTGGCATGGCCGTTCCAGTGGGGCCAGGTGCTGGGACACAGCATCTTGTAGCGCTGCAGGCAGGGGGCGTAGAGCTGACGGAAGGCGAATCCAGCACGACGCACACGGACGTTTTCCAGCAGCCCCAGGTAGCGCACCTGGTGCCCCACAAGCTCCGGGGTGAACAAGTTCGGAGACTTTTTGTCATTGGGTTTGATGCACCTGCACAAGGAGGAAAGTGTCCCAGGACACAGAGGATCCATCAGTGTCCTGTAATGCCGACATATCAGGTGTTTTGGCTTCACCAACAATCCCATCACCAGCCTAAGATCTTCCCCAGAGAAACTGATAAGCTCCTTACTTAACTTAAGGACCGCAGCTTAACTGAGAGATCCATCTACAGAACTTCCCTACATCACTGGAGGCATGGTGGTCCATCCATCAGCCGGACACTTCTCTGGCTCCATTCATTGATGCTCATGATGCTGGGATTGCACGTGCGTATGCTAGGGAGAGGGTTATGCATGACCCGCTGACCGGATATAGTTTGGGTTCTTGCTGAGAAGGTTCCGCATGAGGAATGCCACGGAGCTCTTGAGCTGGGTCCCGGCAGTTGGTGGCCGCTTGAGGTTGGGTCGTGCTGGATCTCCTTCCGGGAAGAGGCTGTGCACCAGCTCCTGCTGGGCCCCCCACATGGCCTGGGAGAGGTCCCGGAAAAGCAGGTCGTTGTTCTTGTCCACGAAGCCCTCCACGCGATATGTCACCTGCTCGACAATTTGGACATACACACACACACATCTTGCACATCGAAGTTTCCATAAGATGGCGGTATAGCAAAGAACTGAAGTGACCCCTGTGGAGTTTCATGTTTTACTCCCTCATACATGTGGGCTTTCTCCAGGTACTCCAGTTTCCTCCCACATGCCAAACACTCATGAATGGAATTGGCCAAACATTCCAACACAGGGGCTTTCCATAATTATTCTTGAGACGAAGTGAGGCTCTTCTGGGTAACTGAGGGGCATTGTTGTGAGTAGTGGGATGCTGCCATGATGTGATGGTGAGAACACTGAACTTACAATCCAGAGGTCACCAATTGTATTCCATCTCCTGAACAAATTGCCAAATTTAAATCCCCCGACCTCTGCCCACCCAGCAGTGTAACGAGGTACACCACAGTTAGTCGATCGTGTGGTGGAATAAAGTGCGAGTGCTTCCACCACCTACAAGATGTCTTGCCAGCGTGGAAGAGTAGGCCAAATACCTGCTGAGATGGCTTTTGTGATCTCCTAGAGGAGGCCCTTCCACCAGCAGTAGTGTGAGAAAGTAATTGCAGGGCTGCACTTTGACCTGCATATTAATCATTACGTCGGCCTGTCTGAATGCTAACGACACAAGTTGTCAGTATCGGGGGTCTAAGTGATTGGTAGGGGTGCGTGCTCACGATGCCGGCGTAGTGCTGCACACGGAAGCAGTCGTGCGGCAGCGACGTGTCGCTGAGGAAGCGTGCGTTGCTGCATAGGCGGCTCTGGAAGTGGGAGTGGTGCGCGCACACGGAGCCCAGCTTGTCCAGAAACGTCTGGTCCGACACGGAGCCCGGACGGAGACACTCCTCGTCCAGCATAGCCAGGATGCCTGTCTGGGGCTGGGGCGGCATGTCCATGCTCACAGCAGCAGCAATCACATCTGCGATTTACCACGAATGCTGCGTTCCCATGGAACCTAATTCGCGAAACTGACTTACAATGGGCCGTGGAATCTTAGCACGAGTGGCAACGAGATCACAACGGCGCTTGTTCCAGGCCAAGTAAACGATGAGGCCGTATGCAGCGACAAAGGCAAACTCACTCTTGGTCATGGAACAGACCCATGCGCCATGGGCTGACTAGTGGATGCACCACCTGGGCTCCCCCTTGTGCCAACTTGCTGTGTTTACTGAATCCACAATCTCTGTATTGTTAGACAAATGCACTTTTTCTCTACCACTGTGAGTAAATTTAGTTTTTTAAGCAGACAAGTTCAAAAGCAATAAATGAAATAATTCAATAACAAAACAAATGTATCCCTAGGCAGTGGACACATCAAATCAACAAACACGCATCAATTCATGTTGTCAGGAATAAAATATTCCCATGTTATGCGAATTACGTGCACATGTTACGTTCAGGCTATTGAAGTGAACAAATCTGTACAAATTAGAAATAAAGAGATCCAGAATTAAAAATAAAAACCAGACTGAGAACCTGTGCTTGAATATAAAAAAAACATGGCATGACTGGGGCGTGGTGGTAGTGGTGGTGAATGATTACACGCCTACTCGGCAGGGAACAAATGCACAGTGGCGCCATCCTAATAATCAGCTGGAATCCAGGAATTAAATCCGTAAGTAAAAAAAACCCATCATAACAGAAAAATAGTGCAGGCCGAAACACAAACATGGGTTTCTAACAACAAACAAAAACGTGTAAAAAGTACACAGCCTTTGTGCATTATGCTAAAACTATTGTCAGTTCCTGAAGACAACCATTGTGGTTGTCAGTTCCTGAAGACAACCTGTGCATTGTACACGACAGTTGGCGAGGACGTCGTACGGGCACGTGACAACGGATGACGCATAGCCCCACCCAGATAATTCGTCTCCACTGACCCTAAAGCCAATGTCAGCACGGTTATTATTGACAAAAGACAAACACGAAGATTCCCCTGTAACCTTTATCAGCCTGTTGGAGCAAGTGCTGGTAGCAAGTACAGTACCTATGAAGGTCAAACAGTGCATGAAGAGGGCGGTGTGGCCAACACCATGCACGGCTGCCTTTGTTTCCCCAGTGCTGATGTTTACACGGCACCAAACACTCATGTAAGGCTGAGTTGCCCTAGGGGAGGTCCAGGGCTAATTCAGATATTTGCTGCTAATGTTAGTCGTTGAACCCAGGTAGCTGGAAACTGAACCCAGGACGCCACTACGCTGCCGCTCCACCCCATTATTACATCCACAGTAGAACTCACGTTTTCTATGAGGTCGCAGATGATTGCATTGTTAAAATACTCCACATGTGTCCACTCAATCCCCTGTAGAAAAACAAACACACGCAGCATAATAAACATTACGTCTGTAAACGTATTTCTCAGTCTTGACCTCATTTTTTGTGGCGTGTCAAACATCAGCGTCCACGTATTATTCCCTTCATTGAGACGCCAACGACGAGGCAACTCAACAATGAAAACAATGTAGGTGTGGCAAAACAAAATAAAAATGTGAAACGAACACCTGTGTCAACGTGTGTCAATGTTGTCCACGAAACATGTTTACAAATCATGTACACTTGGATAGGGTGAATTGTAAAGATTTTTTGGGCTCTTGACAATGCTTAAGTAACATAGCATAAGTTAGACCGAGCCGCACATAATCGCACAAAACTAGCTTCAGCTGGATGAGGCAAGAGCTCAGAACGACAGGATTGAAAAGAATGGAGGAATGCTGCCAACACCACACTGGGTCTGAAGAGAGGTGACGAGAAAACATCTTCATAATGATGTACGAATAGGGTTCGAGTAAACAGTGCGAGTTCTTACTAAAGAAGATCGCAGTCTGGTAATCCGGCGCTGTGGAGTCAGGATTGGTGGATCACGCACACATCGCCAAATATATGAATGCGAATTTCAAGCTTGAGTGTTACGAGTTTGCAAGTAGAGAGCAGTAGAGCAAGAATATTTGTGATCTGTCTGTATGTATGGATTTTTACATGTTATCTCCATATAGTGCTTGGATTTTTCTCTGGGTACTCTGATTTAAACCACACGAAAAATAATAAAATTTGAAATCGGTCGAAACTCCCAAAAAATTTTATTGAAACACAATAAGGGAGGCTGTCCTAATGGACATTTACGCATTTCATTATTTGGACGTGAGGCACAACGACAGCCCAATCGTTCCTGCTGCGGCAGGCCGGCTGGAGATCAGCATTCAGGCTCTCTGACGCGATTTCGGATTGTGACCGCATATTCTTTGGGTCTTTCGGTAAAGTCACGTAGGTAGGTTCAAAGAAAGAAAAAAAACTACGACGTTTCGATCACAACACAAGCGATCGTCATCCTCGTAGATTTTTGGTTATTGTCTTTGAACCTATCTCCGTGGCTTTACCGAAAGACCCAAAGAATATGAATTCTTGCAGTCACGAAAGCTTTAAGTCAAGATATGTTACCGCATATTGCTCGGCAGGGTGTCCCGTACGCCACGCTGAACAAGACGCGGCACGAACCAAAAAAAGAACACATTGAAGAGCTGTCCAGCGCAACTGAGAAATCCTAGGCAGTCATATCGGGGATCAGACAGCGAAGGCAGCAGCATCGTGACTCAAGCGGGAAAGAAGAAGAGTGGAGGGAGGAGGCTCTTACGAGAACGCGAAGAAGCAGCTGCAGCAGCGGCCACTGAGTGTCGCACACTCCGAGGGAGAAGGGGAAACAGACACAGACAGGGCCAGTCTTAGCGGAGATGGAGACGCACAGAGAGGCACACGCACTCTTGCCAGTGAGAATAAAAGAATGTCGTAAGGGAGCAAACAAGCAAAGGCAGTGTGAATCTCTTTCAAATTCGTTTCAACGTCCCCCCCCCCCCCCCCAATACTGTTTGTTGTTGTTGTTGTTCAAAAGTGCATGACTTCAATTAATTGAGGAAAAAAAAGTCTTTCCGCGTTGCTGATCCACTCTTTCTGCATTATCCTTGCTGCTCATCTACCGCTTGGGTCCCTCCCTTCACTGCCCCCCCTCTTAACTTCCCCATGAAATTTGCGTGTGTTTATGTCACTGTTCGACTAAAATATGGAGCTTACTTGTACATCACGCCTGTCAACCCATACGGGTTAGCCGTATTCTTGTACAGGGTAATTGAGTTGTCAGGCCCATACAGCATACAGCCGTTTCAATATTCGCAATTTTCTTTTTGTCTATTTGCTTGTATTTCTCCCTTGTGATGGGACCAATAATGTATGAATTGGTCTGCAATAAGGTAGGCACTGATAAGGGGTTGACAGATATGCACACATGTACCTAACTTTGTTCCATTACGCCCGCTCTGTTTTTAACTCGTGTGTGTTTCATTCACGACCGCTAGAAACCTCCTTTTTTAATTGTCCAAATATTCCTGAAAGGACGCTGTTGCTCTCAACAATGTTGATGGTTTTGTATTGTTGTTGCTGTGTTCGTACATCACGAATGTCCCCTACAACACAGTCGGCAAACAGGCTAAACGTAAGACATTCAAATCGTTATATTTGGGAAAAAAATAGAGTGTAAATGGGACGGCATGGTTCAGCTGGCTCAAGACTCGAAGTTGTGGTGAGCTGTGTCGCTCCATGTGCCGAGTGGTTCAGGTCTCAAGTGAGATATCCCAAAGTGGTCTGCACATACAGACAATCAAGTCACGTCACCGTGTCTGCCTGCTGAAACAATCATGCAACGGCGCTTATCACCTCTGCAAGCTGTTAAGCAGGTGGTGGAAAATCCTCGTTTCTCCCAGGAAATATATTGGCTGACTCAACCCCTGACTGGAAATGAAACTCAACCTTCTGATTGAGATTCATACTCTCCGATTGGGCACTGCTTGGTACGGTCTGACGGGTAAACACACGAGTCAAACAGGGAATGGGGGATGGGCGGGCAATGCAGTGCCGGATTGTCCCACACAGCTCTAATTTAGGCTTCAATCCCAGTGAAAATAAATCCTGAACCCTTGTGTGGGGTTTCCTGCTGACCACAGGGTTTTCTTTTAATCACACACAGGCTTTGTTAATTTCACCCATTTTCCCATAATCCAGCATCCTTTGGTAAAGTCCCGGCGTCTCCCTGAAACACGCTCTGTTAAGCCCCTGCTGACAGATCAGCTTAAGTTAAAAAGCAGATGCCAGCGGCACTGGCAGTGAGCTTAGACACCGAACGATAGAGTGATATCATATCTGCAGTAATAATACGTGTTGCAAACACTATGCCCCGTGCGTGTCTGTGTTCGCTCTCTGTGGGAAAATCCACGGCCAAAAATGTTCCGCTTATCACAGAAAACCACAGCTGCGTTGGTGCCAAGGCATGCATTATAAACACCTTTTAACTAACTCATTTGTTCTGACGCTGGGGATTGAGGCGTTAACACAGTGAATCTAAATGAAGCAACTTTATAGAATTAGGAGTTAACAGGCTAAATATAGCGACTTTATAAAATGAGCATATTGTCTTCATTGTCAAGCTCCTATTGAATTGTACATGTACAGCCAGTTTTGTCAATCCACTGCTGGATGAGGGCCTGCCCAAGCCTTGCAGAGTGCAATGGCTATTGTAATTGGCCAAGGTGGGGTGGGTGCGGAAAAATGGGTTACCCTGTGCACAGAGATGGTCACCCATCCAAGCACAATCGGGCTCATCCTTGCTTAGCTTCCAAGATCTGATGAGATTGGGTGCATTCCAGGTGATGTTGTGCAGGCAATATTGATTATTGTCCCAATGTACCAATTATCCTCTACAATAGGAACATCTCCTTCAGTTAATTTTTTTTTAATTGAGTGTCAAATAATTTGGCAAACCCCATTTAAGAGTCATAATTTCATCCAACAACGTTTTTGATCCATTGTGTTCAAGGCCTTTAATTCTTTTTTTGTTTATTTCATTAATCAGTAGCTTCCCTTTAATGTATTTTATAGTGTACAAACGCTTTATATTTTGGAAAAATACTGAGCAAAGCAGCAGCGCATTTATGCCGTTTGAAGGTAAACAATCACTCATCACAGCCACGGTGGAACCTGGCAAAGAGCGCCATCTGTCATCCTGCCGAGCCCTCGGGAACTCCCAAACAGTAAAAACAAGCCACAACTCCGCTTCGTTTCTACGCCTTTTTTTAACGCCCAGGCTACTCATGTGCCAAGTACTACCGTTAGCACAGCCGTGACATGTATATTATAATTCTAGATTTGAAGCTTTCGTGACTGCAAGGAATCATCTTCTTAGGTTTTTTCAGTAAAGTCACGTAGAAAGTAAAATAAAATAAAAACAAAAATCACGACGTTTCGGAGGCAACACAAGTCTCCGTCATCAGGTGGGACCGTCACAGCCACTTGATACAGCTAATCTGGCTGTGACGGTCCCACCTGATGACGGAGACTTGTGTTGCCTCCGAAACGTCGTGATTTTTGTTTTTATTTTATTTTACTTTCTACGTGACTTTACCGAAAAAAAACCTAAGAAGATGTATATTATAAACTAAAATTGACAAAAATATCCACAGCAAAAAAATCTAATATGTTATCATCAAAAGAATTCCAAACTAGTTAACAATTATGTGATTCAAATCGCTAGGTTCGGCAGCAGGTCCTCCGTCGGTGTCGGGAACAGGTCCTTTGAAAGGACTGTGGCTTTACTTTTACCTCTTTTTGTTAGTTTCCTTGAAGGCCCCACGAGAACAAGTCAACACATTTTTTTAAATTTAAACTCCACGGGCGTGAGGAATTGAAGCGAGTTTGCCGAGGAGCGTGGCCATCACCCCGGTTGCTGTGGAACACGCGGGCGAGCAGCGCGCCTGCCTGCCACCACGCACCTGCAACGCCGCGAGCACTGGGGACCTGACGGCTACGTTCAACGGCTGCTTCACACCTTATAAATAATCCATTTGGAAAAAAATATGTAATTTTAAGTAGATAATGCGTGTGACGCGAAAAGCCATTTGGACTTAACAATAGGGGTGGTGGGCTGCTGGACTGGGGGGGGGGGTTCTTCATGCATAGTTGATGTGTTGATGTGCGTTTGGCACGATTGCTGAATCCTCAAAGCCGCCGTGTTTGAATGCTCATGAATCAATCGCCGTAAGCGCGCTCGAAGACGCCTATACCTCTAGCCCTGAAGACCTCTCGCATGTAAATTTGGGTCACAGCACGGCAGTCTCCATCTTGCATCGTCGCAGCAACTGAAGCGTAATTGTCGAGTCAACAAGTCCTCGGGATTGCTTCCATGGTGTAATGGTTACCCGATCGATTTGATCTCCCGGCCCGCACTGTTCTACCCAGTGGCACACCATAGTTATATCGGCAAGTCGTGTGTGGTAGGGTAAAATGTGGGTACTCCCGTCTCTTCCAAGACGTCTGGCCAGCATGGAAGAGTAGGCCAAGTACCCTCTGGAGGGGCTCTCTAGAGCTCCCTCTGGTGGAGACCCCCTTCGCCAGCAGTGGCATGAGAAAGCAATTGTGAGGCACGTCTGTTTAACCGGTCGCCATTCCTCACTCCCTTCAGTGGAGCTGGGAAGATGCCCATTGTCACAGAAACTTGAGGCTCACGCGGTACTTAGTGAGCATTCACGTGTATAGGAACGGCTTCACAGTGGGAGAACGTTTCATAATATACTGAACACATCCCAAGAGAGGTCTCGCTCAAAGTCACATATTCGATGCACTTCAGTGCTAACACAATATCATACAAAAACTAAATTGAGAGGGAACATTGAATCTCAATTTTGGAGCTTTCGTGACTGCAGGAATTATTCTTTGGTTCTTTCGGTTAAGTCACGTATAAAGATAAAATAATAAATTAAATAATAGCATACTACGACGTTTCGATTGCAACACAAGCAATCATCATCAGGTATAAAAGAAATAGCAACAAAAATCTAACCAGAAAACTATAGACAGACACACAAGCAGACAGACATCACACAGACACACAGAGAGAGAACACGTATCGGGAACATTGATTTTCAGCCACGTGGTGCTGCGGCAGAGTTTTAACTCACAATCAGAAACTCGTAAATTCAAATCCTGATGCAGGATTGATAAACTGAGCATCAATTTGTGAAAAGTCCTTTCAACAATATTGGCTCCTGCCGTAGAAATGTGGAATATTCATAACAGGCTCAGGCAACCAAGCAGTTTTTGAATGCAGAGTAACTATTGACTTTTATTAGAATATCATTGATTTGCTCTATTTGCTGCTGTAACCACATGCTGTCTATGTATGCGTTAAGTACTTTGCTACATGCTACAGGTGTAACCTGAACATGCTCCTGGTGTGTGCTTGGTCCCTCTCATGACTTACCTCGCGCACGTACTCCTCCTGCTCCTCTTTGAGCGTCATCTCAATGAAGATCTGCTGCAGCTTCTCGTTGCAGTAGTTGATGATGAATTGCTCAAAGCTGTTGTCCTGCGCAGAGAAGAGGCACCGATGGGTTAGGTGTGTGTGAAACTCAAATGTGTACGCGCGCACATATATCCACTGGCCAGAGCAGCGGAGAGCATGGACCACAGCGCTTTCAAAAGCCTTGCTGGTGTCGCTTAAAATCACACATGATAAAGCATTGCATTTACAGAGAGCTTAAATACCACAGCAACTCAAAGCGCTGGATATTGCACCTCATTTCAACCATTCCAATGCCTTGCTTTAGCCAAGGGGACACCCAGTGGCAGCTTTCCCTTTTGCAGCACAAGGTGTACACAGCACCAGCCGACAATTTAACATTAGTCAGTTTTTTTGCTATGTTTACATGAATAAAAAAAAACACCTTCATGCCTGCATCAAAATGTAAATATATTTCCCTCGTGTTTAATATGCTAATGATCATCTCTTAATAATGCTAACCATATGCATACTTGCATATATGTGTGATTTTTTTTTTATTATTATTAATATTCAAAATTTCCCCAACCATTGTACGCAGGAATCTCTTGAAAAAACCTTCCAACTCAGCTGAGGTTATTCTGCATTGACAAAGCATTATTATATCGAGATATTGTCGGCGGCACTTTTGTATTTTAATGCTATATACATCCAAGCTGTGCGATGTAATTATTCATGAAAGTTTTTTTTTACTTCTCTAACATTTAAATGCTGAGCTGAGTAGACAAATGAGAGAGGCCTTATCTAGAAGGAATGGAGTTGAGCCATTTCCAATCAACACAGCCTCCGCTCTTTTGTGCAGCCTCACAGGCACCACACATCGCATCTACCACCGCAATCAGCCACTCACAGGCAAATCACTTAAACAAGAACAGCGTAATCATGCAGTCAAACTCAGATTGATTGAGCCAATGCACAATCTCATTAAGGATCTCGTCAAGGAGCAGAAACCATCACGCAAACTCCGGTCATTCCCGCAGCAGCTTTTGGATCGCCATCAAACAAAGACAGTCATTGCATTGCGTGGTTTGAGATGCACTTCTGTGGCTGTCTGGAACGCTCTTCCTTCCGACATTTGTAAGCCACTGGAGCTATGCACTTTTAAAACTAGATTGAAAATGTATTTCTTTAGAACTGCTTTTTGTGTTAAGTTTGTTGTCCTTCCCCCACACCTCCGATTATCACGGTTGGCTACGTACGGTGCAAAATAAGTTCAACATACATACATAGATCGTCACGTGTCAGCATATGCAACCGCACCACGTGTGAGTGCACGCAGCAGCGGTGGCTTTCGAGGGGTTAGTTTTGTTTAGTTCGAGCAGCTCGCGCTGGCTCTGCACGGCGACCCGCAGGCCGCGTGCAGGGCTGCAAGCGATGACAGAATGCGCACACGCACGCTCGCTCGCACACACACACGCACGCTCGCTCGCACGCGAGTACGACCGCGGAGGTCACACCTCCCGCAGGGGAGAAGCCAAGTCGCGATGGAGCTCAGCGATCGCACGCGTGCTCACACATATGCCCCGGAACGCAGAGGCACAGGTGCAAGCACGCGCATGCACAAACACGCACGCGTGCCATCAAAATGTGCACACACATGCAAAAACACGCACGTGCATTTAAACATGTTTACATGGACATTTGTACACCTTACGCACACAGATACAACATTCCATCACTAAGTCGTACAAGCTGTATGAGCAAGTGCCATTATTACTGGTAGGAACCTCCTGGTTACACCAGCCCACAGGGGATTATTGTGTCCGTCCGTCCGTCGTGCATCAAAAAATGGGAGGGGTGGGGCTGGGTGGAGAGGGGAGGGTGGGGAGGGGCTGGGTGGGGAGGGTGAGGAGGGGCTGGGTGGGGCTGGGTGGGGGGTGGGAGGAGTGGGGCTGGGTGGGGAGGGGCTGGTCACCCCGTGGTGCCCTTATAAAACTCAACGTTTAACCTACTCACGCCAGCTTGTGCCTGCCCTCACAGTCGGCCATATTTGCGGAATGGAATACACCACGCCGCCGTTGACCCTGGCCATTGACCGAGCAACCCAACGTTCCTACCAGCTCCCTCCGCAGGAATGTGTTATAAAGATCCTACAGCCAATCATTAGTTAAAAGTAGATAACAAACCACTAGGAAAATGTCTCTTTTCCAAGGAAGATCTGGGAGACAATTAAAGAAGGTGAAATTCAAGGCACACAAATTAAATGTTGATGATAGTACATGCCACACAAGTGACTGGTATTGGCAAGCACCACGCCTGGCCATCTAGGGTTTCCCAGTGCTCACACCAAACCAGGCACTCATTGGTTTGATGTCACAGAGACCCAGGTCAGATTCAGATACCACTGATTGTAGTGAAGTATGCTAACCACTGCGACACCATGAAAACAACACACAGTGTACAACTACACTAGGGTTGCCACCTGTCCTGGTTTTCCCAGGATCATCTTTTTAAAATAGCTTTATAGGGAAATCTGTAAGTTGTCCCACAATGTTAAATGCATGTATATTGTCAGTGGGCTTATTAATGCACCATTCAAGACAATGCATTTACAAGTAGTTCTTCCCTATTCTGGTATTGTGAGACATTCTTTTTCCCATGATAAGTCCTGGTTTTTTGTACACCAGAGATGACAACCCTAGACTACGCAGACACGAACGAATTGTCTCCACATGGACACAGTGAAAAGCACTGCACACACAAACGCTTATAGCGCACACGCATGCATGTGGCCGTAGGTTACTCACGTTGGACTGCACACAGGCAAGGGGGTGTGAGACGGATAATCGGTTATGATCACAACACATCCATGCGTGTAGATTAACTCGCGCAACACGCAGTAACAACCCCCAGTTTGTCTTCAATTATATTCACAAACAACAGCGAGATGTTAAATGGACCCACATTTTACTTAAGTGGATGCAAGTTTAATTAAATAAAAGCCCACACAGTCACCATTGGAACCTCATTTGCCAGTAAAAACATATGATAATTGTTTATTTTTATTTTTTACCCTTCTATCTGGCAACAAAACTGACACCTTTTTTACAAGGAGGCATGTTTGCATAGACCACAATACCTGCAGCCATAATGCAAACAAAAAACATAACTCTGATAATATATGCACTGTCCTTGAAGTTGATTGGTCCACACCCGAGACAGCTTTCTTTGAGCCTAGTCTCACATGGGTTGGACCAGATGACGCCAAAAGGCCCACACAGTCGTTAACTTTATGACTGACACATTCAACATTTTATGTAACGTGCATGTGATGGTTTCTACGTGTGTGTGAAGATGAGATCCTTGGGCGAGAGTTAGACGTCGAGCTGTAGTGGCCGATCACATCTCACCACACCTCGCGCAATAACACGTGGCACTGTTGGCATGGAACCACTTACGAAGAAGGCGCTATCTCATAATAACGTAGGCAGACATATCGTAGCTCTAAAATATATTTTTTCTTCTATATTTTAACGGTGCTGTTTTAAACTTTTGTTTGTCATTTTGTAATTGTACAGAAATGCTTGCACAGGTGAAAAAATAAACAGATTTTAGCTTAAATTATAGGGTCACACCACATCGGGTTCATTTACACTATGAAGTTACCATACCTCAAATATCTCGAAGCCATATATGTCCAGCACACCCATCACTTTCTTCTGGGTGTGCTTTTGCACCTGAAAATGAAAGATACAATTCAATGAACGTTACAGAAACATTTTATGTAATTTTTGGACACTGGATCATTTTCTCTGTGAGGGACAGCCACTTTTGTTGCCGAGTACAATTATATGATACTATTTTGCAATGCATGTTTTTATATGTATATAACAGTATGTATAAATAAAACAGGTGTAATCAATCAGTGGTACCCAATGGCCAATTACAATGTACGATTTGCAGTCACTTTCCCAGCCACTTGACAATATTAAACACGTGATAAGAGGCCTGATTGTATAGCAGTCCCCGATTAAAGTTGATACGATGCTCACAATATCCTCGGGAACGAAGCTCATATTACTAAGATTTTATTTTTTAACAGTTGACATTTCATTGAGTATTTACATTAAACGTGTGTTCTCGCACCTCCTGCATTTGTACCGAGGTCTATGTTCACGTGCTCAGTACCCGAGGGGGAAGTGAGCATCGCACTCCCTGCATCCCTGGCGGGGGCCTCCTTTGAAGCACGGTTATTAAACTGGAGGTGAGTAAATGCGCTCGGATGAAAAATTCAGTGGCGTGCGGTGGGGGATAGCAGGGGTGTCCGGGGACAGTGCGCACCTTGATACTCTTGTTGATACGGCTCACGACCCATGAGAAGAGCCGGCTGTACATGTTCTTGCAGAGCGCGTCCCGGGCGTAGTACGCCTAGTGTAGTGACACGTGCAACGTAAGAAAGCGTGCACAACAACACGCTCCGACTAGGATTGCCACATGTCCTGGTCTTCCCAACATTCTCTTTTCGAGGTAGCTGTCTCCGCACCTCCGATTAGCATGGTTGGTTACATATGGTGAAAAAGAAGTTCAACATATATACATCTGTCGTGGGAAATCTGTAATTCATTCCTGGACATAAGTCCAATTAGTTTTTCTTCTTTCAAGAGAGTGCATTTATGCGTGATTCTCCACTTTTCTGGTATTATGAGATAATCTTCGCATGATATGTCCTGTTTTTTTGTCAATCAGAGGTGGCTACCCTAGCACCCACACAAGTGCATGAGTGTGAATACAAGTAAATGGATGTCCTTAAATCATCCAGGAAATCCTGATCAAGACTCAAAAGTATTTTCAGGAGAGTACTTCATTGGGATTTTTGTTAAATGTATTTTTAAGAAGTGTTTTACATGATGGAGGAAACTGGATACCCGGGAAAAAACCCATAGACATACAAAAGGAAAAACACTCAATAGTCCATATAGATGGGTCAAGAACCCATTCATTGAACTGTCATGTTACACTATGAGATCTCTTTTACCAGTGGCAAAATATGATAGTAGGTTTTTACCCTTTTAACTGGTACAAATAAAGGTGTCAGTTTTGTACCAGTTAAAAGGGTAAAAACCTACTATCATGTCATGTTACAGCTAAATCACAACGCAGTGGGCTTAGGAGTCTCAGAAACCCTGCTTCCAGAGCACTGGATTACAGCTTTCCATCATTACGTGTTTTATTTGCGTGACTGATGTCACGGGCAATTAATGCATCATTATACCCGACCTCCAGCCTGGCTCGATACAGAACCAGATTCAGACGTCTGATGTGCCTGCGTATCACGGTTTAGTTCCGGCTCAGCTTGGAGAAAAGCCAGTGGAAACCCACCTATACTGCGAGGGCCCCGTGCTAACACAGCTCAAATGTGCCACTAGAAAATGGATAAATGAGTTGTACCTGGGCTAGGTTGAGCGTCGTTGACACCTTCTCCTGTCTCGCCTCGACGGTGCGGGTGGTGAGTGCCCGGCCCAGCACCGAAGGCTGCAGTCCCAGCAGAGAGGAGACGTCCAGCAAGTCTGTGAGGAGAGTACACAGCCAGCAGCAAGTGCGGCCAAGAGCGCCACAGTGAAGTGTAGAATCACAGGGAACCAGAGTGCTGAAGCTAGCAGACTTTTACCCTTGTCTGACAAAGGGAGAATTTATATATACAGTATATCTACTTGGTAACAAAAAAATATCTTCATCTTTGGAACGTGGCACAGCTCAAGTCCACCATTGGAGATTAGTGCCGCCCCATGCTCGTTGAGCACAGTGAAAATGACTTTTTGTACAGGTATCATTTTTTTCATTCCTTTCAAAACTCGTCAACTAAAGTGACTTCGTGAAAAGAAGGATTTGCATTTAGACAGACTCTCATCGCACTCTCACCAATCTACTCCACCCAGCCCTCCTCACAAGTTCATCCACATGCAGTGGTCAGTTCCAATAGCTCTGTCCCTAAAAAAACTGGTTGAGCAACAATAAAAACGGGAAGAAGTATGTGTTTTGGCTAACTGGCCCTCTTCATTCATCTGAATTGTCAAAATAGAATTTTCCTCTCAGTGAAGGGAAACACGTTTTTATTTTAACTGCGCCTGTTATTTACTAAGATCACTGAAGCAGCAACAATTGAATACCTACAATACCTCTGGAGTGTGATTATTACATTTTAGACGGGACAGAAATCACACTCCACCAGGTGTGAACAACGTCTGTAACCCCCCCCCCCCCACCGTCCCCCATCCTGAGCTGCCACCAACCTGACGTGCCGGTCGTCGTATCGCCGTTTTGCTCGACGCCGTTGGCCCACCCGGTCCCTGAGAGCTGCACGTTGCCCAGCTTGAGCACAGCGGCCACCACCTCCAGGACGTTGCTCACCTCGCCCGCCTCGAATCCAATCACCTGCATCGCTCTCTGCAGATGGGCACGGCACGGCGCTCGTCATCGCACGGTCCACGCAGGTCACGCGCGGGGCTCGCGCGGCGCCACTTGTCACTCTACAAGGGCCGTGGGAGCTGGACAGCTGCAGGGAGGCTGCTGCATCTATACACGGGCATTGCCACCTGGTTAGCACGCATGCATCATCTTCTGTTTCAGGTAAATGTCCTCGGAAATCTGCAGCGAAGATTTAACGTCCGGGTTTCTGCCAGTTGCCTAATAATACACCACTCCAAGACAATGCATTAGCACGTAGTTCTCCCCTCTTCTATGGTGAGATATTCTTCTTCTTCTTCCCATGAGATGTCCTGGTTTTACATACCTCAGAGGTGGCAACCATTCATATGAACTGTTGGGTTTCACTTTGCTCATGTGGAGCCACTCCCATTGCCACGAGGCAGAGGAGCAAGCCAGACGTCGCAGCGTGCGGTGCTTGTTCATACGACGCGTGGGAAGCACACGGAGGGAGTGGACATAAGCCGACTCGTCCGTACCCACGCACATTCTCAGCATCAGACGCCCCCGTATCTCATCACAGCTGCATTGTTTTTGTTCAAGATCGCACCCTCTTCCCTTTCCCCCCTCCGCTCCGGTCATACAACTGCCATTCAAACCCGACCGCTTGTGACGGTCATCATGATCGCCCTGAAGTGGTGGCGAGGACGAGTGTGACTTTATTAGCGGTTGCTGACTTGCAGTAAAGCAGCATCGCATCGGTGCTGGGAAACAAGAGCGACTGTTATAATAACCGTTATTCTTGCCCAGGAAAGTCCGAGCTGAATCTCACATGTTTTCAAGACAGGTTCTTCTTGGGTTATTGACCAATCGTCATCCAGTGTTTTCAGGAGTGGAAGGAAACTGTAGTGGTTGGGGTATATTCGCGTCTATTATGCACTAACACCCTGCATCACAGGTGCAAGGTGGGCTGCATGACCCTGGATCACAGATGCAAGGTGAGCTACATAAACCTTGGGCCTATAAATACCCCCAATCATGCTCGAGCAGACAGCTTTCCTCACACAGCCTTGACCCCAGCGTCCGTGGGGCTGGTGGGAGGTGCCCATTTATCAGCGCAGCCAAATGGAGAGTGGCTCGGTTTTTGCAGCCATGGGAAGCAGTATTTTTCCACCACTGAAAGCAACCAGCAAGCGTGCAAAACAAACAGGAAGAATACGTCTGTGCCGGCAAAGGGGAGATAGACCCATCTGCACTTCCACCGTGGCGTTTGGAGAGGCAGTGAAACCATCGCAACTCCTTCAGCATCTCAACATAGCCACGCGGGACCTCCATGATGCCACTCTCTCATTTCAACATATAAGCTGCGTGTAGTATTTATTGACTTAGCAGTCGAACAGAATTACATTTTTTTTAAGTGGAGAAAAAAAAACGTGGACTAAAAAAAGGGACCCTCAAAGAGTGGCGACAATGAAAATCTTTCAATGCCAACTATTAATCAAACGCACGTCTGGTGCTAGTGTTTTGAAAGCAAGGAGCGTGACGGAACATTTTACCGTGCGTTCCTCTGCAAAGGGCGGAGGAGTAGCGGGCGCAAGTGGCGGAAGAGCAGTCTGGACCACCCGGCCCACGGCCCCCCTCATGCCAGAGCCTAAATTTAGCGAAGCCATTTATCTCCGGCATCACAGCCCGTCTCGAGTCGCATTCGATAACGTGGGAAAGTACCCATTTGTCCTGGCTTCCAGCCGCACGGCCCCCATCACAACTCTGTGTATCTCAGTCTGCTAAGCCAGTAGCTGGTGATGACCGACTGCTGTTCAAAGGTGGCAACTCTAGCCGTGGTTATTTGTTGTTGAGGTGAAATTCACTTCTCGCTCGCGCAGCGGAAAGTGTTTTGTCAAACATGTGTTTATTTCAGCAGCAAAAACTATGGTTATGTTTTGCAGCTGGCGCTGTTATCCAAGTAATTAATTTAATCCCAGCTAGTTTAGCACTGCTGCCTTTACAGTAAACATGTCTATAAGAGTACATTGTACATAATTTATTTCACAGTGACAAATACTCATCAATAGTATTGGTCAAACGCTCCCAATGTTTGTATTTTGAACTTCTTGTGCACCATACATAGCTAACCGCGCTAATCGGAGGTGCGGGAGAAAAACAACAAGGGCCCTCCTGAAAATAACACCTTTGGATACACTGAGGCAAGGTTATATTTTATGACATTTATAAATTGCCTCTGAGAGTGCATAGATTGGTCATATTCTAGCGACAGTTAAGCTACAGATTTCACAGAGATGCGCACATTTCAACTACAGTATGGAAAAATACATTTGAAAGTACAGTATGAGAAATAAAGTGTTTCGGTATTTGTCATGTTACGTAAAATGTAGATTTCATCATCCACAGTGTTATGTCTTCAACAATACATTTTGGACATTTAATTTGTTTTACATTCCCAGAGTCTGACATGCTTATCTCAAAAGGCTCTTACCTGGTTAAATCTATGGAACGAAGTAACAAGATACATATGATAAGAGTCATCAGCCAAGTAGACATTCTCTCAGCAAAGTTATTCATAGACGACATTTGAAGATATTTTCCGAAAACTTGGATTGTAGACAAAAAAAAGTCAAAAGTGTACACGTAATAAATATGAAACATCTCAGATTTGCTGATGATATAGCCATTGTAACAACAAACGGAAATTGGCCACAGGAAATGATTGAAGAACTGAATAAAGAAGGCCACAAAGTTGGGCTCAATATGAAATAAAAGTCATGTACAAGTTCACGTAACAACGTAAGAAATATGTTGGAGGGACACAACTGGAAAATGCATCAAGGTGTGTATATCCAGGGCAGTTGTTGAAATGTGACTAGGATCAAAATTATTAAATAAAGAGGACAAGAGTAGTGAGGTTGTTTTTTGTTACTAAACTTATAAATGCAAAAAAAAACAATGTGCCGAAAGAAGAAAGTGTTTAAAAATTGATCACAGATCAGAAATAATGACTTTGACATAGAAAATGGAAGAAATGCTGAAGAGTGTGCCAAGAACCACGGAGAAGCACGTGCATGGAATTACAATGACATACAATGAAGAGCACGAGGAGTAGAAAGCAATAGCAAGTCAGAGACAAATATATTAACTGTTGTCAGAAAAGTAAGTGGGCATGGGCAGAACACGTCGTTAGATGGTATTACGGCCGGTGGTCAAGAATAATGACAGTGGCAGCCAGGAAATGACCACTGCAAAGGTGGAGCGATGAAATCAGCTCTCGTGCAAAAAGCAGATGAACTATTGAATCAGGGGACCATGCTAAATAGCCACAGGTTGAGGAGGCCTTCACCCAGCATTGGATCCATCGTGGCTCATTTTGATGACGACGATTTATTTATGAATAGCATTACTCTCGAAATCAGTTTCACGGGTAAACAATGGCTTGACACGTTGGTATGTGTGTGACATATGTCTTTGTCTTGTGACATACGAATGACAAATGACAGGAAGACGATCAAGGAAAGAATTCACCCAACCTCAGCAACAACTGCATTTAAGACATCCTTTGAAAAAGGAATGCAGAAAAACACTGAGGTGTGCGGAGAGTGCACACGAGGTATCAGTGAGGAAACTCACAGAGCTCCTGGCTTGCTGTGACTTCTCTCTTCAGAGAAATGAACCTTATCACGGTACCCCGGCTCTCGCATAATGTCCGTGATGCAGTCACTTTTAGTCTGTTGATGGTCGGGGATGCGGCAATCGACTCATCTCGACGAGCTGTACACGATGCACTATAGGGTTTTGGCGCAATCGTCCTCGCTGCGTTTCGACATCGCGGAGTAGCACTGATTTCGGATTGATTGGTACCCCAGTTGTGGAGTTAAGTAACACCCCTGGAAAAAATAGTGTCCCCAAAATAAAATATTTAATTGCCTCGGCCATTTTGTATTATTTGGAACTCTGGGGTACCGCCATAAGGATCAAATAAATGTCTCAATGTCAGGTGTACCAGAATCAGAATATGTATTTATACTGAACTAGCTTTACTACCCGGCTTCGCCCGAGACTTGGAGTCTTGTTTTGGATTAATACATGGCCTACGCGGAGGATGGGGGGGGGGGGATGCGTGACGTCAGCAGGGACCCTGCGTGACACTGCCGCATGCGGGTGACATCACAGATGTGACGTCACCGCTCACTTGTGCAATATTTTATATCCATTATTTCCCCCCCAAATAACAAAAGTAAATGTTTATACTTTTTGCATTGTGTACAGTCTGGAAACTACCCACATGCCAAATTTCAAGTTTGTTGCATGTCGGTAAGTATGCTAAACATTTCAAACAGACACACATTCACAAATTTCCCTTTTATATACAGTATATAGATGAGCTAGAGCAGGGGTCGGCAACCAAAATAACAAGAAGAGCCATTTCTTTCCAATTCGGTACAAAATTCAGTATTTCAAGAGCCGCAATGCATCTGAGTACATACTGTACATACGTACATATCGTCAAGAAGCAGCCCGTAAAGAGCCGCATGCGGCTCCGGAGCCGTAGGTTGCCGACCCCTGAGCTAGAGGTATGAGCTATGAAGCTATTTTTCACAACACTAACCTGCTTCTCAGCAACATGACCCGACACATAAACCTGTTGTCTGCATTCCTCAATGTGCGCTCCTGACTTGAGTGGACAATGCGACTGTTGGTTATTTTTACAGCAGCGTTTGACTGTAGCATTTCAACTGGTGTTGATAATGAATGTTATTTGTGAAGCACTGTTGGCAATTTAACATATATAACATGAATGTGTAGGTTTTGCGGTTGTGTTGTTTTTCTCTATGATGTGATTTCAGATTGTACTGCGTCTTGTTTGGCATGATGTCGGACGCACCGCTCAACATGCCTGCAGAAGACACTCCCAACACGTGGAGTGAAATGCATTGGAGAGCTAAGTTCATATGCTAATCGGAAGTGTGGGGGAGGGAATGGTTGGAATACGAGTGATGATCCAAAGGATTAGAGGGGTCGGAGGGAGTGTGGGACTGTTGGGGATTGTAAAGAAGTTTCAGCAACCAGAAAGACCAGGAAAATCAGGAGGAGCGGGGAGGATGAGATTCAGGACCGAGTGGGGGAAGACCAGGAGGAGTTCTATGAAGAGAATAAGGAGGATGAGATTCAGGACCAGGAGGAAGACCAGGAGGTGGAGGATCAAGAAGAATAAGAGGATTAGCAGCTAGATAATCAGGAGGATGAGGTGTGGGAGAGCTCACAATGCCATAGTGCCACGCAAAAAGGGATCAGGATGTAGACAAAAATTTTTTACAACGAAGTTCACATGCTCAATTAGTCTCTTGCATGCTCAATTAGTCTCTGCCGTGATGGAGCTGTACCGCATGGCAAATGACCAACATCACTACCACATTTCATTCTGGAATCTGTAGATGACTGCTGTGTAGGTTATTTGAATGTAGGACCAATTTACAAACGGGTCACAGACTGACACATATATAAAGGCCCCGACCGTACGCACTCACGATCAGTCGTTGATCTCTCACAGCCATATTCCTGCAGCACAGAGTAGCCACAGGGCAAGAATGCTACCCCGCACCTCCAATTAGCACGGTTGGCTATGTACAGTGCGACAAAAAGTTCAACATACATACATGCAACATACACACAGCATTTATCTCGCGCCACTGACCCACGCGGTCGCCTCCCATCGCTCCTGCCTCGCCCTCACCTGCGTCGTCTGGAACACCGAGGCGTCATCCATGCCTGGCACGTGGGCGCTGTCCTTCTGCATCAGGTAGCTGTACGTTGCCACGTCGCGCTGCAGCTTCAGTCGCTCTGCACCAAACGTAGTGGGAATGGCAGTTTTAACGCAACATGACTAATGTTGAATGTATATACATTTGTGGAACTTCTTTCGCACCGCACGTAGCCAACCATACTAATCAGAGGTGCAGGGGAAGGACAACAAACTAGACACAAAAAGCAGTTTTAAAGAAATGAGTTTTCAATCCTAATTGAAAAGTGCATAGTTCCAGTGGCTTGAAAATATCAGAAGGAAGAGCATTACAGATGGCCGCAGAAGTGCATCCGAAAGCACACACTGAAGTGACCGTCCTTGTTTGATGGCCAGACAAAAGCCGCTGCGAGGATGACCGGAGTTTTCATGATGGTTTATGTTCCTTGATGAGATCAGCAAAGTATTGTGGTTCATTTGCAGCAAGCATTTTGTGTGTAATGGTTCGACCTTAGAATGTATTCGTTCAGCAACCAGAAGCCAATGCAGCTCAGCGAGCACAGCATGCATCTTTTAGTACCCATCACGACACGTGTCAAATAAGTTTGTACATGCTGCAGCTTGGTAATGTTTTTTGGCAGACGTCCCGTAGCATAGTGAGTTGCAATCAACGAGCCTTGACGATACTATGCTATATGCCACCGTGTTGGCTTGTCATACGACTCAATAGTGGTCGAAAGTGTTTATGCATTAGCTCTGTCTGTCTGGAACAGGTTTCAGCCTTAACTCTTGTAAAAATAAGCTTATTTAAAAATATGTTCATGTTGCTATTAGGGACGTACCGGTTGGAAAACCGGCTAACTTAATTAAAGAGTTTAAAATAACTTGGCGATACAATAGCAATGCTAAATTGATACGCTAATATGGCCAAGGTCATAACATCATATGCCGTGCACAACCTCGCCTCCACATGAGCTCATTACGTTATGATATTATCACTCATTAAATACTTCCTCCCAAAAATGCATGCTGAAGCGCGTTACAGAATCCATGCACGGGCATAACCTTTCTTCGTTGTTTTCATTGTTGGATGCTGAGCACAGGCCCAGTAGCCAATAATATAAAGTTACCAGCAATTAAGAGCATGAATATGATTGCAGCAGTTAAGAACGTTATTCCTTTGGAAAATAAATAATGGGATTCAATACCAATGTTGTGAAATTTGACAAAAGGAAGATCAATTATGCGTCCTAAATAATGGATGTTGGAGACAGTATGCATCACAGGAAATAATCAGTCTATTACAATTAATCCTGAGCAATGGTGGAGGTGTCAAGGTGTCAAATTAGAGGCCACACAATCTTCACACTCTCACTCACATGCCCTCATGCTCATCCACTCATTTGCCCGCCACTCACACACATCGTTTTGCTCGCGTGTCAATCTCACTCAAACGCTCTCCTCCACTCACATTCCCACACTCACCTTTCCACTCTGGTTTAGGGAGCTCAACGACCTTGGTGCTCAGTACAGATGTTTCAACAGCAAGTTAAACTGATGCTGAGTAAATCTAATAATTGGGTAAATGTGTAAATTGTTGAGGGCCGCTTACATTTGGAGGCTACTGTTTGGCAAAAACATGATCCACTTAGATTTGATCTGGCTTGCTCACGCCAACCGGCAGGGGCCAACGTAAAGTGTCATTGGGGTTGAGCAGTGTGGGCGGGTGGTGGGATGTGGTGTTGGATCGGTGGTGGGCGATGGTCGTGTCTCGTGGATATCGACCTGGTGTTTGTGGCACGCACCCAGCAAATGAGGCGAGGCTCCAGCCAGGAGCTGGTAGAAGATGTGGAAGTTTCTCTCGCCGCGTGCCTGACCCACCACTCGTGACTTCTCCAGGAGGTCTGCGTGGGGGAAGGGGTTAAGAGTGAGGACACTGATACAAGCAGGTGCAAGGCTAATGTTGAAATAAAGCTATGCCACTACTGCTATCAACCCCACGCATTTCACAACTGATTCCTGTGCCCGTGCATGCCAAGCATGCACTGTGTTACTGCTGGGACTGAGTGGGGCAAGGGAAGCAGTCGTGAGCAGTGAGGTAGGGCAGGGTAAGAAGCAGGATGATGGTTGTGGAAGCAGCGAAATGACTACACAAAAACAAAATGAAGTTGAAAACGTCCCATTGCTAAGGAACTTAATATTATGAATATCACTATTGGCATCACTATGTCTGCCCACATACAATATCTGGGATATCAAATATTCGAAAGAATATTGACGTCGTATGTATTTTCATGAGTGTTAAACTATTTTTGTCATGTTTAAGACATGAAAAGCTCAAGATATAAAGACCTACATTTTCCCAAATAAGTCTTCTCAAATAACCCTTTCCAGATGAAGGTTGTTCCAAAACGCTCTATATATTTAGAGCAATATTTTTTAGAAAACACCAATCACCTACCTGACCCACGGCAGCATTGCCAGAAAAAATAGCCCTTTCCTGCACAAGCTTCCCAGGAGCAGATGCTCATATTTATAGAGGCAGCACTAAAATAAACCACCTTCAGGCCACTCAGCTGCAGCAAGGCTATTCTCACATTAATGCAGGGGAGACTGCACTGCAATGACACACATCCCTCAAACCCCTGGAAGATCCCGCCGCACCATGCACAGTGTTGAGTACCGAAAAAATCCATTCCATGTTGCCGTAGAAATCATAATGTTCAACTTATCAAGCCAAGTACCTGTCAGGATTTCTATTAAAGGTCCTCCTAGGGGCAGTCGTCATAAAATGCATGGTGCTGAACGATGTCTTTATTTTTTTTTAACTCGAGCACATGCACAGAGACGCGAATACCCGCGTCTGATTACTATGTTTTGGCTACGTATGTTACGAAAGAAGTTCAACATATATACAAACATACATAACGTGTCTCAGCTCTGCCCGGTTCCTCACGATGTAATTTAGAGCAGTCGCGCAATTGCCGCTTGTTACAGAGGTTCATGGTTCGAAACCAGCAGCTACCCTGATTAATACTGTGGGTGTATTAATCTTAAAAATACGTGCCGTTTGATTCACGGTGGACGTTTAAGATCCCATGATGTCATTCACAAGAGAAGGCCACTGTGGGCCGACGTTATGGTCCAAATTAAAGAAATAAAAAAAATGTACCTTCAAAATACACAACTGGGATTATACATAGCAGTCATCACCCCCGACTGCTACATTTTGGCAAGACTTTCCTGAAAGAGTCATGAAACTCAGTCAGTCTTTCCAGGGTAAACAAGCTAAATAATAATAATAAACACAACGCCTAATCAAGCAGCTACGTGTGAAGATAATTGCAAGGAATATAAAGTAGTCACGGAATACTATCCTGATTTTTATATGATGAGAGCCTGCCCTGGACCTCATTCAGGACATAAGTGTGAAACCTAGCTTCACGTTATGTTTCGAAGCAAAGCACATTCCGGTTCCTCAACCCTGCTGTGGAAGCTTGGTTTTATAATCACCCATGCGTCGATGTGCATATACCTGTGCATGTATAAAAAGGGTAACCTGGTTTCAAGTCCCAGTCATGGATAACAGAAGTGTAATGATTCATCGCCTTCCATGCAGTGATGAGGATAGTCACAATTTAAATCAACCTTGTGATTAATATAGTGACCAATCTAGTGACCCCCTAGAGAGGTTGAGCGTCTCCTAATATAAGTGAATATATGTACATAAACAACCTCACATAGTGTGTAGGCACAGCGTGCAAAATAGCACACTGCATAAGAGCAGCCAAACATTGGAAGAAAAAAAAAACACTGCTGTAAACCCAGCAGGGGTTTGAGAGAACTGATGCTACTGTCAAGTTAAGCTCATTACTCATTACTCTCGCTAAACTGTCCTGCTGCTATGCACAGGACAGTAAAATGAACTTGTGCCTTGGTTACGAATGGCTGGGTGGTGGGGGAGCATGTCCTGATTTTGTCTCTGAAATTTACAAAATCCCACCTACTGTGCCTGTGCACAAAAAACTCAACTCGCACAACTGGTTTTTCTAAATTATTTTGAAAGACGGTCCCTTGTTAGCAAGCAAGTATCCGCAGTGGCACAGCATGAATTTAAACACAGGTTTTCATTGTTTCATAGTACAAAAAAAATGAGAACTGAACTGACAATAACCTGACGGATTTAGAGCTTCCCCAGATGCTGTGTCAGTTTGGTTATATTTGGACCAGGGCTTGCATGTGCCAAGCCAACTTCCCTCCTCACCCTGCGAAGCAAGGACAGGTTTAATTGCCCCGGGGTAGGGCTGCTCGGAATGCTACATTTAACTCTGGGATTGTTAAATATGTTATAAATATATAAACTAAAGTAACTCTTAAAAAATCCACGTACCTTGGAAACTTCCGAAAACAACCGTGGTAAAAAATACGTCCAAAAATGTACGCAACGAGTACCCCGCCTGTTACATTTCCATGCTCTGTACTGAAGGGTGCCAGCTCAAACAAGACGACGCGTCTCTTAATGCGGACACGAAATACAATTCCACAAATGTTAGGAGGAATATTTGCCTCTGAATAATAAATCTGAACATGCATATATACACATATATACATGTGTGTGAATGCAGGAGTCATGGTTTCTATGTGTCCTTATGCAATCTCCTCCATCCAAAACCATTGACCCCTCCCTGCATGGTTCACATGAACAACATTCAGATTAAACTAAAGCGGCAGGTGAAGCATCAGGTGAGTCTGCAGAGGAGGGCACTTTCTGCTCTTTGTTCCCTTGATCAACACGCAGCTTGTCTTCTAAGGTGCCTGAGAAGTGAGCGATGTCTATTTATTCTCCAACCACTCCATTCAAATGCTGCACACACATTGACCTCTCCATTCACTGCGATCAGATATTTCCGACTGGACATCTGTGAAAAGTAGATTCACAGCTCATCGGATTTCTCCAGGATAAATACAGATTTAGATTCTCTCCTGTGGGAGTCTGCACCATGGAGACCACAGATATATCCCTCAGAGAAGAACACAAACAATAAATGGGTTCGCGAAGTAGCGCAAGACTCACAGTTGCTGATGACGCCTCCGAGAGGGTCTCCTTTGAAGTCAAACTCGATGTCCATGTACTTTCCCTGCGAGAGCAGCAAACGCCGTTACGACGTGAATTGAACCAATTCGTCAAGAGCAGCACAATAACTCACCATCACCCATCAAGCACAAAGTCCAATCAATCAACATGGCTTCACTTAAACAGAAGGATACGAGCCGGTGAAATGGTTCCTAAATATGCATTGGCTTTACAATTACGTATTTCTGTTTGAGACAAAGTTAGATATACTTTTGGGTCGTTTTCAGTTGATACTCTTAGTTAACTCTCAATGCACCATGTTATCTGCTCTTCCACATTTTCAAACTGCTGATCAGCGATTTAATGTAAGTAATGTACAGTATGACCGTTAGGATACACATAGTAAAATATTGGCACCACCAGGTGCTCTGTGTGTGGCAGCAGCAAGGGCTCTGTGTCAGCATCCACAACACTGCCTGTGGGGGCTTCCAAGCAGCATGGACACCATCATTACAACATGTATATGTTTGTCGAATTACCAGACTTCACATAAATAAACCAGTGTAGACTGAACTGCCTCCACTAGAAAACTGAAGCTACTGGTGCCACGGCTCCTGGCAGTCCGACAGATGGAAAAAAAACTGTATACGCATTTTTTTACAATCCCTCCCTACGGGCAGAAATAGCCCAACGTGTGTGGCCCTCGTGTGAACAATCAAATCAATAAATTGGCTCAAGAAATCAAGTGTAGAGGAGAAAAACACTCACGAAACGTGACGAATTGTCATTTCTGATGGTCTTGGCATTCCCGAAAGCTGCGAATGAGCACACACGCACGTACATGCACCCAGCTTTAAAATGCAAACCACATGCACGAATGTGGGAACTCAGAAAAACAACATTTTTAGATATTGTGCAAAACAAAATGAAAATGATCAAAACGACGCATTTAACCAAACGGAGAAGTTTATAAACTGGGTTCCCTCTCCTCTCGAGTTTTGGATGCGATTCAGGCCTAGCTGGTGAGGAACTGCGGGTGAAAATAGAGCAGTGGGGAAGCATCAGACGAGGTGGGAGAAAGGGCACTTTCTGCTCTATTTTCTACGACCCACATGAAGCGTGTCTCGTAAGAGAATGGTGTCCATTTCATCTCCAGCCATGTAATTTTTTAAATGAGATCCCATCTCTCGCGTGGAGGCATATTCACTGCTTATTGTCACTGCTGGCAGCTCAAAATGTCTTTACGAGGTTCCCCGGCACTCCACACATATCCATGCATCACCTTCCAGAACTGGGTTTGACTGGAGGAGCTGCTCCTTCACCTTCGTCACCTCGGAGCCCTTCCCGCACACGGCAGCCACGTATGACATCACCAGCTTGCTGGCCTCTGTAGCGCCATGTAGAAAACGAAAGGCAAAGACACACAGAGACAGAGGCGCGTGCAGTCAGGTTCACTCACAACAACCATGACCCGCAGCCCAATTACTCAATGTCAATCACATCTGAGAATATTTGTTTGCTGTCTGGTTCATTAGATTCAAGGAGCTCAGTCATTTTAATTCGGTTATTATTAATGTAATCATTTTATTTATTTGGAAAATGTTAAATGTGTTAATGTGACATCCTGCACGCAGATCAAACATAGGACTTATTGTTTTATTTTTACCACACACGAGGTATATTTAACAACAAAGATGTGCAATGCATAAATATTGACTTAAAGCTTTCGTGACTGCAGGAATTCATATTCTTTGGGTCTTTTGGTAAAGTCACGTAGATAGGTTCAAAGAAAATAACAAAAAACTTCGGCGTTTCGATTGCAACACAACTGCTTGTGTTGCGATTGAAACGTCGTAGTTTTTTGTTATTTTCTTTGAACCTATCTACGTGACTTTACCGAAAGACCCAAAAAATATGTGAAATGCATGTACAAAAGCTCTCAGCCTTACGCAGACCACTAGTTCATAAGAACTGCATTGTGACCATTTTTTATCAGAGATCACCAACTCAATAAATTGGGAAAAACATGTGGACAGACAGACAGCAGCAAAACGAAGACTCAACTTTCAGACAAGACACAAAAACGTGTAAAAAGCCCACAGCTATTGTGAAGAAGGGCATTGTTCAGGAAGTGCCGTTGGATTTTTGCATATGCACAAATGGCGGTGTGCTTTAGTACATATTTGAGCCTTTTTGAAACTCATGGTGTTCCAACCTGCATGGTTACTCTGTTACGATGGGGTTTTCTCTCCCCATTTACATATTTAAAGAACCACATATAGATTGGTTTGGTCCTTAGTAGGACTCACCAGTACAGAACAGTCATCAATTTTCACTGCTGCCACCTGCCTCTGGGAGCTTCACGTAAGAGGTGAACACAAGAGGAAGACGCTTGTTTGCTTCTTTAATTCATCATTCTGATCCTGGTTCGCCTACAACAGGATGTCTTCATCCAGTAGTGGTTAGAAAATGCCTGGCGATGACGACGATGAAGTAACCGATAACAAAATAACTAAATATTGTTGCGCACAGTTGCACTTTATTTTCCACGCGGTTGCAATTTACTTTGCTCAGTCGGTGTTGGCCACCGAGGGCATGCTGCTCCATGCCCCGTGGACCATTCCCATTCCGTTGTGATGTGCACTGATGCCTACTTTAGTGAGGGAAATATTGGCACGCAAAATAAAGATTGATTGATTGATTGATAAATCCCACTCGATCGACATAAATGAAAATGGGGTTTGGAAACTGGTTTCAATTGACGTGGGACTGGAGTAAAGTCCAGGGAATGACGATGCAGTATTTTGGAGGCAGAACTAACTGACTGTGAGCCTCTTCCCAAGAATGGGAAAGGAGCGTATGTGGATCTACGAGAGAATCAACGACAGTGTTGGTGCTCAACACAAGCTACACTTAGGGTGTTTTTCAGAACCTCAAATATGAGCTCCCTTTCTCTGTGAGTTTATTGGTGTGAGAAAAACCGGTGCACGCTTGGCCGCATAACTTGGCTAAATCATGAGCGGCGGAATAAATAGGAGCACTTACTGAAGGAAACACATGGAAGGCATTAGCCACAACATCACTCTGAAGATAACGTGAGATTCCACGGCTTCATGAAACATAACCGAGCCTGAGTTGTGACGGCACAAGGCTTCGTGTTTAATATTTCTGATAAACCCAGCAGGGCGAAGCGTTCCTAAATTTACGAGATGTCAATCGTATAAGGCAGCCTGCATTGGGTTTGCTTTACACTGGCAAGTGTTAGTCCACTGTGTCACAATTCAGACATTTCTCCACAACACGACAACTTGTTAAATGGAAGCGCAGCATACCGCTCGTCTTCCGCGAGTTCTGCAAACGAGCTACTGCGTTGGAGTCAGAATAATGAATTAGCCTTGCAGAGTCCTCGCCACAAGCTTGCAGTTTTTGACAGACGAGTATTTTTGTTGGGCCCAGAAGTTCAACTGCTGGCGGCAGCAGCAGCCCAGACAGCGAGCAAGGCGTGCTTGCGCGCTCCGCTCATCTACGGAACCCAGGAAATCGCAGGGGTGAACCTGAGTGCCACCCCACCCGGAGGATCGGGAGCAGTGGCTCGATGCCTCACTCCGCTACCACAACAATGGAACAATTCACAGGTGAGGCCCAGCACCACCTACGACCTTTAACAACAAAAAAAACTCCCACAAAAAATTGCTCGGCATTCCATTCATCACCAGGAAGTGCCCCTCCCTTGTTTTAGAGTTTCCACATGGGTGACGGGCAGCGTTCGAGGTGAAAATGGAGACTGGGAGTGCAATGCGTTTTCTTGCCAGTGGCACGTGAAATGCTTCGCGTCTTCCTTAGTGCCCGCACTATTAGACTCTGGAACTCATCACCTCCTTGATTAACCTAGTGACTCAATAATTAAAAAAATAATTAAATTTTTTATAATTTATTTTATTGGTTTTATAATCACTTATTGATTGAATAGATAATTTAATGTTTGGTTTATTAAATGAGTGATCAGCTGATTGGTTGGTTAGTTGACTGATTTATTGGCTGGCTGGTTGGTTTATTTTCTTGGTTTATAGTTTATTTGATAATAATAAAAAATGTATCGATTGCCTCTGTGCACCCCCCCCCCCAACTCCCGCCACCATGTCACTCACCAGTTTTGCCGGCTCCGCTTTCTCCTGTGATGAGGATGCACTGATCGCGGTCGTGGTCCCGCAGGGAGCGGTACGCCTCGTCTGCGATGGCGTATCTGCAGGCACAGCACAGGGTAGGTGCGCATTTACATACACTGCACGTGGGCTCCAAGTTTACAAACAGATGGCTCCTCAACCACAACATCATATTCATCATGCCTACTACCAAATCACCCAGCATGTTCCTAATCTCATCAGATCTCTGAGGCTAAGCATGTTCAAGTCTACTTCGTAGATTTTGACAGCTGTGCTGTATAGCCCTCTCATGCGTTTTTTTGGTATTGGATCACGTGTTGTTCTGCACAATGACCGACGTTTTTCTCCATGTGCTGGAAACTCCTAGCACCCGGGGAGCGAAACAGCCATGAAACACATCATAGAATGTTGAAACTGGATAGTAGTTTGGTGGGAGACAATCTCTGATTTCGTGTTGCACACTTGGGTGGTGAGGTGGTTGTGGAGATGGCAGGACAGCAATTCGTACTTGAATGTACCTGCACAAAGCTTTGAGTGTTATCCTCATGTATGAGTGGGTTTTCTCTGGCTTCTATCCTTTCTTCCCACAAACCAAACACGCATTCATGGAATTGGCCAAACATCCCAACGCAGGACCCTCCTAAAAAATGTTTGAGACTCAGTGATGTGTAACTGGCTAAATAAAAGGTATTATTTTTAATAACAATAAAATGTGCCCATACACTAACTACAATACAACAAGAGGTACACATTTGTGGTGATGGTCCTGAGTCTGTGGTCAGAATTATATCTTCCTATGGCAGGGGTCATTTCGGGATAGGAACACACAACCTTATAATTGTGGGTCACATACTCATCAGCCATGATAAATCCACTGGTGAATGAAGGTCTCCCCATGCCATGATCATGAGTCATTGTTCGGCAAAATCGAACAATCCACCAGCACCTGCGCATGGCTGTGTTAAATTCCTTGGCTGCCACTCCCCTATTACTATTCTTTGTGTACTGTGCTACGTTTACTAAATAGAATACCAAGTCTATGATACAATCGTTCATAGCTACGACGTAAATAGTGAACTGAAACAAAGCCCCCCGCAAGGTGCGTGGTTATGCTGCACTGTAACTCAGCGTCCACACACGTGAACCAGCCGAGCCACAAGAGAGGCATGCGTTCAAATACTTCTGAAGCTGCTTAGCTTTAGGAGTGTTTTATAAATGCAAGAAGTCACGTGAAATATTTTGCCTCTGCCAAAAGGTCAGTCTGTTGATGTTCAGGCGGTCAATGGGCCCTGAGCAAACGGTGGAAACTCCACATTTTCATGGCATACTCAAAGATAAAGCTAGGTAACTGTTGACTTAACCAAAGTGGTTCTTATTTTATTGATCCCAGATGGAACGAATTAACCAGGATTTGAACTAACAACCTTCTGGTTGGGAGTCGTACGCTTTAACCACAGTGCCAGCTGGCCAGATATTGTATAGCACATAAGCACCGAATAGGATTGTATTCCTAAGAACTGAAGATTTACTGTACTGATGTCGCTATGTTCGTGGAAGAGATTTCCAGCTTTACAGGGATGATAAAATAAAATCTATCTTATTCACGATAAAAACTGAACCACTGAATCCATATCCACAGTGTTGCCAAACTCAAGCACTTGCCTTCAGTGATCCTCAAAACGGTCTCTTAATTTAACAACGTGAAACAATTATAGACAAACACTTCCCATTATGCAGGCGCTGTTTGTGAGCTGAGAACTTTACGTACCTGGTAAGACTCACCCTTTACCAGACACGAGTAATGTCGTCTGGCTCAGATTAAATCGAAATAAGTGGGGCTTAAATGGACCTCCTGTACCCAAATCAAATTGAGTTTGACGACACTGACACTCGTGGTGCCAGAATCACACTCACCACATTTCTGTTTTAGCACTCACAAGACTCAATACCGCATCATTTGCAATCATCATCAGCCATGATGAATCTGCTGCTAGACGAAAGACGTCACAATCTCTCTCAATCCTGCAATATATTGAACCACTGAGCACCCACACACGAGCAAATGTCATCTCTCCCATCTCCTTGATTGACGTCTGCTCAGGTACGCTGCATCCCTGAATAGCGACTCCATCGCTATTTTCGACCATCGGTCATCATCCCTTCTAGCGACGTGTCTTGCCCGAGCCCACTGACTTTTCACAACAATTAGAATCATGTATTTAGCCTCCGGATATTTTGAAATCCGTGTGATCCCGTTTCTGTCTCTCAATGTAAATCTAAGCACGCTTGCCACATTAATTTTTTTTTATCACTGACAAACAAGACCGATGAATCGATAATTTGCAATTATCCTCATGAAAAGATAAACACTCAAAATAAAGGAATACTGCCCACACCTTTTAAAAGAGCCCACTAGGAGAGACCCACAAAAGATTCAGATACAACCTGCCACTTATGTTATCCATGGTCAGTGTACTCTGAACCACGCACACATGCATACAGACAGAAACACCCAAAGAGTGTATTTTAGCAGAGAACAGGGCCATGGTGCATACCCCAGAATCTGTGCACAGCACACCCTCATTTGATCTCCATCAAAAAACACCCCTGTTTTCGCTCAATAAAAAAATTGATTAAATAACATCCCATGTTTGTGACACCATCTCTGAAAAGTATTGCTATTTTTTTTACTGGAAATATATTGGGGAAAAAATGCCAAAAGACCATGCAAGCTGCCAACCAAGTTATTCCTGTGACATGATACACTCTCGTGTCCACACCTCCTCCAGCAGTCAAACCCCATTTCAAGAGCCTCGCTGCATCGCAGGCATCTCTTGCGACATGACAGCAAGCAGAGAGGTGACGCAGAATCTCAATCCGTATTCACTTTAGTGCAGGTGCAGCCAGGCAAGTGAGCAGCCTCAGCGTGTCTCTGGCCGTTAACCCTCTGCTCCTGCTGTTTCTGCTGCTGCAGCTGTTTCTACTGCTGCTTCTGTTTTTTCCTGCTGCTGCTGCTGCTTCTGTCGACAGCAAACAGCGTGTGCCACTGTCAAAGTAATAACTATAGTCGCAGCGGATGTGCCAATAACCGCAATCGCGATTGTGAAAACATTGTCTGGGTTGATAAATCCTCGTAGAATTATGAGATTAAAAATAGTGCACTCATGCGAACGAGGTGCTTCAGGCTCTTTGCCGGTGGCTAATGAATTTAGTTCCAGTTACCAAGTACACTACTGTACATACAAATGAAACAAAAACAATCCTTTAAAAGTTTAAGTCAATCACGCTCTTGTGATGAGCATATATTTAATTACAAGTAATGCATATCTCCCAGACACATTCAGCCAGACCAAGAGGCTGTGACCAAAATACAGAGCTGCCCATATTAAAATGTGGACTGCTTTTGCTTTTAGAGTAGAGCCCGCTAAAATTAGACATTCGCAGACAATGAAGCTAATGACAATCCTGCTGACTCACACGAACGGGGGTGCTCCGAGGGCAAAGCATGCGAAGCCAGGCACCCAACAGCAAAGCAACGGGCACTGACAATTCGCGCACACTCGGCAGGTTATCTGCATGGGCTGAGCAGTGGCCTCAAGGCACCCATTCGTTATGACGTGGGTTCTTCACTGGGAAAAAACATGCGTGGGAATGAGTGAGGCGGGGAGGGCCATGTGCTTTGGAAGCCATACCAGTGGGAGTCACAGCATCTAGATTCTCGGCATGCAATGTTTGTGCACCGCTCCGATTGTACCTTTGATACCATTCCTTGTGCAATATCTGTTTTAATAACACGGGACGGCTGCATAGGTGGTCGCAAACACAGCTTTCGAGCTTGCGGCATGAATGGAGCTGTGGTGTCACTCATTGATGGCCGTTCCACATTCCACATGGAATGTTTACAGTCGCTTCCCATGGACACCAAAATAAATTGTGTTTTTTTTCCATGTCAATACACTACGGTGAGCACAGTTCTCACAATGAGGTCATACTGCTCACGACGCTCATTTAGCTGAACAAATTCAGCTGACTGACAGCCGACGCCACGCACAAAAGTGCAAATGTCCCTCTGGTAAGGGGGCATGGCGACTCTTTTGAGATCGACGGCGCTTAAGACTGGCGGAGCGCGATAGGTCAGCCACTAGGCTTCACTTTGTCCAAGTTGCAAGCAGCCAGCCGGGCAGGCTAGATTTACAGTTCACAGGGGAGTTCTTAAAAAATAATTAAAATCGTTTAAGGCCTTTCTCACGAGAATTATAAAGCTGCTTTGAGAATGCTTACCATAAATCGGGACGACTTGGGAATGCATCTTTCATTAGCTGGTACCGTGCTAGCGATATGTGCACCCCTTAATGAGATATTATTTCCTCTGCACTGGTTCTGCTTTAAACTGTGTCTGAACAACATTCTGTTGGGTTTTATGCCTCTGTACTCAGCTGCATTGCCACACATGCTACTGCTTTGGAAAGTAAACACTACGTCTATATATATACACACAATATATGGTGTTAACATCTTTTTAATCACCAGTGACCATGACTTCACACTTGACATTTTCCCCAGATAGAACATGCCAGGGGTAGGGTTTGTGTTTTTTTATATTATATTGCCAGAAAGGAATGAAGCATTTAAGTAATGTACCCCTAAAACACATTACCCGCCACTCCTACGCAACATGCGATCACTGAGCCACTTGGCACAGCACGCACGCTGCCCAGCAGGCACACGCGCTGCTACCAACTGTAGGGGTGTTAGAGAGAGGGCCGTTATGCATGGCAGCTTATGGGAAACAAACACAGTGGGCGGGGCTACGTGAGTGCACGGGGGGGGGGTGCTCTCAACGACGTCCGCACCAGGCAGCCCGGGGCCCCACCCCTCAGCGGGGGTGGAGTATAAAGGGGGATGTGTCAGAGGGCTCGGGGCAGAATGTTAAAGCTAAACCAGTGAAGACTGAAGATCGTCTAGCTAGAGCCCTGGACTCCCCTGGGTCGCCGCCCTTGTCAGGGCCGCGCAGGACCGAGCCAGCGGCGTGGTCCCGAGAACCAGAGCTAGTGCTCTGGGACTCCGGGTACCGTAGCCCGACTTACCAGTGTCGGGCCAGACAGCCTCCCCTAGCCCGTTAGTGGAGGACTAGGAGGTAGGTCAGAGATAGCTAGCAGTGTATTCCCAGCTAGCCGGGTGAGGGGGCCGATACCCCCTCCAGTATTGTATGTCCGCGGTTGTGACAACTGTTGCGGAATAAATACGTGTGCCTCAACCCCGGCGTCCAAGAGTCTTCAACGATATTACATCTGGTGTCAGAAGTAAAAATCTATGAACATGGACAAGCGCCGGTCAGCTCGGGTCAGGATACCGGGGGCGGAGGACACCGCTGCAGTCGGAGAGCCCGGGACGGGTGAAGAGAGCACGGAGCAGTCGGGGCCAGATACGGCTACGCCGCAGCAACAGGAGGGTGGAGAGGTGTCGGCAGAGGGGCTGAGGCAGGCGCACGCCAAGCTGATGGAGCTGCTGCACGCCGCTGCCAGCATGCTGGACCACATCACTCAGCTGGGGGCTGCTGGACCGCCACGGGGCGACCAAAGCCGACGACCACAGCGCCTTCCCGCCATTTCGGCGGAACACCAATTTGAAAATCCCGCCATCACCGCAGCTGCAGTTGAGGGCATGGCCGGCCTGAGCATCGCGTCCAACGACAGGCATACAGTACCTGCCGCATCATCGCCAACGGACGGGACGTCACCACGGGTGCGACCGGCGATGCCATCGGTCGTGCGCGCCGAAGCAGAGCCGGGTGAGGGGGACGAGGAAGGGCGACCTTCTGCGGCAGCCGCTGCGCTACATCAGTGACTGCCTCCACTCAAAGAATTTGTGGGCGAGGAAGGCGACTGGGGCGGCTTCCAGCAGCGCTTCCTCGCTCACCAGGAGATGGCGAAGTGGACGGACGCCGAGGCTCTCCGCACGCTGCCAGCACTCCTCGACAGCGACGCCCTCGCCACTTTAACATCGGCACCGAAGGAGAGGCGCTCTACGCTGCAGACGGCGATGCAGGTGCTGGCTGCAGTTTACGGTCCGCCGTCAGACTGTCGCCAACTCTTCTACGATCGCAAGCGGGGGGCAAAGGAGTCGCCTCTGGCGTACCGCACAAGCCTCCTGGCACTGGCAAAGGCGGCCTTTCCACGGATGGACAACGAAGGTGTCGACGCCATGGTTACAGAGAAGATACTCCTGCTGGCGGACGACTTGGAGATCGTCATCGTCGCACAGGACGACGCGGAGATGTGCTCCCTCCAAGCAGCACGACTCCTCCACGCAAACCTGCTCGCGCAACGACGCAAGGCCAGCAAGGCGGCGAGCGGGCGTACCGTGGCCGCAGCCACCCTCCCGGCGGAGGAGATCTGCGCCATCGACCATCAACGGCGGCAGGGAGCGGGAGTACGGGCGGACCGGGGCGGCTCGAGCCATCCCAATCATCCGTCGTCGTCACCAGCGCTCCCGCGCTGCTACAACTGTGGTATCCGGGGCCATGTCGCCTCGGGGTGCCGCTCTCCTCGGCAGCGCGGGACGACACCTCGACAGGACGCCGGCCCTCTTCCCAAGCTCCATCATCATAACCCGGTGAGTCGCGGCACCTCACATGTTTGGCCCACGCACACACCCGCCACACACTCATTAACCGCACCGATTGGGGGGCCAATATCGCGCACCATCGCACCAACACGCACCACTCTGGGTACTCAGATTGAACCCAGCCAGTGGTCCGTGTTGGCCCATCGTGTTTTGCCGCGTCGTCGGGGTCGTCGGCCGTTGTGGGGCACATCGACGGGGTCGAGGTGCGCATCCTGGTCGATACGGGAGCATCGGCGACCATTATTTCGGAGTTAATTTACAATATTCTCCCTGCCCAGAGCCGTCCTTTGATGCCTGTTAACGTGCCATTCTTTGCTGCTAACGGGGGCTCACTTGGCATCATCGGACAGATTCGAGCCCTAATTTGTATCGGGGATATTAAATTGTCTGGGCCGATTTTTGTTTCCTCCTCGCTGGCGGTTCCGTGCCTGCTGGGGACGGACTTCCTGGCCAAAATGCCGATTAGGATATTAATCGACCAGGGATGCATTGAGCTCCCGTCGGGCCGACGCATGGCGTTTCTGCCATCCCCCGGTACGAGTCGGACGGCGTTCGCAACGGTGCCGGCGTTTGTAGATAGAACGGTGCGCGTTCCTCCGGGGGCACAAATGTTGGTTCCTTTGAAACTTCGGCAGCCCTTCGCTAAGGGCATTGGGGCCCAAGGGGTTCTGCTGGGGCCATCTAGGGCCGGGGTTAGTGGACCTCATTTACTTCCGGCCCAGACCATAGTAAGAGGGGACGGAGACCCCTTCATCGCGGTCCTCAATGTGGGCTCGCAGACGGTGGTGGTCCCGCAGGGGACCGTGCTTGCTCACGCGACGCCGGTGCCCTGTGAGGAACCCGTCTCGAATCACGTGAGTGCTGTCCCTGCGCCGCGACCACATTCGGACAGTGATGAAGGGTGGCTCGAGGCGCTTTGTGCGGGATCGACAGACCTGTCAAATTCAGAGCGTCAACAGCTTAAAACGCTACTGCGGGAATTTTCCGACGTTTTCAGTCGGGACAAATACGATTTGGGTTGCACTCATCTGCTGCGTCACCATATTGATACAGGTGACAGCGCACCAATACGCCAGAATCCGTTTCGGTTAAGTCCCGCCGAAAAGGACCATGTCAAATCGGCTATTGATGACATGTTAGCCGCCGACATCATTTCTCCTTCCACCAGCCCTTGGGGAGCGCCGATCGTCCTGGTTAAAAAGCAGGACGGCTCGTTGCAGTTTTGCGTTGATTTTCGGCGCCTTAACAAAATTTCGGTTGCCGACGCATACCCGCTCCCACGGATGGACGAATCGCTGGACGCCTTGGGAGGGAGCGCGATTCTTCTCCACATTGGATTTACTTTCGGGATTCTGGCAGCTTCCTCTGGACGATGATTCAAAGCCTAAAACTGCTTTCCGTACACCGCACGGCCTGTTCCAATTCAACCGGTTGCCGATGGGACTCCACTCAGCGCCGGCAACTTTCCAGCGTTTGATGGAATTGGTTTTGGCTGGATTGCAATGGGATTCGTGCCTGATTTATTTGGATGACGTTATCGTCTTTAGTAAAACTTTTGACGAACATCTCCAGAGGTTGCGGGCGGTTTTCCTAAAGATGCGGGCTGCTAATTTGAAATTCAAACCCCAAAAATGTCATCTGTTACGCGATTCAGTGCGTTATTTGGGACACATCGTGGGGCGCTCAGGTATTGCTACCGATCCCGCCAAAACGCAGTGCGTCAGCTCCTGGCCGACTCCCACCTCGGTGGAAGAGGTCAGGAGTTTTATTGGCTTCGCGTCGTATTACCGACGTTTCGTCACAGATTTTACGACGATTGCGAAACCCCTACACGCTTTAACATCAAAAGGGGTTCGGTTCCACTGGGGTCAGGAGGAGGAGGCTGCTTTCTGCTCCCTTCGGGACGCCCTGGTAAAAGCTCCTCCCTTGAGTTACCCCGATTTTTCTAAGCCTTTTTTGCTCGACACCGATGCGAGCAAGACAGGTATTGGGGGCGTGCTTTCCCAGGTGGTTGACGGCGTGGAACGGGTGGTTGCGTACGGCAGTCGGGTGTTGTCTCCGGCGGAGCAAAGATATTGTGTCATCCGTCGGGAACTGTTGGCAATTGTCTATTTCATCCAACAGTATTGCCCATATCTGTACGGTCGGCATTTCACCGTCCGCACAGATCATGCGGCACTGCAGTACGCCCTGCGAGTTCAACAGCCATCGGGACAATTGTCCCGATGGTTGGAGATCCTCCAGGATTTTGATTTTGAAACCACCTACCATAAGGGCGTTCGCCACACAAATGCTGACGCTCTGTCGCGCATGCCAACCACCTCCGAATGTGCATGCCTCCTGGGGTCGGGACGTTGCAGGCCAGCAGGGGACATACCGGTTCCGGTCCTGGCGGCCGCCGGCCACGACGAAACATTGGTTCCAAATTCAATCGCACAACAGGGAAAAGATTCCCTGTTGTGCGATTGAATTCCCTGTTGGGGATGCCCGTCAATGAATGGGGGCGCCTCCAGATGGAGGATACCTCTCTCCTCGGGTTGCGTCGTCGCGTCGGCTGTGCCGGGCAGGGCAGGGGTGATGCCGACGCATGGGAATTGGTGCATGGTCTGCTGATGCACTGGGACGGAAAATCCCATCGACATCGGCTGGTGGTCCCTTCGGGGTTGCGGGGCAAGGCGGTGTGGGCCGCACATGAGCGCCTCCTACACCTGGGGACCCAAAAGACCCTCGCCTTACTCCAACTCGATTATTTTTGGCCAGGCATGACGAAGGATGTCGGGGATTTACTGGGGTCATGCCCTCGGTGCGCGCAACGAAAACCGCCAGCACGTGTGTCTAACCCACCCTTGCAGTCAATGAAAGTGTCCAGAGTTAACGAACTCGTCGCACTGGATATTTTGGGCCCATTCCCCGCCACACCCAGGGGCAATAGATATTTGTTAACTGGTGTGGAGTATTTTACACGCTGGCCTATGGCCTGGCCCCTTGCCAACCAGTCCGCAGCAGCCATCGTGGAGGCCTTTGTTCAGGGTTATGTCCTGGACAAAGGTGCTCCGGAGCGGCTGCTGACCGACCAGGGCAAAAATGTTTCCGGTAAATTGCTCAAAGAAGTCTGTGAGCTCCTGGGCACGAAGAAAATTCGTACCTCCCCGTATCACCCGCAGACTGACGGGATAGTCGAGCGTCTGCATCGGACCATCGTGTCAATGTTGTCACAGCAGGTGTCGGACTCACAGACCGATTGGGACTTGCAAATTTAAGGGGTATTGGCGGCGTACCGGATGGCCCCCCACGCAGCTACGGGATTTTCACCCTTCTACCTCATGTACGGCCGCGAACCTGACCCGCCTGTTCGTGCCCAGCTGCAGATCCCCGCGCCTAAGGGAAAAACTAAATTGGCTGACCATGTAAAATTTAATTTGGCCAAATTGACAGAGGCACGGGAATGAGCGGCTCAGACTGGGTCGGGCGCACATGCTGCAGTGGAAGCCGGGGGACAAGGCATGGCTGCACTGTCCCCAGGTGCCACTCGCAACCTCCTCTAAGCTGGTGCGGCCGTGGCGGGGCCCTGTGGAGGTGGTCGAGGTTTTGCGACCGCAGTGCGTGCGCATCAAATGGGGGAAGCGGCGGTGGTTCGTCCACCCCTCTAGATTAAAACCCTTCGTTGCGGTACACATCCCCACTTCACACACGCGTGGCCAAACATGTGGGGGGTCGACCGACTCACTGGGTCCGTCTCCGTCGCGCTCACCTAATGCCTTGCCGGCTGTGCCACCTCCAGGTGCATCAGGAATGACGGGCTCACGCCCGATCACCCCTCCTGGGGATGCCAAGGGTCACGCGGCGTTGGATGAGGACTCACTCCGAGACGGACAGTTGCCACCTGACGGTCCACCACCCGGGGTTACCCCGTGTGAGGGGCCCGCTGCACGGACACGCGCTAAAATGCGCAGACTGTTGTGAGGCCGGAAGATGTGTACATAGGTTGTGTTCATTGCGTGTTGTGTGTGTGGTGGGTTCCCTGCAAATTGTGTATAGACTGTTTTTACGGAATTCGTATTTAATCGGGGGGGTGCGTCGGGTTGTTTTCTCTTCTTGCTGTTGCGTTCTTGTTGTGTTGTTCTTGTTATTGTTGAAAAATAGTGAGGCACACGCGCGGTCAGGGGGTGAATGTGCTTTTATTGTCGTTTTTTTTGTATGTTGGCAGCCGGGACGGCTGCAAGCTATGCGGGGGGGGGGGGGTGATGTAGGGGTGTTAGAGAGAGAGCCGTTATGCCTGGCAGCTTATGGGAAACAAACACAGTGGGCGGGGCTACGTGAGTGCACGGGGGGGGTGCTCTCAACGACGTCCGCACCAGGCAGCCCGGGGCCCCACCCCTCAGCGGGGGTGGAGTATAAAGGGGGATGTGTCAGAGGGCTCGGGGCAGAATGTTAAAGCTAAACCAGTGAAGACCGAAGATCGTCTAGCTAGAGCCCTGGACTCCCCTGGGATGCCGCCCTTGTCAGGGCCGCGCAGGACCGAGCCAGCGGCGTGGTCCCGAGAACCAGAGCTAGTGCTCTGGGACTCCGGGTACCGTAGCCCAACTTACCAGTGTCGGGCCAGACAGCCTCCCCTAGCCCGTTAGTGGAGGACTAGGAGGTAGGTCAGAGATAGCTAGCAGTGTATTCCCAGCTAGCCGGGTGAGGGGGCCGATACCCCCTCCAGTATTGTATGTCCGCGGTTGTGACAACTGTTGCGGAATAAATATGTGTGCCTCAACCCCGGCGTCCAAGAGTCCTCAACGATATTACACAACGACCAAAGCTTCGGAGAAAGAATACCGCTTAAAAAGCGTTCACAGATGAGATGGGCACTTGCATAAGAGACCTGTCCTGGTTATTTGGGTCCAGGACCATGGGAATTTGGTAATTGGGGCTCCCCACAAAATCATCTGCAGCAGCAGCAACGACAGCAAGGAAGGACTAACCGAACCGATTCCGTTCTTGTTCACACCAAGTGAGTTCAGACACATTTGGGTTTTTTTGTTCTTTCACAGTGGTTGTCGTTCCTGGCCGTGTTTAACTGCGCACTCGGTGGCAGTGGGGTTGCAATTTAATTGTGCTTCAGGACTGAGTAACGGAAGGAATTTGAAAAGTGCACGACGATCTTAATCGCCCATACGAAAGGCACACCTATATTTCATCACAAACTATTTATACCGGAGGCACATGCACACATCACGCAACTCTTGTTCGATCCGAACCTCCAGTAAGTGTGTTATTAACTTTGTGACCCGAGTTTGACTCTCGGCCACGGATAACATGAGTTTTGGGCGATATCTGAACTGATCCTGCCCTTCCCAAACTGGTGAAGCATGGTAAAAAAAAAGAAAAAACCCAGGACTGACAGCATGGGGAGGACTTCATCCCAAGTTGGATTGACAAGGCACTGCAAAGTAAGTGTAAGTCTATAGGTATGGACAACGTTTCTCAAGGGAAATTAATGAGTGAGGGGATTGCTGTACAGTACAGAGCTGGATGTATAGCCCAGATGAGCAACATCACTTGGTCCTTCGTATTTGCGAGAATGTTTTGTCCTGTAACACAGCAGCCCTTAATCTGCTATCTGTGGCAATCACCAACATGAACTGAGGGTGCAACAACCACAAACAAAAACATCCTCCTTAACTTTCAAGCATATGTTCTTTGGTCTCACGAGGCAGATAAGTCACACAGTCGACTAGCCAACTGAAATACGACTTTATTTTAATCCTTTTTGTATTCACAACCTCTGTCTGTGTTTCAAACCGGTGATTAAAACGTTCAGTTGCTGGGCTGGTAAATGTGCTGACCTGACTTGCGCTGTGATGCAAGGGGAAAAAGTACGTGTTTGAAAAGGGTGGCTGTCAAAGCTTTGGGTGCAAACAGGTATACAGTCGTGCCGTATTATCGTTGGCGTTTGACAATAATGCTAAGCTCATGTCCAAAACTACTGTGAAACAGAAACTTCACTTAGCAAGCTTCCTCATGACATTCCTGCCAAACGATGCCGCAGAGGAAGACCAAGTTGGGTTTTTTTGCTGCATGAGTGTTGCTCCATATCAGGTTTGTTGAGGCCTTGCCTACATGTCTTCTACTACCACATTACATCATTGACCGAATTGCTATATAAGCAACGTGAGGGTCATGGAACAACCTAATTTGTTTACTTTAATGAGTCTAAAGTTTCGGAGAAATTCTCTCCATGATCTTCAGGTGAAACAAGTGAAATTAATCGTGATGCTTTGTGTCAAAGCACAGTGAAGAAGTCTGTTTATATCCACAGCGGCCATGATCCAAACCCATAGCCCAAGGCCCAAATGTCGAGTTGGAATTAAAAGTTGGTAACCAATAAAAGGAAAATCACTCGGTCACGTTAGTGAGAGAGAAAGTAGCAACTAATTGGTAAATAGCTCAATTATAACAGTCAGAATTAGTTTTCTTAAATCGAAATGCTCAACTGTAATGACAAGAGATTTGGAGCTGGAATGTGTGGATCAAGCAAATGTGCTTATGGCTGAGACACACTCAGTACCTGTAAAAGTGACCTGTGGAAATGAATGCAGAAAATAAACTGCTGAAGTACTTTCGTACAGAATTGAGTGTTATTTCTTCGTGTGCTTGGGGATTTTTTTCCCAAACAATCGACTTTATCCAGAAATGCGCAAATACAGTACTCTACTCACAATTACAATCACCAAAAAATCAAAGCAGCATTAGAGTATTAAGCTTCAGTATTAATATCATCTCGTTTACAGGTGCTCAGTTAATTATTACATGACAGGATGGGGAGGCTTTCATCCAGAAGTGGATTAACCCAGGTTACTGTCGGCGCTGGTGCTAATGATGATTTATATGATAAGTGAAATAAATAGAAATGTTTACTAACGCTGATCCCATAGGCACCGAGGGCTGGGCAACCACGGCCCAGACGCTGTGACAACAACAACCGCCATTCGCCACTAAGTGGCGGTGACGTCACCACGACGCTTGTGCCAGGCTATGTGCACTTTGAGGCCACGTGAAGTGTCAAACGCCCACTAGCAGGAGGTCACAGGGCAGACCCAGATGCCACAGGTCGACTGACTGAGACAACTGGCTGATACACCACCTGTGCCCCCTACTGTGCCAACTTGCTGTGCTTTAGCCACCCGGCGCTCCGCTCGTTATTGTGAGTGTCGCTCCTCCGCTCTTCGTTGTTGTTGGAGGGCGACTGCCTCCAACTGCCCAGTAGCGTTCTGCACGAGCCTCCTCCACAGAGGCCGATCTTGACACCGCTGGTACCAGTCATCGGCAAGTCCACTCAGCTCCACATCCTCCTGTACCACATCACTCCATCTCTTCTCTAGCCCGTGCCGAGCCCGTTTAGCCCCCTCAATCCGGCCGAACAAAAGCTGTTTAGGCATGCGGTGACTGGGCATGCTGGCTACATGGCCCAGCCAATGCAGCTCTTTCAAGGATTTGTGAGCTCCTCACACAATCCAGCCTGGTTAAACCTAGGATGGATCGTAGGCAGGCCAGCCTAAATGTTTCTAACTGGCGAAGATGTTTCATTAGGGGGTCCACGTTTCACAAGCGTAGAGAAGGGAGGGAATGACTGTGGCCGAGAAGACCTGAAGCTTCGTGCGGAGCGACAGACCAGGTAGCTTCCACACAGCGTTACGCAACCGATGAAAAGATAATGCCGCTCGACTGATTCGGAGTGATACCTCTGCTGTTAAACCGGAGCCGGTCATGAGCACACTGCCCAGGTATGGGAAACTCTCCACTCTCTCCACAACTGCCCCATCACCAATTGGGAGTTGTGGGGGTGGAGTATCCGATGGTACAAAATACCCAGGCATGTGCTTAGTTTTGAGGGGCTGATGGTAAGGCCCCACCTCTTAGTGGCAAGCTCCAGGTTCAGCAGCAGCGCCTTCAAATCCTCCTCTGAGTGAGCAGCAATTACCAGATCATCGGCATACTAACATGCTCTTTGGTTCTTTCGGTAAAGTCACGTAGGTAGAAATAAAAATAAAACAAATCACGACGTTTCGATCACAACACAAGCAATCTTCATCAGGTGGAACAACTACAGCAAGAAAAATGCTGAAGGAGGCGAGAGAGCTGCCGTGGCAAGAGGTTATATAGGTAAGAAAGGGGGGAGAGAGGGGGGTGGAGCAGGGGGACGGGGGGCTGCGTGAGCGCTAGGGGGAAAAGAAGTGAGGCTGGGGGGGAAATAGGCGGGGCTAGAAGTGGGAAGCTGAGTGTGGGACAATGAGAGAGGGCCTATCGCTTTTTTTCAGCTAGCTTGAACACCTACTCTGTCAGCCAGGGTCTCTGGGGAGGTCTGGACTGTGTACCCATAGCAGCCATTGCAGCTGCATGAGCCACAGTCCTATATCTTGCCCATTTCTCCTCGACATCAGGGGGAGTGGGGGACGATGCCAACCCCAGCGGCAAGCGATTATTAAATTCTCGCTTGCAACTTTCATCAGCTAGCTGAGACTAAGGGTTTGAATGGGGTCCTGGGTGTACACCCACCACTGGAGTGGAATAAAGGCAGGCGCATCTTACAGATGGCAAGTCGATGGTCAGTGGGGAGATCAACTCCATGGTAGGTCCTGGTGTCAAGAACATAGGCCCGCATCCACTGTTCTGTCACTATGTAGTCCAGCAAATGTTCTTGCTTGGACCCGGAATGCATCCATGATGTTGTGTGGATGCGCCGATGTCGGAACAGTGTGTTGGTAATTACAAGCCCATGGGCTGCACAAAAATCTAGCAGCCTCCTACCGTTATTATTGAGCTGATCTGGCACATGCCTTCCAATCACTCCAGACCAGGTGCCAGCATCATGACCAACTTGGGCATTGAAGTCACCCAATAAGATGACTCTATCCCGAGGGGCCATTTTAGCTAGCACCTGTGACAGGAGGTCATAGAAGGCATCTGACGCATCGGCCTTGCCTGCATCCCTCCATGTATGTTCGTCTTCAGTGGGGGCATAAGTAACCATGACAACCACTCCTCACCTCTGAGTGATAGGAAGGCAAGCCCAAAGTAGCCTGGGGCTTACAGCTTCCCACACCTCACCGCCACGCTCCCACACCCCCTTCATTCTTTTGTTCAGAAGAAGAGCCACTCCCTGTTGTTTGGCAGTCTCCTGCCCCGAGAAGAGGACTGTCCACCCCTCATGGTGGCAGGAGCCACAGCCGGTCTACCGGACCTCCTAAATACCAAAGAGATCCAGACGGTACCGGTCCAGCTCCCGACAGAGGAGTGGCAGCCTCTCCTCCGCAGTGAGCGTTCGAACATTCCACGTGGCCACACGTAGTGGTTTTTTGTTGTTTCTGGAGGAGCCCCGAGGGTAAGGATTCAGTCTCCTGGTTCTGCCAAATGGGGTTTGGCCAGGAGACGTCATAGACGCCTGTCCCCCTGGGGCCTCCGGCACAATCTTATTAATAAAAATTTTCCGTCGTGGTTTAGCGGTAATTAATTGAAGGTTACCAGCCCCTCGCACCCGTCCAGGGCCTCCATTAGGCCGCTGTGGTGGTCACAAACCCCATGAGGGGAAAGGCCAATCGGAATTGGCCCTCCCCCCACAGCACTGCCCACGACAGCGTTGCCTGTCCGGCACCACGAGGAGGAAGGGGATTGTTTTGCTGTGACAATGCACTGCACCACCTTCACTACTGAGCATGATCACACCCACAACGACAACCCTCGGAGGACAACGTCAGTGAAACTCACATGTGGGGGCTCAGCTCGTAGAAGTTGCGGTTGCGGTATTCCTCCACCTTCTCGGACGTGTAGATCGGCAGCGCCTTGTAGGGGTTCATGGAGATCACCACGCCCCCGATGTATGTCTGGAAATTCAACAAGGCACCGTGCCATCGTGAATCCTCATCATTTGACCTCTGTGACCCTCTCCCCTGGACGTAGCCACGTGCCGGGACAGTTTACACATATGCCCTCCCTCGCTACCCACCACCAGAGGTGAAATGCTGTTATCTTTAACAACTCTAAATAAAAGCATTCATAGCATGGTGACGTTGAATAAACAAAACGTGGTGTGTTTTGCTTGTGCGAACAATGAGTGTTATCGAACGTTTTCTTAATGTATAAAATGTACACATCAACGGACTGACTGGTGGACTGCATTGGTGGAAAGACAGCTTCTACGAATACCTGGCAGAAAATGAGTACAACATCTACTTTCCACAAATTTGACAGATTTTTTTGTTTCGTTCCCATAAAAAAAATTGCCAGAGCAGGCAGTGTTCTGCCAACACTAAAATCGGACCCACGGTCTCATGTGACACCAACAGTGGCAACCAATACCATACAGCTCGCAAGACCTCGACAGCCTCAATTCTCTTCCTGCGTATGACATTAAGTTCAAGAGATAAATGTCGAGGTCTGCTAGCCACGAGAGGGGCTTCAGGAGAGAGTTTTTTTTGTAATTTTGCTATTCCACCTCCATAAAAGGAGTGTAGAATAGAGTGGTGTTTACTGTATGGTCCATAGTTTTGGTTGCATGGCCACAATTGACATCGATGAACTCCTCCCATGTCCTTGTGAGCAGGGAAAAAAGATCCACGATTTCGCCCAGTAAACCTGACTTGTAACCTTTCAGTAACTCCATGCTTCAATTCTTTGCTTAGTAATGGGATGTAGAGATGTTAAATTACTCTCAACAGATCTTCCAACTGTGCTAAAATTGGTTCTACAGGTAGGCTTTTGCGAACAATATTATCCATTAAAGGGGTTAATTTTTGGAGGGAAGATCACCTAAATATGTGTCGTTAAACCCGCCACCACCCAATACAGTCAGCCTCTGTTATGTGCTAAAACTTGAACAAAGACGAGTTTGAGCAACTTAATCTGGACAAACAAGCCTGATGAAGACCGCTTGTGTTGCAATCGAAACGTCGTGGTTTTTTGCTTTTATTTTTAAATTATTTTATTTAATTTTTTATTTTCTATCTACATGACTTTACCGAAAGAACCAAGAATATGCAAATTGTCACGTTACATTGCCTCTGAAATATCACGCTGGACAAATAAATGTGAAAATGTATATTATTGTTAAGCTCGAGGCATGTGTAAATTACATCAAGATATCAAAGCATGTGCATCCACAAAATGTGTTTCGGCGGTTGTGGATTCAAACATGACGGCAATTAGCCTGCGATGAGGCACGGTGAAGCAAACAAAATAATTAATAATTCCACCTATAAAATAAGTGGTCACCCCACCGTGGCTGCCACAAGGCGTCATTGCTACAATTCCCCACTTTTCCATGTGGACTCAGAACAAGTGCTGCGGTTTAATCGCTCGCTCCCGCAGGAGGATTCTTTTACGAGCTGCACGGCTGCCCCTTCAGCTGCACAGCTGCCCATGGGAGCGACCACGCCAGAACAAACAGGGGGGCGACTCGCTCTTCCTGCCATGGCCTTTTGAGCTTTATTTTGTGAGAAATGCCACTGCTCTACACTGTGCCGACTGTGCAGCTTTTATTGAATAACTGTCAGAACATTATGAGGTTTTTTTACTCGAGTAATTTACGTTCCTTTCCCTAATACAATGCACAGCCATGGTAAGGTCACATTGTAAACACGAGGAAAGGTTATATATGTATTTTTTGGTCATAGCGTGTCATATTGTTCCAGACAAAATAGTACCAGACATGTAAAGAACATTTAATTTAAAGACTATTGAATTCATAGATTATGTTTTTAATGAAGTACAAGCATTGAACCTACAATAGCAGTTCCACACGGGTCCTCCTGTGGAGCACTGGTTGAGGTGATGTGATCACGTGGTTGAATGTTCTGTGGCAATTCAGGAAATTGTCACAAGTCCGTGCCATTATTTGAACAAAAAAATATGTTTTTGTTGTCTTCTACTATCGAGAGTGTCTGCATTGTACATTCGGCCCTGTGTCTGTTTCGTTGTTTTTATTTGCCTCGTGATATGTTAGCATGTGATATACAAATCATTGCACCAATTGTCACTGACATTCTGAGACCTGGTTAGACGTATGTTTTTTAGCATAAAAGTGCATCTGGATCAATGAATGTATGACTAGTAACATGCATACATGTTAATCTATACTGTGGGGAGGTGCAGCAGTGTTAATGGTGGGTGTGGTGCAGTGGCCCCGTGTTAAGGCTGCGTATGGTGTGGTGGGGCAGAGTTTATGGCGGCGGTGGCGGTGTGACCTGACAGGATGCGGCGTGACATGGGCAGTGAGACTCACGTAGACTTGGTTGTGCTGGAATCGCTTGCGCAGGTTCTCAATGAAGGAGTCCTCGGTGAGGGGGTCTAGCAGGACCATGTCCCCGACGCCCACCATGTCGTCCAGGAATGAGGTGCTCACCTTCTCCATGGTGCTGCGTGCGTTGTCACTCTGCCGGCACACCACACGACACAGCCCTCACCATCACCGCCATCCTCAGCACAAACTTACGTTTATTCTGTAGGGGTAGTCGTCACCATCATAGTAAAGCTTGCTACAATCGCCTTGTCCCTAATTTGTACCCGTTCATAATCAGTATCGTCAATGACAAAGCCAGATCATTCAACTAACATGAGGCTGCTGTTAGGAGGATGCTAGCACGTGGGCCGGCATGTGTTTGTGCGTGTTTTGTGATCATGCAGGGTTTTAATAAATTCAGATGCACGGAGAACAAACTCTAATAGATATGAGCTAATCGCGTTGCTTCACGATGCCTCGGTGTTTGATTTGATTGAGTCCCAAACCGTGCTTCCAACGCCTCCGTTACACAATTCCCGTCTGAACTTTGGTGAGACAGCAGGTGCATAACAACATTTTGTTTGATGTCCTAAAAAAATAGAGCTTGCAGCTCATGCTAAAATTCTTATCACTTTTATCTGATGAAAAATGCATGTGCGTGTGGGTTTTTTTTCCTGCTGTTTACACACACGTGCCACCGTTTCTCACAAAAGCTTTTATTGGATGAGCCTAAATAATTAAGAGGGCTTCACAATGCAGTTCGAGCTAAGTTCTTCTGAAATACTGTACACTACGTCCAAGAGCAGATGTCTCCCTGCTAAATTGGCCACACATTTGAATGGTGGCGCGGTAACAATTCCCAGACCTCGTTAACCCGAACGTACGCGGACACATGGCCACCGACTGCTGCAAGACCTTTTGTCAGCATCACCGCAAACATATACAAATAATTACGAGGCTCACAGCAACGTTATTATCGCAGCACGACGAGTGTTGCGCCATTGGCACAGCCGGCTACGGATGTCTTCACGTATTTGCCAAATGCTGTTTACTTCAAAGTAGGGCCACAAGATGAGTCCTGGACAAAGGCCCGGCTGATTCTGGTTCATGGCCACGGGCCACCGGAGTTCTTCACGAGCGAGCAGCTGTCACGTGTCATCGCTTAGCCACAAAGGCTGCCAGGGAACGGCCACGCCAGGGGCAACGCCACTGCCACAAACAAGCGGGGTCGGCATTAAAAACCGCTCACAGCGTGCGCGAGCAGTCGAGTGGCGGCAGTTGTGGATAAAATGCTTGCGAGAGGGACCAGCGCCTAAGCGGTTGGGACCAGGACGAGATATAAGGAGACCAAAAAAAAACCAGACCCACGTGCCTCGGGTTCTTTGTAAGGAAAATCAATAGCAGACACATTTCGTGGAAGGCTGCGCGTGTGGTTTTTGAGTGACTGCGTGATTGCACGCAGACAGCCTGGCTGTGATCCACATATAACAGACAAACAATTCCTGCTTGCCACCTTGCATGTGCTAATAAGCTGCCCTCTATACCGTGCATCGTCATAATCAGTCCCTTGATGCATACATCTGTAGAATGCACGTTCATGTGCAAGATTCTACACCTATAGAAAATAGTGTTTATTGACAAATGGGTCTCAATGAAACTCGCTATAGGACGATAACATTTGTTGATAGGATTTAGACATTTGCGGGATCCAAGTTAAACAACTTCAAACAGCAAGCACTCTGTGGCCTTTTAGTGTCACAATTTTAAGAGGATCAACAGATTAGCATTTATTCTTCACGGCAGTACTTAGTTTCCATTACATCTGACATCCTGGAATGGCCAATGAATGAAGAGTAGTCATCAATACATTCACCTCGTGCTGTCCTAAGCAGCAATGATCATGAACGCAACCGAACACTGAATTCAATTCAAAGTTTCCCCATGGAATTGTACAAATTATACATTGTTTTTTTTTTTGCAGCCCATTTCATCGAAGAGGTGATTGCTCTGACACGAGCGTACAGGAACAGCAAAATTACTGCAATATCAAGGGGGCGCCAAACATGAAGCCATTGTTTTATTCGTAACGAGAGGCATGTCTTGCAGGCTTGTGTCACCTCCCGGATCGTTAGGTGGTCTGAGACCGGATGCTCGAGTGGGCACGCCACACGCCTGCCACGCAAAGTGGCAGGAAACAAAATAAGAGAAGGAAAAGCAGCTGAGACTCCACCCAGCTGTCCCCGGGTCGAGGGGACATTTGGCCACACCTCTGACGAGCAGGTGAAACAATACCACGGCTGACGGACAAGGGAGACCAAACAACTTCGGGGTGAGGGGAGACAGCCAACGCCACCAAGGCTGTCAACCCGCAGACACGGCATGCTCGCAGGACACACCATGCTCATACACAATGCTCACAGGACACACCATGCTCACACAGGATGCTCAATACAGCATGCCCACAGCCCCCCCCACACACACAATTGATATTCGTCAACATTGCATTGTCAAAACTAATTTAAGCTTTTTCCTTATTTTCAGAGGATTACCTTTAATGTCATGCGTGTGTATGTATGTATGTATGTTGAACTTCTTTCGCACCTTACGTAGCCAACCATGCTGATGCAGTGAATCGATGAATATTAATAGTCAATTGGATTGAACGCAACAAGTTAATATCTGTATGCTGATGGCCACTAATCTGCAGCTAAGTAAGTGACAGTGTGTGATATATATTTTTGTTATATTTTAATGAATGATGTGTAAGCAGGCCCTGGACCTCACGTGTACAAAATAGTTCACCCTCACAAGGTATGAGCAGTGTGATTAATAACCCACACGTGTCAAAATAACTGCTTTATTTTCAAACATTCCCCCTTGCAATGCCCATCAGACACACCGTACAACGTTAATAACATTCTCTCTGCATTGAAGCTTGAACAACGAGTTACATAACAGTGTTTCAACATGGCTTACAGCCTCTCTGATTTACATTCTACAAGTTCCACTGATTGCAATATGTCACCCCCCTACTGCTCATGAAGGTGAGCCAGACACACACACACGCCAGATTTGAACACCGCATGCACCCTGCAAGTGTACCACCAGCATGGGATGATGACTACAGTGAGCCAACTCGCACGTGTGGCCAACAAGAGGTTGCTCTTACTGATCCCTGGGGAGTGTTGGCAGCACGAATGGTGCTTGGTTGGCGTGGCCCTCCGACACTGGTGGGGTAAAGTGTGGGCACTTCCATTCGTGGGCTATGGGACTGTGTGCTTCTGGTGACATATGTCAGCGAGAGACCTGGGCACCGTGGGATATCCCTGCAACTGTCACACAGACAATAAAATAAACCCTGTCATCCACATTTTTTGACTGCTTTTCCAACAGAATGGTAAGCGACATACATATGACACTTCTCATATTTGCAAGACAGCTGATAGCAAATATGTTGCCTTTTAAGGATTCTTGTTCTTTCGTATTTACACAGTTGTAATTCTAAACTATCCCAAAAGGTTAAGTATAACAAGCAATATACTGTATGGTAGATATCATATTAAAGGCACACAGCCATTACCAGGGCAAATCTGTAATTGCATCAAGCTATGTGCAACCACAGATCTTCGTGCATTTTTGACAATCAATTCAAAGACAATGTTCTCTGTCACAAGTGATTCATAATCACCTGAGGCAGGTGGTAGCACTGCCCTCTCAAACAACTTTACTTTGAAAAGGTATCGTTTTCTCTGCGTTACGGGTTCCATTGACACCCATGTTGAAGCCTGGCAAAAACTATTTTGAAAACATATGAATGCTTTGCTGGTCTCAAAAAATATATATATATACCGAGACGCCCTGTAAAGCTGCTGATGCTTAAGTACACATTTGTTCTCCGGTGCACATTTTTCTCAACTCACCTTTTTTGGCGACAGCTCTAAGGAGCAGGCGAGGAAACACTTGGACAGAACATAGTGGGGCTCGTGTGTGAACAATGAAAAATATAAAAGCACAGCGGATGACATGTTTTCAAACATTATACTGGTAGGAACCTCCTGGTTACACCAGCCCACAGGGGTTTATTGTGTCCGCCCGTCCGTCGTGCAGGGAGGGGCTGGGTGGGGAGGGTGGGGAGGGGCTGGGTGGGGAGGGTGGGGAGGGGCTGGGTGGGGAGGGTGGGGAGGGGCTGGGTGGGGAGGGTGGGGCTGGGTGGGGCTGGGTGGGGAGGGGCTGGTCACCCCGTGGTGCCCTTATAAAACTCAACGTTTAACCTACTCATGCCGGCTTGTGCCTGCCCTCACAGTCGGGCATATTTGCATTGACTCTGGCCATTGACCGAGCAACCCAACGTTCCTACCCGCTCCCTCCGCAGGAATGTGTTTTTAGAACTTTCGTGCCATGTCCATTGGTGTTTAAAACTTGCGCCAGCATCTGGAGAATGAGCTGGGGAGATGAAAATTAAAGATGGAGCGCTTCTCAATCCCCTCCCCCCACCCCCCATTGTGGGTTGAAGTGAGTAGCTCTGACTCCTGACACCAGGTTTCCTTCCCCAAATTATATCAATATTAGAAAAGCAAAGCTTCAGCACTATTTTCTTCAAATTTCCCAAATACAGGACCACAGAAGTGTTGGCCCTAGGATTCTTGGTTCTGACTATATTTCATGGCCCACACTATTTGTTGCCAATGACCTAGTGATCTGGAATGCATCCCATCCCATCTGCACAGACCTCAGAAGCTAAACAGGGTTGAGCCTTGATAGTGCTTGCTTGGGTGGATGACAACTGTGCATAACAGGTGTTAAAGGATGTGGCCCTATGCTGTGGGCCGCACAGGGATAAAATTCAGAAATATTATTGTACTGTATTTCTGTAGTACCACATTAGTGCTTCCCACGTTCACCAACCTGTACTAATCGGCATGGTGAAGTATGGTAAAAAATAAACCCATAACTTGCATGATATGAGGAGGCCCTCATCCAGCAGTGGATTGACAAAAAGATGTACATGCATATCAGTGCACTAATGCATCATTACTTGTTCACAGTTTCAATTACAATAAGTTAATTGGATCAATCTTAATTTTAGAACTTTCGTGACTGCAGGAATTATTATTTGGTTCTTTCGGTTAAGTCACGTCTAAAGATAAAATAATAAATTAAATTAAATAATAGAATACGACGTTTCGATTGCAACACAAGCAATCATCATCAGGTATAATGAAATAGCGACATAAAATCTAACCAGAAAACTATAGACAGACATATTAGCAGACAGATATCACCAAGATACATAGCGAGAGCAACACAGGTAACAGAGAGGGGTGATCGTCTCTGTGGGGTGGCCTTAAATAGACAGAGGGGGGGGCGGAGGCAGAGAGAGGGAGCGGGGTTAGAGAAAAAATGAGCATATCAATGAGTGGTCAACAGACGTGGTGCTGCAAGTACGATGACACGGCAAGCAAGCCTGAAAATCAGGAGAAGGACACACTAAAATTAAATAACCTAGTAAAATATCGAAATGTAATGTAATACAACACAGAGGGTCGGTCAACACACAATCAACCAGGCTATGCGTTAATTGTGTGTTGACCGACCCTCTGTGTTGTATTACATTACATTTCGATATTTTACTAGGTTATTTAATTTTAGTGTGTCCTTCTCCTGATTTGCAGGCTTGCTTGCCGTGTCATCGTACTTGCAGCACCACGTCTGTTGACCACTCATTGATATGCTCATTTTTTCTCTAACCCCCCTCCCTCTCTCTGCCTCCGCCCCCTCTCTGTCTATTTAAGGCCACCCCACAGAGACGATCACCCCTCTCTGTTACCTGTGTTGCTCTCGCTATGTATCTTGGTGATATCTGTCTGCTAATATGTCTGTCTATAGTTTTCTGTTTAACACGTAGGCTTTCGCGACCAATATTGTTCATAATCAACGATTTTTGGGTTTAGATCGCGTTATTTATAAATGTGTCGTAACCCTCCACCACCCGACACGGCCAATCAGTAAAAAAAGTGTCACGTTGACAAAAGACAAATAGTTCACTGCTTTAGCCCACCGGTGTGTTGAAGCGTGAAACCACAACATTTACAATTTGAGTACGCCGTTTCGCTGGTAATTGCATCCAGCATCATCGGGCAATTCGCCAGAATGGTGAGGCTCTGCTGTGTCTCCCGTTCTTATATAGAGCAGCAGCAGGGTGACGTCATCATTAACTCATTAACTCATCAGGTGCAAAGATTTGAGGGGGGGGGTTATTGTAATTATATACTTGATTAGTAATAAGGCTATTGTTACGATGCGAGTTGTAGATTAGTAATCATTTGGAATGTGTTCTATTGTGATTATGCTACATTAATAATCAGTTAGTGCTTGTTTCCCTTATAAGGAATTGTAATGCATCTTATTTAATAATACGCTTCCAGGCCGCACTAAGCCTGTAGCTGTCTGAGCGATTAAAGTTATTTCTGTTTCTCTCAATCTCAATGGATTCTCTAATTAGTCTTTGCCAGTAGTAACTAGTTTTACACAACACTTCAACGTTGTCAAAATCAATTGAGTGTCCCTGTTGACAAGCATGTTCTGCCACTGCCGACAGTTGTGTTTGCGATAGTTTAATATTTCTCTGGTGTTCTTTTAGTCTTACACTAACGTTACGCCCTGTCTGTCCAATATAGCATCTGCCACATACACAATTAATCCGATATACACCTTCTGTTGATAATTTAGGTAATTCGTCTTTAGTGCACGTTACTAATTGTTGAATTTTGTGTACTGTACCAAATCTTACTGTAATGTTTTGCTTTTGCAAAACACGGGCTAATTTGTCAGTTACTCCTGAGATAAATGGTATTTTTATTGTTTTAATAATCTGATCGCTTTCAGCAGTGTTGCTTTGCGATCGTGATTTGGCATTTAGTGCTCTGTTAATTTGAGCATTATTGTAGCCATTCTGTCTTAGTGCTTCTTTAACATGTTTAATCTCTCTCACTAGACTTTCATCATCTGACACTGTTTTAGCCCGATGTATGAGCGTCTTGATTAGAGAGGATTTCTGAGCTGGGTGATGATGCGATTTCGCATTCAGATAGGCATCAGTGTGCGTTTGCTTTCTGTAAACGCTGTGTGTTATTTTACCATTTAGGCCATGCCCAAGTAAAATATCCAGGAACGGGAGTGTGTTATTCACCTCCATTTCCATGGTGAACTGAATGGCCGGGTTTTGTGCATTGAGATGATTTAGAAAATCGTTAAGTGTATCTTTACCATGTGGCCAGACAACCAAAGTGTCATCCACATATCTAAACCAAAAGGATGGTTTTAATGTGCTCGAGGCAAGTGCTCTGGTTTCAAAGTTTTCCATGTACAAATTTGCTATAGCAGGAGATAAAGGAGAGCCCATTGCTGCTCCCTCCCTTTGTTTAAAGAATTCACCTCTCCATAAGAAGTAAGTGTTATTTAAACAATGGTCAGCGAGTTTCGGAATATCTTTTGGTAAATCTGTATTCTTTACCAGTGTATCAAGTAATTTAAGCGACTCGCTCACTGGAACCTTAGTGAATAGCGAAATCACATCAAAACTCACCAAAATATCATTAGGGTTAAGCTTAATATCTTTGATCATATTCACAAGATGTTCTGAATTTCTTATGAATGATGATGTCCTACCGATGTAGGGCTGTATTTGTTTAGTTACATATTTTGCTAATTTATATGTGGCAGAGCCAATTGTACTGACTATGGGTCGTAAAGGGATGCCGATTTTATGGATCTTTGGTAGCCCATACAGTCTAGGTGGTTTTGAAGCCCTTGGCTTAATTAGGAATTGCTCATTTTTTGGGATTAATGAATTTGCAATGATTGCAGTAGTCTTACGTTCCAGAGTATTAGTTGGATCTCGTTTAATTTTAATGTAGGTACTTTCCTCTAATAAATCTTTAATTTTATTATCATAATCGGCTCGTGACATCACTACAGTAGTGCGGCCCTTATCCGCTGCTAGGATTTGAATATCTTTATTTAGACGAAGCTCTCTTAAGGCTTTTGCCTCGTTCGAGCTAATATTTACTTTCGGTATTTTACTATTCTCAATTATTTTGGCAACCTCGTGTCTAGTCATCTCTGCCTCATTATGTGGAAGAAGTCTTACTGCTGATTCTACCTCAGCAATTATCTCATCCACTGGAATTGTGCGTGGGGTAACGGCAAAGTTAAGGCCTTTAGAAAGGACAGAAATCATGTCAGTGGTTAAATTAGTGTTAGTCAAGTTCATTACGGTTTTGTTTTTAAATTGTTCGTTTTTAATAGGGATTTGTTTATTGTAAAGTCTAGAAAATTTGTTAATTTGGTTAGCATTTGTTAGATTAAACACATTATCAGCCGATTGTTGTGTTATAGTATCGATTATATTCCAATCATGCATGGACACACTATTGCTTATATTTAAATGTAAATGCTTTAGCGATTCAGAAATGCTGGATAATTCACTCCTGTTGTGTTGTATTCTCTCTATTAATTATAAGGGAAACAAGCACTAACTGATTATTAATGTAGCATAATCACAATAGAACACATTCCAAATGATTACTAATCTACAACTCGCATCGTAACAATAGCCTTATTACTAATCAAGTATATAATTACAATAACCCCCCCCCTCAAATCTTTGCACCTGATGAGTTAATGAGTTAATGATGACGTCACCCTGCTGCTGCTCTATATAAGAACGGGAGACACAGCAGAGCCTCACCATTCTGGCGAATTGCCCGATGATGCTGGATGCAATTACCAGCGAAACGTCGTACTCAAATTGTAAATGTTGTGGTTTCACGCTTCAACACACCGGTGGGCTAAAGCAGTGAACTATTTGTCTTTTGTCAACGTGACACTTTTTTTTACTGATTGGCCGTGTCGGGTGGTGGAGGGTTACGACACATTTATAAATAACGCGATCTAAACCCAAAAATCGTTGATTATAGTTTTCTGGTTAGATTTTATGTCGCTATTTCATTATACCTGATGATGATTGCTTGTGTTGCAATCGAAACGTCGTATTCTATTATTTAATTTAATTTATTATTTTATCTTTAGACGTGACTTAACCGAAAGAACCAAATAATAATTCCTGCAGTCACGAAAGTTCTAAAATTAAGATTGAACCACTTCTACGGGGAAGTTTTAAGCTTATCTTTTTTCTCTCTCTCTCTCTGGCGACTTGTTTTCTCTGCCTGTGTCCTCTTTAGAATGTTCACACTTAAATTCTAACTTAGCAATCTTTGAAATACGTAATCAACCAGGCTATGCGTTAATTGTGTGTTGACCGACCCTCTGTGTTGTATTACATTACATTTCGATATTTTACTAGGTTATTTAATTTTAGTGTGTCCTTCTCCTGATTTTCAGGCTTGCTTGCCGTGTCATCGTATTTGCAGCACCACGTCTGTTGACCACTCATTGATATGCTAATTTCTTCTCTAACCCCCCTCCCTCTCTCTGCCTCCGCCCCCTCTGTCTATTTAAGGCCACCCCACAGAGACGATCACCCCTCTCTGTTACCTGTGTTGCTCTCGCTATGTATCTTGGTAATATCTGTCTGCTAATATGTATGTCTATAGTTTTCTGGTTAGATTTTATGTCGCTATTTCATTATACCTGATGATGATTGCTTGTGTTGCAATCGAAACGTCGTATTCTGTTATTTAATTTAATTTATTATTTTATCTTTAGACGTGACTTAACCGAAAGAACCAAATAATAAGTTAATTGGAATAAACAAAACCATGCAACTGTAGGAAACACAACAGCCACATTCCAGCAATGAGCAAATGGCCCCTCGATATGCATTTAACATCATCGCGGGGTTTGTTGGTGTTATTGGGTCCAGGTGTTGGTTGTTATGTGGCAATGCTGAACTGTGTGGCGTGCAAGGCTGAGGAATGTGTTATTGGTCAAAACACATATTAGGGTATTTTTTGTGTCAGTCAAAACAAGGAAATAAATGTAATACTAATCCCAAAATATAAAAACGTTAAACTTGTTTTGTTTCCTCAATAAAAATGTTGCAATATTTGACAATGTTATAAACTTTATTATGAAACAACTGAGATTAAAGGTTTAAACATAGAGTCAATATCTCATATTAGCTGAAAAAATATTTAATGGTCCAACTGCAGGTGGCCAGTTCAGAATACGGACGTAGATTTGAATTTGGACAACCCTTCATGAATAAACCACGTGCTCAAGTATCGTGAGTTGATGGTCTCAGCCTCGTCACCAATTACTGCATTAACAAAAAATCGCATCATGTTTGGTTTCACACTCAATATGGCAACATTCCAGCCGTGAGACCTAAAACGCTGTCTTGGTTTGACTGGCAAGTGCCAAACATGTATCTTTCGGTAAAGTCACGTAGATGAAAAAAAGAAGAATAAAATGAAAATAACTAAAACATTTTTTTTTCATCTACGTGACTTTACCGACAGAACCAAAGAGTATGGATCATTGCAGTCACGAAAACTTCAAATCTAGAATTAAACATGCGTCTGTTCAGCGTGGCAGGTGGGAGAGTGTTGACTCCTGGTTTGTGCACCGTATAAGAAGTCATTTAAAGTGACGGGAGAAGCAGCTCTGTGATTCTCATTCACTCTTCTCCAACACAAGGGCATGGTGGACAGCTCTTCACGAGCTCTGAATGAATTCTTCTTCTTATCATCGTACGATGTCAATAGCACCATCAGGATAACGTTTTAGAAAAAGGCAATGACAATTTTTTTTTAAATTAGAATAAAAAATTAAGAGAAACGATTAATTTGGAAGCATTATTAAGGTTTTGTTGTTTGGTTTAGAGTCCGTTTTACTCTCTTTTCCTTTGTTATGACCAACAAAAATATGATACAAGCAGCCGTCTTCAGGTGAAGATGGCTGCTTGCGTTGTAGCCGAAACGTCGTGAGAATTATTTTATTTTATTATGTTTTATTTTTATTATTTTATTACTTCCCTTCTACGTGACTTTACCGAAAGAACCAAGAAGATGAATCCCTGCAGTCACGAAAGCTTTAAATCGAAAAATATGATAATTTATAGTTTGACCAATACCACATTTCTCAGTCGTTTTCTAATATATACTACGTTTCAAGCAGACATATTAAAACGTGTTTTTTCCCATATAATGCAGCACAGATCAAGCGTGAGATTCCTTCAGCACTGAATCATCACGAGAAGCTTTCTTCTCAAAGCGCCCAGTGTCACATACCGAAATGCGCATCTCACAATTACATCTGCTGTTATGCAGCACTCGCTTCCGCGACACGGGCGTGGTGTGGGCCGATCGCCAAGCTGCTCTGGCTCCAAGCAAGCATCTCAAACACGCTCACCGCCAGCAGGCAAGCTTGGCTGGTGGCGGCAGTAGCCTCACAGGTAAGTAATTATTATGCACAGACAGCGTCCACATTGAAGCTGGTGAGCACACCCGGGCGACGCCGGGCAAGATGCCAGGTCACTTGATCTTCACGCAAAAGCAATTTATGGTTCTAAACAAGCAGCAGCAATGTGTGCATGCGTGTGAGCGCGTGAATGTGTGCGTGCGCGCGTATGTGTGTGCCCCCTCTAGCACATGAAGTGAGGAATTATTTAAAAAGTTAAATGTTTCAAATAAAGGTCAAACCAACCCCAATGCAGGCTTATTTTGAAATCCCAGCTTTAGCCATGATTACATATTAATCATATGAAGGTATTAATATCTCAGGAATTATATATTTTTTAATTGTGTTGCGTTTGACACTGCTTACATTTGATATTCCGTTCACAACGGCGTTTGTTTTGACCACCCTTGTGTGTCATTACAAAGATGTGTTTCATTAGGTATAGCTGAAGCCACACACATCTCTGGATGTGCCTGCAGATGTGTGGGAGGAATTATTTTAAATGAAGTCCACATGTATGTGCGTGACTGAATGAGTGAATGTATGGGAGATCGCTAACAGCACTTGCCCCAAGGTCTGTTTAGGTTGTACGAGGGATCTTTGTCTTTGTATGGGAGCAGGCCGCAGCAGAATGAGTTTTCCCTCTGAACAATGCATGTGCTCATTGCACAATTTCAGGATGGAACATTTACCCAATTTTTGCTCAGGCGTCTGAGTAAAATCCACAGGCGAAATATGCGTATGGTGAATTGATGTAAATAAATTGTTCCATGTAAGCACATGAAGGGATCACATGAACTCATTACATAAAACAAAAGTCGTGCATATATCCCGAGCCTTAAGAGTCAAAATAAATTGATCAATAGATGCATAATTACAACGCTACTGACAGTTCACTTACAAAGTTCATACAATCCAAATTAATGTTATTTGAAGAGTGCCGAGCCCAGATCCACACTGGAGAACTCAGCACCTTTGATGAGCATGGTTGATTATGTACGGTGCGAAAGAAGTTCAACATACATACACAAAGAACCGACACCATTAACACCATTAACAAATCAATAAGACGAGTGACCCTAGAAAGAAGGTATGGTCATCAGTGGCTGGACATCACGGCAAGGCTCCATCATGATGGCATTACACCAGCATTAACCTGCTTGAGCATCTACGGGGCCAGCCTGAATTAAGTCAGCATTTTTATTTTCGCCAGCCTTAGGCTGGTCAACGATGGCCTGTGAAATTTTAGACAAGTCTTACTTGGGCTGTTGATTTCATGCGGTCTTTCGCATAGTCTTGTCAACTCGAGCGGTAAGAAATTGTAGCTGTTAAACATTGGTGTGAAGAGCATGCAATGTACCCTCCCTCGCTACCCCAATATTACTGGTCAGCCAATCAGGAGACTCAACAACTATTATTATATACAGTACATGTGCACTGCAGTCTTTAATGACGTTATTAAAATGTATTTATTGTACGTCTTCATTCACGATAGTTGGTTTCTTTTCATCTTAGTCATTCTTGCGTTGGTCTTTTGTGGGTGGTGATAGTCATATTGTCACTCTTTATGATTTTCGTCCACACGTAGCCATTATTTACTAACACATGAAAAAAATTGTTGTTTACGAATATTTTAGTCACTAAATCGAACTAAATTAGCGCTGCGTAGGGCCACTTGTGGTGTCATCACAGAATGAATAGCAGCAGAAGTACACCACAATCAGTGAACTGCTCTTGAGGATGTGTTCCTGCCGACCAAATTCCGCATTCTAGCTCAGAGCACAAGAGTAAAGCACTCCAAGCCACATGTCATTATCATACTTCCTGCAACTATTACTTTGCCTTGCAAAGTAACTCAGGCGGGTAGACGCAAGAAACTCCAACAACAAGCTGTCAAACACACAAGCCTGTGAGAAATTCCTGCCAAGACTTGAAGGAGTAGCACCATTACACAAATAATAAAAAGCTAAAGATTCCATTTCACTTCCTGTGCTTTGACTAAATACATCCCTGTGTATGTCGAAACTCTTGGACCAAACTATTTTACTGGCTAAAAGCAATTTGGCCATGTCACAGGCAAAACGAGCAATGTGTATCTGAAATGTTGCTACTCAGAGGGCTGTAATACCCGTTCTACCATAGCGCAGCATTTCAAAACAATGTTTTTGAAAATAAATAAACTATATTTGTATAGTAACTGCTTAGCACGTTTAATACTGTAGTGTCAGGTAATGCACAGTGGCGGTACAAAATGTTTTGGGCAGAGGCCACCTTGGGGGATTGTTGGCAGCCCCAGCGTGCTGGCATTTTCTAGATTTCCACGAGAAGATGCCAAAAAGACGGAGCCAAATATGGGTGCCTTGTCATCTTGCGATGAAATCGATACTAATCAGCGCTCTCTGCACGCGTGTTCGTTCACATGGCCTCTTGCTAGAGAGTATTTATTGTTTTGCAAAGTCTATTAACCACACGTAACGTTAAAATGTAATGGATCTTACCGTGAAGTCTAACAGTAATTTAGGTAGGGTCACTTGGAGCTTATTTGTAAAGACTGCAGCCAACTACAATCTCTTTCACCAGCTTAACTGATACATGTCGCGCTCAAAGACAACACCAAGCTGTGAAGGAAATCTGTTAATAATGACCATAGTACATATTATCTATTGGCTTTGGGTTAACCTATCTTGAGATCAATTTCCTTAATAACTGGGCCAATGTGAGTCACCCACCTAATCGTATGACTCCACCCGCTAGCGGGGTAACCATACACGAAGGGTACTGTACATACTTTCTGTAGTATTGGTGGGCTGTATATGCTCGGGAGAGCACTATGGATGATTTCTGTTTTCATGTTGGCAGTGGCATCACAGGGTCTTCAATGCACGCTTTACACCCGATGCTGAATTCTGATAACAACCCCTCTGATAATAACTTTACTTGGCAGAGGTACAATTGTACTCTTCCAACCCTTGAAATATGCCATCTCAGGGGCAAATGTGTTAAACACAAATATCTCAAGAGTGATACTCCCATCCCACACACACACACTACGAGCATCTCATACACATACAACCTCGTAGCAATAATAAAATACATTAATATTGTTCAAAGTATTCTGTATTGTTAACTTGATGAAATTGACTTTTCCTGTGCATTCGTTTTCAAGCGTATGATGCAGTGGATAGATGGAGATGATAATGATGATGCATGTTTATGACGCATTGCACACCTTTATGGCCCCCACATTTCACAAAAAAAACGTGTTAACTCCACCTCTTTTATTAATCAATGTACTAATGCCCAAGTTGACGCTGTTTCCGTGTGCCAAAAACGCGAATACAGTATGACTGAGCAATGAAGCGATACATTACGTGTCAATTAAAAAAATTGATTAAGGGGCCGTCCATAAATGACGTCACGCACCTAGGGGGGGGTCAGACATTTGTGACGATGTGTGACGAGGGGGGGGGGTTGAGAAATGTGACGTCACATCAAAATGCGCAACTTTAAATAAATATAGACAACACGTTCTACTGAATTAAATAGACTTGAAATAAATGTTTTCTCCTACAACATCAGAGTGCAGCGCCACATTAAATACGCACTACAATGACAATAGTTTAAAGCGATTCGAAGCGCGTGACGTCATTTATGGACGGCCCCTAATTTAATCGGAAGGTAGCGGGTCCCCCATGCAGTATTAATCGCGTGCACTTCTCTGGGCAGCGTCGGTGTAACCGTGCACGCTAACCCAGGGGGCTGGCTGCTCACCAGCACTGTAATTCAGCACAGTGATCACAAACAGCAAACTCGCACTAACATTTTCCCACACTCAAGGACGTACCGGGGAAAAAATACATAGAAATGGTCTTGCATACGAAATGTATGGGTGACTGTGAACACCGCAATACTTGACATACCACTAACGGTGGCCAGATGTGCCAACCATTTACTTTTTACTATAGCACGAACCTCACCCACTTCTTTTCCACAAGGGTCACCGATGACACCACGAAGACCACATAATAGACACACACTCCAGTCACCTACTAATTAGACCCTTCAAGTGGCAGACGCGATGTCATCTGTTTGCCAATGCCCACTTTAGCAATATGTGTACGTCATGAATAGCTTACAGTTGATACACGTAGAGAGAGATTCTGCTACGTGTAATGTTGTGCACTTGTGCATCCATCACAAAGGTTTCCTGTTTGTGTTTGAAGGTAAATGAGTGTGCGATGATACACCTGTGCAGGCTATATTGAGCCAAGTCGGTGCGTATCCAGTTTCGGAAGTGTGACGGTGAGCGCATGCCTGGCACACCTCTACACCCATAGGTATACATGCACCAACACAGGCACACCTGTACACGTGTACACACAGGTAGACCTGGACACCGATACCTACACCCGTACACCTATGCTACTTTTGTCACATACATTATTCAAAAATTACATATGTACAGGACGGTATGGGATATAGCGTATGTACATACAACCTACAGGGAAAAGTATCCCTCCAGTCGTGGAAATTCCACATTACTCTGGCCATTCATTATACACACAAGACGTACACTACAAGAAAGATACTATATACTAATAGGGGTTTTCCCCTTTTTTCTGGCAACAAAACTGACACCTTTTGCAAGGAATCATGCTTACATTAACCACAATACTTGCAGTCAAATGCAAACAAAAAACAATACTCTGATAATTTATGCATTGTCTTTGAAACTGATTGGTCCACACCAGAGACAGCTTTCTTTGGAGCCTAGTCTCATATGGTGTTCGACCAGATGACGCCAAAAGGCGCACAGTTCAAAGACAACGCACTACCAGAGAAGATACTATAGTTTAGACAGCACGGTTACAATAGTTGATTCAAATCAATAAGTTCTAGACTTCGGGCCACAGGAGGGGTTTGTGTGACTAAACCACCCCCGACCGCCTTTGTCTCCCCAGTGCTGACATGTATGTACAATTACTCATTGAAGGCTGAGTCCACCTCGGGGAGGCTGAGGACAAATTCAAGAACACTTAACGCGAATGTCATTCCAGGAATCGAACTCGGGTGGGGTCGAGTTCGTGGTGCATTGTGCTAATCACTGCACCACCGCTTAATTAGACGCGACTGACATTAAATATTGCACACTCGCACATAGACTAACACACTCAATCACACCCGCACTGACACTTTGACGCAAACAACAACAACCGCGGTTCGCCACAAAGTGACGTTACCACAGGCGCTTGTGCCAGGCTAGGTGCACTTTGAGGCCACGCGAAGTGTCGAAGGCTCCGCTGGCAGGAGGTCACGGAACAGACGTCAGGTGCCACGGGTTGACTGACTGAGATGCACACACACTGACGCTCAATAACACACACTCGCACTGACACACACTCCAGCCACACACACACTAACTAGACTGACACATAGACACAATGAATGAGACATTAACAGACTCAATGACACACACTCTCACATACTCCAGTCACACACACACTAACTAGACTGACACATCGACACAATGAATGAGACATTCACAGACTCACACACACTCACACTCACTCACTCGCACACTCATTTACACACACACTCATACTATATCACGCAATCACACACACACTAACGCACTCATTCACACACACAAACACTCATGCACAGTCTTATCACTCGATCACACACACTAACACACTCATTCAGATACGCGCAATCACACACACTCATGTACACACACATAATCTGCATCGCACTCACTGTCATACACAGGATTCACACACGAACACTCATTTACACGCGCACACGCTCAATCGCACTCACCGTACGTGGAGCGGGTAAGGGATATTTGCAGCCAGCCGGTGGGATGTAAGAGAAGGATGCGTTGGGGTTGGGTGGAGAAGGACCCGGCGCTGGGATGGAACTCAGCTGTTCAGCCCAGAGCGGTCAGCCTCGACACCGCGGCAGGAGCAGCGTGACAAGAGGACATGGTCACGCGCGCTCCATAATCCCCTGGCGTGGCACGGGGGTGGCGCAGGAGGCGAGCGTCCACAGACAACGCACGGGCAGCGGACGAGGCGCGCGAGGGGCACGCGAGACGGGGGGCAGCGAACAGCGAGCAGACAACCGCGCGCGCTCGAGTCGACTCACACAGTCGCCGAGAGCACCCCCCCCACGCCCTCCTCCTCCTCGCTCTCACTGGGACGGGGCGGAACCTTGACATCGGGGCGTGGAGGCTGCTTCAACAACGCCGCCGCTGCTGCTGCTGCTGTTTTCTGGCACCACGCCCCGAACGTCAACTCATGATTTGCACTCAAGTCACCTTTTGGTTGCCTGTTTGCAATTTAACAGGCACCAGACATGTGTACTGCGATGGCTGGTTATGTAAAACGCCTTCGGTGAAAATCTGCCTCGATTTACAACAACGACGTACACTCGTCAACAACACACACTGTTATAAAATAAAAATATACATAATTGGTGGCGTTTCGGGCAATTGGCTCTTCTTGTGCCTGAGCACCGCTACCAACGTAGCATTAACAAATTATTTGCCTTAATTTACAGAGATTTAAATGGGAATGAGCTAAAGGGAACGTAACTTAAGTCATGTTATGCTACTGGCCCCTCCCTGGCCTTTAGAATAATCTATAGAAGTGTAGGGTAAGCAACTTGGAAAGTTCAGAATAGACCGTGGCAAGAAGGTGCTGTCAATGTAATCAAAAGGAGTACAGAAAATAATGCACACGAATGGGTTCTATTACACTTTCCAACAAGCGTTTGTCCGAAGTTACAAATCATTTTGTTTAATTACTGCATGCTACTTGCTGCAACGTATACGTTATAGGTTTCCGCACCTCCAACTAGGGCGGTTGGCTATGTACGGTGCGGAAGAAGTTTAACATACATACATATAGATTTCAAACATTGTCATTAAAAAAGGAAATGCAATGCAAACTCAAAAGGGTGCAAAGCAGTAAGGACAGGTTCGCCTGTGGAATTACAATGAGAGACAGGAATAGGAACGCATGGATTAGAGAACATAAGCAATTTAAATCCATAATCCTGACTGTTAATAAAAGTAAGTGGGCTTGGGCAGAAGGGATGAGAATAAACACCGAGTGGCTTCCAAGGGAGGGGGCGTCCAGCATGGAGATGGAGCTCGCGTTCAGGTACTTGAAGGATTAAATTTCGATTTAAAGCTTTCGTGACTGCAGGGATTCATCTTCTTGGTTCGGATGTGTGGTGGCTTGGTGAGGCCTTCGCCCAAGCAGTGATGAAGGCTAATGCTGATGATACATTGCGTTATCTTCTGAGCCAGATGACAACGATCGTCTATGGATTATTTTGGGGCAAACCTTTGATGAATTCGTTCAGTTTTAAATGGAGTAAGTTCCTATGAGCAACTCTACTTTTCGCTTGAACTTAAATTTAATTCATATCGGATCATCTTCTGAGCCAGGTGATAACGATCGTCTGAGATTATTTTTGGGCAACCCTTTGATCAATTCGTTTAGCTTTAAATGGAGTAAGTTCCTATCAGCAACACTACGCTTGAACTTAAATGTAATTTATATCGGATCATCTTTATGAGAGTTAGTGTGACCTCATGTTACAGATGGACAGAATGTGTTTATTACTTAAATCTTCGTTGGAAATAATTTTAAAAGGCGGGTGTGATTGGTGAGACCAGCGTGCAGAATGGGGGAGGGCAGGTTACAAGACAGATATTGAAGTGACACCCAAAGGTCAGCAATCAAGGTTACGACGTAAGCCAGATGTGGAATACTGTAAGGGCAGGAGGCCTTTAAGGCAGAGTATCGACTTTGTGCACTATGGAATCTAGCAAAAGGAAGGAACGGCTCGGTAAGGTGGCACCAATGGCTTCGGCCATGATGGCTGCTTGACCTTGACATATGTACGGGTCTCCCTTGAAAACAAGACATCTGGTCTCAATGGGCTCTCACCTAGTTATAAAGGTCATTGTTTGTGCGCATTATACTTACTAGGCTTCATGAGTTTCTGTTTTACCTGTCATACTAATTCATGTTAGCAAAGAGTACCTCTGATGCAGGAACAGATATTGTCAGGTCTCCCTTCAACGAGATGTGATGCCTCAATGAGATCACCAGATTTAAAAAGTTACGTCTACCTTCAGTACTGTGTCTCGATGGAAGAGAAAATGGTCTCAAACAAAAGGTTTTTATTATTTTCATGATGTAAGAAAAATCCTGTTATTACGTGTACTTGGTCAGTGGATTGTCCTTTAAGTGCCAACAATTGGATGTAACTGTAATGTTAAATACAAAGTCATCATAGCGGGACATTATACTTTTTTAATTTACAAATATTCTCCATGTGAACATTCATAACAAATGAGTAACACATAACTTTTAAAATTACACAACGAAATCTGGATTTATACAAATGTGACTGCAACTCATGACGCTGTACAGAAAGAGTGGGCATCTTTATCGTGTAGAAAGACAGTCAGTCATTGGTAGAGGAAAAAAATAAGTCTCTTGAACCTGGACTTGAACAGGGGCAGGGAGTTAACAGGATAGATGGATGGTGTGGTGGTGGGGGGCAGCAGAGGAGAAAGAGTGACCTCCCACTAAGCGAAGTGTGGTTTACTAGGAAGGCTTCACTTGCTGAAGAGGAGACAGGAGAGTGGACGGGACGACAGTGAGATGAACAGGTAGAGATAGGGAGCAGCGAGTCCATGGAGGATTTTGAAGATAGTGGTAACGACATTAAAATTGTTCAGGGATGGCCTTGAGAACCAGTGGAGGGATTGCAGTATTCGGTTTAAGTTGTCTTGTTTACAGATGCGGTAAGAAGTTGAGCAGCAGCATATTGGATCATCTTGAGTTTCACAACGAGGGATTTTGGGAGGCCATCAAGGGGCGTTGCAGAAGTTGAGCCAGGATGTGATTAAGGCATGGACGAAAGTCTCAGTGGCACCTGGCGTAAGGAAATTCTAGGTTTGAGAGATCCTGCAGAATGGCTAAAATAATGCTCAAATTAACAGAGCACTAAAAGCCAAATCACGATCGAAAAGCAACACTGCTGAAAGCGATCAGATTATTAAAACAATAAAAATACCATTTATCTCAGGAGTAACTGACAAATTAGCCCGTGTTTTGCAAAAGCAAAACATTACAGTAAGATTTGGTACAGTACACAAAATTCAACAACTAGTAACGTGCACTAAAGACGAATTACCTAAATTATCAACAGAGGGTGTATATCGGATTAATTGTGTATGTGGCAGATGCTATATTGGACAGACAGGGCGTAACGTTAGTGTAAGACTAAAAAAACACCAGAGAAATATTAAACTATCACAAACACAACTGTCGGCAGTGGCAGAACATGCATGCCAACAGGGACACTCAATTGATTTTGACAACGTGGAAGTGTTGTGTAAAACTAGTTACTACTGGCAAAGACTAATTAGAGAATCGATTGAAATTGAGAGAAACAGAAATAACTTTAATCGCTCAGACAGCTACAGGCTTAGTGCGGCCTGGAAGCGTATTATTAAATAAGATACATTACAATTCCTTATAAGGGAAACAAACACTAACTGATTACTAATGTAGCATAATCACAATAAAACACATTCCAAATGATTACTAATCTACAACTCGCATCGTAACAATAGCCTGATTACTAATCTAGTATATAATTACAATCACGCCCCCCTTGAATCTTTGCACCTGATGAGTTAATGAGTTAATGATGACGTCACCCTGCTGCTGCTCTATATAAGAACGGGAGACACAGCAGAGCCTCACCATTCTGGCGAATTGCCCGATGATGCTGGATGCAATTACCAGCGAAACGTCGTACTCAAATTGTAAATGTTGTGGCTTCAACACACCGGTGGGCTAAAGCAGTGAACTATTTGTCTTTTGTCAACGTGATATATTTTTTACTGATTGGCCGTGTCGGGTGGTGGAGGGTTACGACACATTTATATAAATAACGCAATCTAAACCCAAAAACGTTGATTATGAAGATCCTGCAGAGTTGAAGTATGTGGGAAGAGAATGAGAGCTCAAGATTAAGGACACATCTAAGGTTTTTCATGCTCTTCGCAATTGCAATGTCATAGTCCATGAGGTGAGTTCTCAAACTAGAGTCTGAACATAGAGTGGACTTTATGATGATGAGGAATGATACAGTATTGGCAACTTTTAGCTACAGGAAGTTAAAACCGATACAATATGATACCGCATCAAGCAAGGTTGTGATAGGACAGTGAAGTTGGATTCATGGAGTAAATGGTGGTGTACGCTGGGGTTTACCAGTGTGAAAATATTGTTGACATTAAAACTGGAGTTAATTTTGCCAAGAGAGAAGATTTATATTGAGAAGAGCAGGGGGCTAAAGATGGAGCCTTGTGGGACACTATCGTAGCAATTTGCGAAAGGAAGAGAGTCCCTAATCGGACTCTGGGCTCTGAATTATAAACTGCAGTGTGCTAACCACTGCACCACCACTCCCGCAAGTGTTAATTAAGTTATAACAATTCAACTGCACCTTGGCAAAGATGAACATCCGGATTGTTGCGGGGTATGAAGGAATGTTTATTTTTAGAAATCTTGTTCTACAGCATTAAATGATGTTGATACAATTGTCTAATCCAAATATATTTACATAAAATCTAGAATAATTTGTGGTAGATGGTGGGAAGATATGTGGTAGTTACTATTCTGAGTTGATAACACGAGAACTTGTTAACCAAGAAAAGCATTTGAGTAACTCGCATCCATTTAAATATATATTTAGACATTTACAATGACTAATTTTCCAGAGACATGAAACAGCTCACGTAAAACAAATCTATTTTAGTTTCCTATTTAAATATCCGTGTATAATGAAGTAAAATCTTCATTTAAGGTGTTGGTGACACCACTGACATGACACATTCCTGATGAATAAGGTTCATACATTTGAATAAACACTCGCACAAACCTAGCTGGTTCCTCAAACGTTCTCCGCGCGAGTGGGTTTGGCTCACTGAAAATTCAAAAAATGCTCGTGTTAAACAGCGTGGGCAGTGAATAATCTGGGGCCCGCAGGCCCTGCCAGTGGTGAGCTGTGTTTTACCACCACCATGACGCCGCCATGCATACCGGACACGCCTGTCGGACCCACGAATTTCATTTCCTGATGGGCAGATTGTTACTTCTTAGTTTTGTTGGGGAACAGCATTTTCTTGACTGCTTATAGAAACACTGACGTTGAGCGATGCTGTCCTTGGAGTTATTAAGTTATGACGAGCAACAGAGGATGGGACTGGCGTGTCATTGATGGGTGCGGTGGGAATGGATTAACTGAACACGCCACCAAACATGAGAACTACGCCTCTGCTTCTTGGTGATGCTCGTCACGCAAGTATGATGGCTAACCTTTAATATGATGGTTGGAGGTGCAGTTCGTAGAGCTAGGTTTAAATTGAATGTCACTAAACATAGCTATCCATAACCTGTTTTTTTATTAATAAAAACTTAGGCTCATGAAGGGTGAGGTGAGGTTGGTTCGTGGAGAGATGCATCGATGTAATGAACTCAATCACTGATAATTTTATATTATTAAACAGGTGACACGGTTTAATTGCGTAAAGTTTACACAATTAACGTTGATAGAATGTATATACCCACTCGTTGCATTTCCCATGATATGTTTACTGGTAGAGTGACGGCAATACCCAAGGCATGGATAAAATACATATTTTAATATTATCACTGGCATAGGCAATTCATCTGCCAAAAATGTATTTTTGTACGTTAAATCATAACTTTAAATGCATGCTGACATATATAGATTTGTGTAAACAGGTACATGCTTGGAACTATACGGACAGAAAGAGAAACACGTAGATTAGAGATATAACTTTGACTGTTAAGAATAGTGGGCAGGACTTTTTGCTAGAATGATGAAGTGGTAGCCAAAGGACGGAACGCACTCAGCCCCACCCTCCCCACCCAGCCCCTCCCCACCCTCCCCACCCTCCCCACCCAGCCCCTCCCCACCCAGCCCCACCCCTCCCATTTTTGGATCCACGACGGACGGACGGACACAATAATCCCCTGGGCGACGCAGTATGCGGAGGACCGCATTCAGCAGTGGATATGGAATGCTGTAAATTATTTTATTGATATTATTATCATCATCAATTTCACCGTCGCCATAATTTTAAGATTGCAATAAGTGTCAGATGAAGTTTAGAGTATTGCGTTTAGAGTGTTTGGCTGCTATGTACATTTACACTTGATAAGCCAATTTGTCGAGCGATCATTTGTGGCCAGGCTGCTTCTGAAAAAGAGGAATAAATTTCAGTAGGCCTTACCTGGTAAAGTAAAACATCGTTAAGTTTGAGTTCATTTTAAGTGAGGACGTGTTTGAATGTGATACTGTGAGTAGAAATGTATCCATTGACTCGCTACATATGATGTATAAACGTTTAATTATAATTTATAAGCGACATGTAGCACATTTTTGGTTATATTTTTTTACTTACATTCGTCATTTACTTCATCAAGGTTTATACATCCATAAATAAACTGCAACATGAATTATCAAAACTGTGATACTATATGTCTCTCCTAGCCACAATACATTACCATATGCAATCATTTACAGTGGGGGTCGATGCTTTTGTCCAGGTAATAGAGCTAGGATTTGAATTGGAGATAGGGATAGAGTTGTTCAAAGGCTCATTATAAGAGCCTCATCCACAGTCATAGAGCACACTCGGCCCTCTATTTCGCCAAATAATAACCCCTTAGGACATACTCCACATTACAAACGTAGATCCACCCGAGTTCACCGTGCTTGCTTTACGAGTCGAGAGTAAGTGGCCTGTCATGTGTTCAGCCCTCAGCAAGGCATACATGAGGAGCAAGGTGAAGATTCCTCAAGACGTTCGGTTCAATTCCCTACACTGAAGGCTTTTCCTATTTTAACTTCGCCACTTCTTACCCCTCCCCTCCCTCCCCCATTGTCATTGATGTAAAGCACCTTAAGATTGTATTAAAAGCTGCTGTAATTATTACTCCTACACAATACAGTACATTGGTAATGTTAACCCACTAGTGTGACTGTATGTTTGAGCCACTGCTTGCCACACAACCATATTTGAGGTCAATCAAGAGGTGTGACTGGACTGCGCCTTGCCCAGAATAAAATGTGCACGCACAACACTCTGCTGAAATTATCCACAAATATCCCCGACGTTCATTGTCGTGCAAAGGAAATACTTGCTGTGCTGCCCATGGGAGGGAACACTTATGCCGGCCTGCCGGGGACAATTATATGCACAATGGCCTAAAATCAACTACTTATCTTGGTGCTACAGCAGCCCTTTGCAATCATACTAATAGTCGCTAAAATTGCTGCAGGTGTCTCCTCATTAAGAATTTACTGTTGGTTGCTGTTGGCTTTGAACAATAATTGTAATGACAGATTGGTTTGTTAGAGCTCTCCAACGTCTGTGGTGTTTCCCGGTTGTGAGCTTGTCATGAGAAATATAGGCATGCATATATTTCCTTCAATTCAAATGTACGTGAATGTAGTTTCTTGTTTTGCTAAGCTGTCAGTTTTTATTGCACGCCATAAATATGTTAAAACAACACTCATGGGGAGAATTTCAAACCTTTTAGCTATTGTGTAAAAAAATAAGCCCACTTGTAGTCACAGCAATTTAGTGCTTATACGTCTTATAAGTATATGTACAGTATTTAGTTCGGCTCAAAAGACAAACTCGAGAAGGCACAGATCAGTATTGCGAGGATAGGATACCATGTTAGGACTGCTACTCTTTTCAGATCGGCTTATTTATTTGTTTACATCACTGGTTACCTGACCTCAGACAGAGCAAGCACGTGTGTCGCCTTCCAAGCGGGCTTCGTGATAACGATGACGGCAAGCGACCTCGTTGCAGTGGATATAATTCCAGAGCTGCAAGGACATACTCGAGGATAATTTTGCATGAGTATAACATCTCCACAACCACTTGGGAGGACACAGATTCGCGACGTTCTGCGGTGCACTCGGGTGTCCCCAGACGTTGGAGGCCAGTCGTGTCGCAGCCGTAAATAAGAGGCGTTTCCACCGGAGGCAACAACTTACTGCCCCAGCTCAACGACCCTGTCGACAGCCGTCAGAACTGTAGCCGCCCTTGCGTCTCCCAGAGGTCGGCTCATCAGGTCGTCCTCGGTGCGCACCTCCGACTTTCCGCCCATACCTTCAGCAATGTGATGCCTGCCGAAGGTCATCATCGTTTGACGGACCACCAACATTGCCGGATTAAGCTAGTGCGGGGCCGTAGCATATGTTATAAAGGGGCCCTAAATAAATAAAACACGTAAATATTAAAACACAACATTTTTACTTACATCGTAAAGTAATTGTATTTTTTCATTTGCTATACAGCCAGATAATACGACAAAACGCTAGCCTTAAACACTCAGTCGTTCAGAAAAGTTGAAGCAGTATAGTACTATAGTAATAGAGCAAGTGCAGAATCACTGAGCCCGAATTGATAACTTGAAAGCATTCAGCGCGGGGCCCTTGAAAGTGCGGGCCCCGTAGCATATGTAGCTACTTTTGCTACTAGAATAATCCGGCACTGACCACCAATAAGAACGGTCATTTATTGAGTCAAAACTGCTCCAGACAGGTGACAGAGCAATACAAACGATGCTGGCAGTGGCCCACCGATATTATTTCTGAGGCGCAGGGCAGCCCTGAAAATAAGAATTTCAAATAACTAAAATATTAGCACGTGTTATAAAGCATATACTGCGATATCATATCGTATACTGCGAAAGCGTATTTAGTTACATTCAACTGAACAAGGTGCTGTTTATATTTCATGTAGAGTACAACATGTAATAATTACAGTGGTTTTTAAACATAATAAAAAGAAATGAGGCCCAAAAGGAAACTACGCCTGGGCATTACATACTTTAATCTGCCACACCTGTGGCTGGTGTGCCTTTCATCTTGCAACAAAAATCGCTCTCGCGGCCTCACCATGAGCAAGGACTGCCTCCCAACACCCCTTTGATCTCCATCAGCGTGCACGCCCCAAATGCATCCACTGGAACCCACATGTGAGATTTGCAGTAATGTTCCAACACATATGTGTGAGACGGGAAAATACACTCACGCACGCAAGCGTGCATTATCAACATTGTTACGTATGAAGGTTAAATAAATACTGCTGGGAAACACAACATCTTACTATCCGTGGAGACTGTGCAAATTTTACTTGATCCCAGTGTCAGTTATGCTTGCGTTCGTAAAGACATCTGGAAGGAGGTGGGTAGACGTTGAAAAGCAGGCGTGTAATTGTTTCAGCGACTGGCCAGGTAGAGGCCAGAAAGGGCTAAAAGTAATGCAATTATTGGGAAAGCGAGAAATGGAAATGGAATTTCACGTGATATTTGGTAACATTTACTTTTGGTTGAGAAGCATTTTTGTGGTAGGCATTAATACACGATTTAAGCATTAGTGGATGTAGCAAACCCTATACACAGACTCAATTCTATAGTGTGTGCGGTGTATATAAACATCAATATATATATAACTTGGAACTCCACTGCAAGGTTTAAGATACGGCAATATAAGGAGAGAAAATGTGTAGATGTATCTATAATAATGTTGATGAGGGGTGGCATAGCATTACCAGTTGACATATGCAGGCGTCGTTAGCCTGAGTCCTTGACCAGACAGATGTCCTAAAATCGCACCTAAAACAATGCCATGCTGTGGTGATCTTCCGCTTTTGTGGCAGCTGCTTTCAATAAAATACCGATTGCGTGACTGCCTTAACCACCACCACCACTGTCACATTGCATCCCATTAAAATTAATCTGGCAGTATGAAGAGATGACGCTTGTTGTCAACGTATATTACAGAGCAGTGAATACTTATCAATACAAATTAACAATACAGTTCATCATAATGTTACACAACTACATTCGTTTTTTTCGATTTAAAGCTTTCGTGACTGCAGGGATTCATCTTCTTAGTTCTTTCGGTAAAGTCACGTAGAAGGGAAATAATAAAATAATAATAATAAAACATAATAAAATTCTCACGACGTTTCGGCCACAACGTAAGCAGCCGTCATCAGGTGAAGAACAGGGCTGTCGGAAAGACAGCGTCCGAAAGACAGCGTCCGACAGCCCTGTTCTTCACCTGAGGACGGCTGCTTGCGTTGTGGCCCAAACGTCGTGAGAATTTTATTTAATTATGTTTTACTTGTATTATTTCTCTTCTACGTGACTTTACCGAACGAACCAAGAAGATGAACTACATTAGTGTTTGGTGCCTCTATTGTCGATTTACAATGTCTGCCAGGGTACCACCGAAGTCTATCCATTCAGACAATTCACCGCTATTAAAATCCAGCCAGTCGACAGACTGTTTTCGTTTTCCATGTGTCAACTCTGAGAGAATGTGTAAATGCCAAGAAAACGTGTTGCTCTCTTGAAGGAAACGGTGCAACTGAGTCGCCCCCTTGTGGAAGCTGGAGTTGTGTCTTTGGTGGCGATACTGTATTGATACTCGTGTTGCAAAGGTCGCAACCGGGTACCCGATACCCGTACCCTACCCGATACCCGGCTACCCGTACCCGGCCGGGTACGGGTAGCCGTTTGCGACCCTGGTGCGGCCGGGTACGGGTACGGGTAGGCCGTGAGTCACTGGTGAGTAACTGTTTGTCACTCATTTCCCAACGTCTTGTCTCTTCTCACAATTCAAGTTCGTAGAATCAACCCGCGCCTGCAACATGGCTTCATCCCAGAGGTCGCAATCAGGTACCCGATACCCGTACCCTACCCGATACGCGGCCGGGTACGGGTAGGGTACGGCCGGGTACGGGTACACGTTTGCGACCCTGGTGCGACCGGGTACGGGTACGGGTAAGGAATCAAAACCCTTTTGCGACCTCTGTCGTGTTGTCATCATCATCTTCTGCTATGATCAATCCACTGCTGGATGAAAGCCTCCCCAAGCCGCTACCGCATCTCACAGTCTCGCAATGCAACAATACATCCACAGCACCTGTAAATGAACGGATTTCATCGCTCCATCTACTCGGTTGACTTCTTTTTGGGCGTGTTCCATTCCTCGGTTATCACCGAGTTATTATGCTTGACTATCATCATTCCTTATTGCCGTGACACGTCCTGCACAAGCCCACTAAATGTTATTTATAGATAATGCCATTGGCCAGCATAGGTTTCCTAATCCATGCCTTCCTCTGTCTGCCTCTCCATGTAATTCCAAGCTTTGTATCTCTCCATGTTTCTTCGCACACTTTTCAGTTTTCTATATTTTTTGTTAATGACCATATGCACACTGATTATGAAACGGCATTTTTTAGGCACATTATGAACTGCAGCTCTCCAAAAGGACACCAACCTGCTTTCGTCTGCTTCTTTATCATCTTTTTTTATTCCGGTCCACCTTCATTAGCTGTCCCAAGTACACAGACTGTGCTGTGATTGTACATGACTGTTGGTTTTCTCATATTTATCCAGATTCCAACCTTGCAGCCTTTTCTGTTAAGTTATTCTACCATTCCCTGCAGTTCATTCCCATTGGACGTCATTATGAGTGTCGTCAACAAATATTAGACGGTTAATATTTTCTTCATTAATATGCATTCCTTTGTTTCACCAATACAGTACCGTATATGGAAAATATATTTTGTCACTGTGAATAGCCTGGTGAAAGCATGGTACCTTATCCGACTCCCCTTTTAGCGCGTGGTGTTACTTTATTCATGCAATCTTAGTGTGGCTGTTCCATTTTCGTAAATAAATGTTATTATTTCAAAATATATATAACCCTTGCCTTGTGAAAGCTTGTATGAGTGCATCAGTTCTACTGGGTCAAATGCTTTTGCATGGTCTACAAAAGCCAGACACGTATGTATGCATGTTGAATTCTTTCACACCGTGCAAATCGGAAGTGCGGGTAAAGGCAACAAACTAAACACAAAAAGCAATTCTAAATAAATGCAATACATTTTTCTTTTTCAAAATCTGATTTATGTGGTCAATGGTAGAGAAATCTTTCCAAAGCATTGATTGTTCCCTTGATCGTCTGCATATAATTTGTTCATAATTCTGTTTCCGGCGATAATCATTAACTATTCATAAACCTGCGATAAGAGGCAAATGCGTCTGTAGATCTCCAAGTCGATTTGATCTCCCGTTTGGAATAAAGGAACGATTGAGACATCATTCCATGGTTTCGGTATTTAATTTCTATGTAAATCAATTCCACTAATTTAGTTTCAAAAACGTGTTCCTGCTTGTTTAATGAAATTCACAGTTACACCGTCTGTTCTAGTATACTGCAAAGGACAGAATTGACTTCGTTCAAGTGTTAGCTCCTCTTCATCTAAGAGTAAGTTTATGAAAAACAAATTAACTTTCTAGTATTGGTGGCCTTAACCAGTACTATAACTACTCAGGTCTCAAGAGTACTCAATTGTATTCGCCCTGGCAAGGTAGTGCTCCGTTGAAGAAGATTTTTGTAGAGTCATATTTAAAATAAATTACAGCGCGGGAATTTCTTCTTTTGAACTGTTAAATAACCAATAATAGTAAATAAAGAATTGTATTTAGTAATTTGGAGCATTACCATGTCTACTAAAGTTAAAACTTGGTAACAAGTAAAACACATTTGATGCAGCATTCCCAAAAGATGTCTCAACAACGGCAGTTAACCATGCAATACAAAGGGTATCTAGGTGGATAGATGCAATTGATCTTTTCACATTTGCTATTTTTTTAGGTGATAAAACACAAATTGTGTAATTCACTACATGTTATTATCGGTCCTAGACCAGGAGCATAGTTGGGCTCCATATTGTATGGCTTTGGTTCTGCATCACTTACTCATTTGTAGAGCCTCATAGACTCACTGGAAGAGGCTCACACTGGTTTCTGGAAAAGGAGTCCCTAGTGATGGAGTCAAAAATGCATGTCCGGTGTGGGAAAGAAGGGTGCACGCAAAGAAGCTGGATCCTGTGCTTAATAACAGCTGCCAATATATGACCGGACGTCTAAAACCAACAAATATTAACTGCCTGTATGTGCATGCCAGACATTTAAAAAAAAACGGTCGCAAGCAAAATGGAAATATCACCCCATGTTGAAGACAATGTCACACCGTAGCTGTAAGCCGCTGGAAGTCACGGAAAAGCTTCATAGCCACAATGGAACTCCTCGACGTTGCCGGACATCTTGCAGCTGGTACAGACACCGATCAACCTGGATATGTTTGAATCGCCGTCTAAAGGGGAGTTGGCAGATGAAGGTCAACATGCGGAAGTGGGGTTTCTTAAACGACACTGACATGTGTGACTGCGGTGAAACAGAGACCATGGTACATCCATTGGTCTGTCCGTGAAGGACCTCACCAGGGCTACAGACCGGGCCATATCATGAGCCCATTGCTGGATAAACATAAAGACTGTGGTGGTACGACACGAGAAGAATACGTGGCGGAGTTCACTAGGATCTCAGATGCTTGGCTCACCATCATCATGGTCTTATTTTTACGTATGGCTGATGTAGTTGAAGAGCAACAACTACAATTTCACATTCAGGTGGTCAAGCTGGACAACCGTGTCAGGAGTAGCGAAGTGTATTGCCGTGATGTCTCCTTCCTATTTGTGGATCGGGCATTGCGTCGTTATATGTTGTATGGTTTGTTCTGGATGACCACAGTCGCACACTGGAGAGTTTTTAATTTTCCATTTCTGCAATAGGTATCCGCATCTGACGTGGTTTTTTGCGAATGCGGTTTCATCACAGTGAGAGTGGAGAATACACGAGTCGGTCTCTTGTGAGCCCCTTTGAGAGCTGGGCCATACGTCATGATGGACAAGAACATTCATCTTATATGCGGCCCTATTAACTGCAACTCCTAGTATATGTGGCAGCTGTAGGGTCCATGAAAACTACTATTATCTGTGGCCCTATTTCTTCCTATTATCTGTGATTATCCACCATTTTTTCCCACAATAAGAGGCGCGTGTCAAATTACCAGAGGTGTGGACTCGAGTCATGTGACTTGGACTCGAGTCAGACTCGAGTCATGAATTTGATGACTTGCGACTCGACTTGGACTTGCATAACAATGACTTTGTCCCACCTATGAGATGTGGACTCGAGTCATGTGACTTGGACTCGAGTCAGACTCGAGTCATGAATTTGATGACTTGCGACTCGACTTGGACTTGCATAACAATGACTTTGTCCCACCTCTGCAAATTACTCATCTCGATTTATTTTGTCTTAAAAAAGTGTCTTAATTAAAACAAGTGCAGAGGCAGCTCTCGCTTTCATCACGAGACATCGAAGACAAATCTGCCCGTGTAATGGTCCTCCATAATGGTTCCCACAACATTAGCATTGCCTACCCCTTCATGCCGAAGTCAATCCCTGCGCCAGGTTGACCAGGAGTAACCGCCCGGTATAACAATATGTGATCAGTGGCAAGAGAGATAGGTGTATGAAAGAGGGAACTGTGTGTGATGGAGGTGCAATGAACACACTGGGGCGTCACGGTGGTGAGATGTTATCTCCCTCGCCTTGTATACAGGAGGTCGTTGGTTCGATCACGACCCTGACGCCTGTCTATTTAGAGTTTGCATGTCTCTCTCCCCGTGGTCACATGGATTTGTATCCGGGTCCTCCGGTTTTTACCTCCACAATTTAGAAACGTGCGTTTAAATTATTTGGCTGCTATACATTTCCACATGATTATATATTATTTGTGGCCAGGTCGCTTCTGGAAAAGAGCTAATAGCTAAGTGTGCTTGATCTGAAAAACAAAATAGTTTAGTTTTATTACTGGAACCCTTACTTGTCTCGGCGTATTGGTGAGGAGAGTGCTCACTATACCTGTGTAGTGACATAGCACCGACTGCTGTCCAGCAGCGGCAACTGCGGTGGACAATTAGCGCACACGCCATTGAGCAAAAACACGGGTGGTTGCCGGCAGGGTGGAGGAACTGGGGCAAGGGTCACGGAAGACCTCATCGGGAAGCCCCTGGAACCCGCTAGTGGGTTCGAGAAGGGAGGCGCGGCCAGGGCGGAGCCAGGCCGTGCCGAGTAGGATAAAAGCAGTGGAGAGCGAGAGCTCCGGGCTACCAGTTCTGGGAATGGACTCTTCTCGCCGTCGCTGTCGTCTTTGCCACCTTCGTCGCTACCGCTTTCACTCGATAAACGCGCGGCCGAACAGTTGTTGGCTGTCTCGGTCGACGCCGCCGGTGCAACGCTGGTTCTGGTTGTGTCTAGGCTGGGCTGTATGGCAACGGGAGCGAGAAGAATGCGATCCTGTGTGTGAACGGTCGAAAGGTGTTACAATAAAAGGTGCCTCCTTCAACTACCTCGTCTACGACTTGTGCTATACTACACCTGTATAGCCTTAACAAACTGTTGGGGTAAGTGCTGTTAGCGAGCAGAACCTATGAAGGCCGGCAAGGTGCACGAAGGGTGTCCAGCACCACGCTCGGCCATCTTTGTCTCTCCAGTGCTGATGTTAACACACCGCACCAGGTACAGTACTCATTTGAGGATGAGTCAACCTACGGGAGGCACAGGGCCAGTTCATATTATCCTCACCGATTTTGGCTGTGAGTGGCCAGCATTAATTTTCCTATTGTGATGGGGTTTCCCGTCATTTACAGATTTGAATAATTTCATTTAGGCAAAGCTAATGGATGCTCATAGCCCAAGGGTCAGCTCTATATATATGAGGCTCTGAGAGGGAGATGGCAGCAGTAAAGATTACTCTACTGTACCGATAAGCCGTAACAATAATGACATCGGTTTACGGTTGTATCTTTGTCTCGCTTCTGCCTGTTGGTTGATGACATTTCTAAATGTATCAATGTTGATTGAGACAAGAAGAGCACAATGCAATTATTAAAAATAAAATTTAAAATAAACTTTTGTTTATTTTATCAGGTAAGGGCCACCGAGCTATCTAGCTCTTTTTCAGAAACGACCTGGCCACAAATGATAGCTCAACGAAATGGATTATCACGTGGACATTTCTAGCAGCCACTTTATACGATTGTTTCTGAATGTAGAGGGGGGAAAAAAATCTATATTGGTGATGCACACAAGTTTTTGTGTGTTGTAAATGTTTTTAAACCTACACTCATTACTTTTATGCTGTTATGAGTTGATTCGTCACTTAAAAATTATAAAATCAACAAGTTGCTGAATAATCTTGATTTGAAGCTTTCGTGACTGCAGGAATCCATACTCTTTGGTTCTTTCGGTAAAGTCACGTAGGTAGAAATAAAATAAAATAAAACAAAACACGACGTTTCGATCGCAACACAAGCAATCTTCATCAGGTGGAACAACCACAGCCAGAACATGCTGAAGTAGGCGAGAGAGCTGCCGTGGCAAGACGTTATATAGGTAAGAAAGGGGGGAGAGAGAGGGGGGGTAGGGTAGGGGGGCGTGGGCGCTAGGGGAAGAGGACGTGAGGCTGGGGGGGGGGCGAGGCTGGAAGTGGAAAGCTGAGTGTGGGCCCGGGGGTAACACAGATAAAAAAAAATCTAGTAAAGCGGCAGGTACGATGGAAACAACCACAACCAGTTAAGGCATTACCTGGTTAATAACATCCTTCCAATGATTGTTAAATTTGTATCCATCTTCTCGGTTGAAGTTATGTCTATGTTTATATATCTGCATGGCTTCATGAACAAACCTTTGATAGTAGCCTGAAGGTTTTAAGAGTACCTTGGTCTCAGAAAAAACAATATCATGCGAGCCCACAGCGTTATAACAATGGTCAGCTACGGCAGAGGTATTGGTTCTGCCGTGTTTCAAATCTGCCTTGTGTTCGCTAACACGGTCCGAGACATGTCGTTTCGTTTCCCCAATGTAACTTCTACCACAGGTACAACTCAGTTTGTAGACTCCAGGGTATTGCATGACAGGAATGACCTCCTTCACAGATGGGATTAGATCATGGATTTTGTGTACTGTATTGAATCGGACCTGGATCTTGTGCTTGTTTAAGATTTTGGAAATCTTTTTGGTAACACCTGTTATGTACGGTAAAGTGATGGTTTTGATTAGTTTCTCAGGAGATTGTTTCTCCATGGTTGGAGAAACAGTTTTGCGAATAATGCAGTCCGAGTACCCATTCATCTTGAGGGCTTGGTGTATGTGTTCCAGTTCACTGGCTAGGTTGTGTTGGTTGGAGATGCAGTGGGCCCTATGGTGTAGTGTTTTGATGAGGGAATTCTTCTGGGCCGGATGGTGGTGGGAATCAGGTTTTAGATAGGAATCTGTGTGGGTGGCTTTCCTGTGGACAGTGTCCCAACGAGCCGTCAGGCCTCTTCTCAAACACAACATCAAGGAATGATAGCTTACCATCCTTCTCCACTTCCATGGTGAATTTGATGGATGGGTGTTTGGAATTAATGTGGTTGAGAAATTGGTTCAATGCTGGCAGGCCATGTGGCCAAATGATGAAAGTGTCATCTATGTATCTCTCCCACAAGGAAGGGCGTAGGGTGGATGTCTGGATGGTATCTGTTTCAAATTTCTCCATAAAAGTACCATTCCAGGTGAAGTAAGTGTTGGTAAGGCAGTGCCTAACCAAAGTTTGTACATCAGGATTCAGTCCATGTTGGACCAAGTCTTCAATTATTACTAAGGTGTCAGGTACAGGAACCTTGGTGAACAGAGAGACTACATCAAAGCTGACAAGCAAATCATCTGGAGACAGTGAGATGCCCTTGTTTAGAGAGACCAAGTCAGCTGAGTTACGTACTGCTGAGGTAGTTTTGCCCGTGAATGGAAGCAAGGTCTCAGACAGAAAACGGGCCAGTTTGTAGGTAGGTGAGTTGATAGTGGAAACGATGGGCCGAAGTGGAATACCTTCTTTATGGATTTTAGGAATACCATAGAATCTGGGTGGTCTAGCAGCAGAAGATTTTAGGGAGAGCCGCTTGAATGGTTCGATTAGAGAAGTCGAATTGTTAATGATATTGTTGTTTTTTGTAGCCAGGCGGTTGGTAGGATCTTTGTTAATTTTGGTGTAACTGCCATCATTAAGGTCCTGGATTTTGTTGTTGTATGTGGTTTTATCCATGATGACAGTAGCATTGCCCTTGTTGGCTGAGAGGATGACTATGTCCTCTCTCTTTTTCAATTTGGCGAGTTCAGAGTGCTCGACTTTGCTGATGTTACTCATGGGTTTATTAGCATTTTTAAGAATGGTGGCAATTTCAGATCTTGCCACGTCTGCTAAGATGTGTTCCAATAATAATAATAATTGTCTCCAAACTATAATTTCCTTTTCTTCAGCAAACCTGAACATAACTTTTTGTTTTGGTAATATGCATCTTTGTCAGTGCCGGATTATCCTAGTAGCAAAAGTTGCATATGCACGGGCCCCGCACTTTCAAGGGCCCCGCGCTAAATGCTTTCAAGCTATCAATTCCGGTTCAGTGATTTTGCAATTGCTCTATTACTATAGTATACTGCCTTCAACTTTTATGAACGAATGGGGGGTTAAGGTTAGCGATTTGTCGTATTATCTGGCTGTATAGCAAATTAAAAAATACAATTACTTTACTCTGTTCGTAAAAAAATTGTGTTTTAATATTTACGAGTATTTTTTTTATTTAGGGCCCCTTTATAAAATATGCTGCAGGCCCCACACTAGCTTAATCAGGCACTGATCTTTGTCCCACTTTGCACTCTTCTTTGTAAAGTGCTTCAATTATATGATGTAGTTGAGTGATTCTCAATCTTTTAGTATGGCTCTATAATGTATCCCTCCATATTTCATGGACTTTAGAGCACGCGCCCGCCTGCCTGCCCTCCATATTGAAGCCCGAGGGGGGTGTGGGGTCGATGACGTGGATGTCCGTGTGGGATTCATGACGTAATCAAGTGTGAGGTTACACGTGCTTGATGGCAAGATGCCCTATGTGTGGGGCAAATACTGTGTGGGCAGCTAATCTCTCCCGCTGTGCACACATCACACACAGTTAGCCTGATTAAAGTATAACACCGTCCACGCTTGCCATTTGTGGTCTTAGTACAACCACAGTGTAGGTGTGAATAACAATAATAAATTAACTACTATATTGTAAAAAAACAACAACACATCGTTCTGTGGTAGGCTGCATGATTTGTAAACAAGGTTATAGTCATTACAAAATCTCAAAAACACAATTTTATTCACACTTTTAAAAACCTAAACATGTTAATGATGTTCTATTCTTAGGTTTTTTCGGTAAAGTCACGTAGGTAAAACATCAAAATTAATGAAAATAAAATAAAACAAAAATCACGACGTTTCGGAGGCAACACAAGTCTCCGTCATCAGGTGGGACCGTCACAGCCGAATTAGCTGCATCAAGTGAGGCAATGATTCAAGAAGTAATCCCTTATAAGCAAGTTGAAGGGGGGAGGAGAGGGGGGGGAGCTCATCAAAATGTGGTAGCCAATGAATGGAACGTATCGGGAGGGAGGGGGGCGGGGCTCAAAGACAGCACGGAGTGCTAAGTACAACACATCGGGAGGGGGAGGGGGGGCAAAACAATGGACGACGGCTTGGACGCGGTTGCTGCTGCACACGCCAACACAATGGACAGAGAGGGGGAGGGGAGGTCTGATACACATGATAGACAAAAGAACGAAAATGCCCATGTTTATGTAGTGGTGGTATTGACGTGCGCCGACTGTGACAGTGATGGATCACGGGGCGGTGCGGGGTTGGGCACGCGTTGTGGGCGTGGTGTGGACGCGCGCGCCGGGAGTGACAGATGACGAGGCGGCGCGGAGTGAGTGGTGAGGCACGATGAGATGTGGGAAAAGAGGATCGTAGCCAGCACCCGGCGATTGGTCGAATAAGTGGGTGCTCGCAGCGACGTCCGCAGGTGGGGTATAAAGGGGGACGCGCGAGAGCACTCGGGGAGAGTTACCCAGTTGAAGACCCGAAGACGGAGCTGAAGACCTAGTGAAGCCGAGTAGCTCAGTGGCGTTAGTCGCCGAGTAGCTAAGTGGATGTTGGTCATCCGAGTAGCTCAGTGGCGTTAGTCGCCGAGTAGCTAAGTGGATGTTGGTCATCCGAATAGCTCAGTGGGCGTTAGTCGCCAAGTAGCTAAGTGGGTGTTTGTCACCCGAGTACTAAGTGGATGTTGGTCATCCGAGTAGCTCAGTGGGCGTTAGTCGCCAAGTAGCTAAGAGGATGTTGGTCATCCGAGTAGCTCAGTGGGCGTTAGTCGCCAAGTAGCTAAGTGGGTGTTTGTCACCCGAGTACTAAGTGGATGTTGGTCATCCGAGTAACTCAGTGGGCGTTAGTCGCCAAGTAGCTAAGTGGGTGTTTGTCACCCGAGTACTAAGTGGATGTTGGTCATCCGAGTAACTCAGTGGGCGTTAGTCGCCAAGTAGCTAAGTGGGTGTTTGTCACCCGAGATACAAAGTAGGTGTTAGTCACCTGTAACCAAGTTTGATAAAATAAAGAGTGTGTTACCCGTGAAGTCGTCTCCCGTGGAGTTACTACATTACATTTATACCAATGCTGGCTGAACAATGAAGAGAGTACTGTAAAAAAATAACTGGGGATGTTAACACTCGGTAAAGTAAAGTAAAATAGTGCCTGTCAGATAAGATGGTCCAAAAAAGTGTAATTAAGTCTTTTTTGCGTGGTTGATAACATCTTTCCAATGATTACTAAGTTTGTACCCATCATCACGGTTGAAATTATGTCTGTGTTTGTATATTTGTATGGCTTCGTGTACAAACCTTTGATGGTAGCCGGGAGGTTTGCAGAGAACCTTGGTCTCGGAAAAGACAATTTCATGAGAGCCCACCGAGTTGTAGCAATGATCGGCAACGGCAGAAGAATCAGTTCTGCCGTGTTTCAGATCTGACTTGTGCTCGCGGACACGATCAGAAACATGACGTTTTGTTTCTCCGATGTAGCAATCACCACAAATGCAACTCAATTTGTAGACTCCAGGATACTGTAAGTCAGGAACGACATCCTTCACAGATGGAATCAGATCACGGATTTTATGCACTGTACTGAATCGGACTTGGATCTTATGTTTGTTTAGAATTTTGGAGATATTTTTGGTCACGCCTGCTATGTATGGTAACGTGATGGTTTTGGTCGGAGTTTCAAGTGGCTGTTTCTGTGTGGTGGGAGAGACAGCTTGGCGGATAGTACGGTCAGAGTATCCGTTCATCCTGAGGGCCCGATGTACATGTCTTAATTCACCGGTCAGGTGGTGTTTATCAGAAATGCCATGGGCTCTGTGGTATAGCGTTTTGATGAGAGAATTCTTTTGAGATGGGTCCCACCTGATGACGGAGACTTGTGTTGCCTCCGAAACGTCGTGATTTTTGTTTTATTTTATTTTATTTTCATTAATTTTGATGTTTTACCTACGTGACTTTACCGAAAAAACCTAAGAATATGATTCCTTGCAGTCACGACAGCTTCAAATCTAGAATGTTAATGATGCATGTTAAAATGAGTACACAAACCTAAACTGTACACATACTGTGCAGTATGTGAATACATGACAGTGCTGTACTGCAGTACACTAACATGTTGGTTACTTGGTTCGTATTCCTGTATATCCTGACGTAAGTTGTCAAGTCCTGCAGTCACAACTCACTCAATGGTGTTATTTACATATTCATGTTATCCTCAGGTCGGAGAGTATTTAACACACAAGGAGCAGCATAGCTCACCAACACACAGCAGATGCAACAGCTTGCCGAGTGAGCTATATATATATGTACCCAGCACTTTGTTAGTCATATACTCTAATTTACATGTGCAGAACACACATTTTAGTCGAATGCACTGTTATTCTAGATTCCAGGCATCATTGTAATCACACACCGTTATCGAATACTTGATGCGTAAAATAAATACATATGTATGCTTGCTATATATACAGCAGCGATGCCAAGTCCTGATAGATTGTCATGGACTTCCCTTGCTGGATTTCGTACCCTTCACATCACATTTTACAAGCAACCCGCTCGTCCTTTGGACGTGAGTGACCTTCCATCCATCCATCCCTCCCACCAGCCAGCCAGCAAAACTTTAAATCTTGATTTGAAGCTTTCGTAATTGCAGGAATCCATACCCTTTGGTTCTTTCGGTAAAGTCACGTAGTTAAAAATGAAATAAAAAAATATTTCTAACTACGTGACTTTACCGAAAGAATCCAAGAGGATAGAAAAACTTTTCTTAAAAAATATAATTTTCTGTGTATATTACATTCAGTATAATATAAAGGTACCCGTCATTGAACGACCGTCCTCCCACTCTCACCAACGTCCCCACCTCCCCACTCCTGGGTGCCCCCCCCCATCTCTCCTGCGTGAAAACCCCCGGCCACCCCCACGTGTTTCCCCAAATTGCCCACCTCCTCGGGCCCCCCACCCAGCCAGAAAAAAACATGTCTTATAATATAGTACAAAAATACAGCACAATACTCTGCCTGCAATTTAACCTCAAGAAATTGACGCCAAAGAGCGAATCATTGCGCCAGTAATGACGAGTCATGTTCATTGTACAAGAATGATGCCTTGTGTGCCAAAGTTCAAGTTTATTGTGTTTAACCAGGTGACACAACTCAAGAGACCAGGGTAGCCTCATTTGCAAGAGTGCAGTGACCTGAGTCAGCAAAGTGGAGCAATTTATTAAACAGAAGTCGGACATTGTTCATTACGCTAACATGCGTTGTGTGTGAAATTAAATGGAACATTCAAGACATCCCATGCGCAGCTCCCTTCCGTGCCGGCACGTAACTTCTAACGCAGGCAGCAGCACCCCCGCATGGCCCCCTACTGGTAACGGAATCCCTGCAAGTCCAGACGCAGTTTGCAAAGGGGGGATGTCGGAGCAGCGTGGGGGAGGCCCCCAGAAGTGCAGATAATTAAGAGTTGATCTTATTTTGTCCGCAGTGAATTTCGGGACAAGGGGAGGTCAATACCCGCAGATATCTTGCGGGTTATTGGAACGATGTTACACTCCACCAATACGAGATTTTGTTTGTGGATGTTTCGAAGTCTACTGGAAACCGTGGAATGTGGGGTATATGAAGCGTCGCTTGTTTGTGCTGGCACAATCACAAAAAGGTATCTTCCTTCTCCTCCTCCCGTCGTAGTCCATCTGCGACGAAGAATGGTCATAGCAGGAAACTTCGCCTATTATATATTTTGTTTACTTTAAATGCAGTGGCATTGACGAATGTGTTCAGTTGTAATGAGGCGAGCGTGATGCACCAGATATCGATGTGACGAGCACCATGCCCGACGCCCTTGTCTCCCCAGTGATTATGTTTAAGAAAAAAAACGCACAAGGTACTACCCAGTAAACATGCCAACGTTGGGCAAACGTTGGCATGTGGTTGCAACCGATGGACTAACGTTGGCCAAATGTTTTTGTGACCCATCTTTACTGCGTCATTTGAGTCGACCGAGGGCAGGCTCAGTCAGGACAGTTTCAGATAATAACCACTGATAAGAGTATTACCTGCGATTGGGAATGGAACTCTGGTCGCCGGGGATATAACACATTTCGATAACCACCATGATCAATCCACTGCTGGACGAAGGCCTTCCCAAGCTGCAGCTACCTCTCATGATCTTGTGATGCAATAATTAATCCAGTATGAGCTCATTTCATCTTTCATTCTCCTCTCGGATGCGTTCAATTCATTGGTTGCCAATCCAGTATGGTGCTTAACCATAATCCGTAATTCCCTATCTATGTCTCCGTCTGTATGTGTCGGTGTCTTTGTATGGACTGTGTATAAGTGTGTCTCCATGGCTCCATGGGTGTCTTCACGTCTCCGTGTGGGATTATCTATTTTTTTTACATAAAAGTGCAGATAACCCCCGCCCTCTATATCTCAGCCTCCTTCTCTCTCTCTATTTAAGGCCTCGACACAGAGGCGTTGTTTCTCTGTGTGCCTATGTGTGTGTCTCTCTCTGTGTCTCTGTGTTATCTCTCTCTCTCTGCTTGTGTGTCTGTCAATGCGTCTCCGGTTCTGTGTTTTGTCTCTCTCTCAAATGTAGCAATCTTTGGAAGAACGTAATCAACCAGGTAGGGTGTTGACTGTTATGTTAGCCGACTGTCTGTGTTGTATTGCATTATATTTCTAAGTTTACTAGGTTTGTTTTATCTTTCATTTGTACCTGATGATGATTGCTTGTGTTGCAATCGAAAGGTCGTATACTATTATTTAATGTATTATGTTCTCTTTCTACGTGACTTCACCGAAATAACCAAAGAGTAAGCCACGGGTAGTAGGAACGATTTAGTGTGCAGCTCCACTTATCCGCGAAAATATTGCGGATAATTGAATGGCCGTTCTGCAATGAACTTTTGGGAAATTCATTGATGACGGCAGATGATAGAATAACTGGAGTTTCCACGGACCCTATTGGATAATCGCAGCTGCGTGTAATAGGGTTGCAGATAAAAAAATCTCTCCACGACAGTTTATGAAATGTGTACAAGGCCAATGATGACAGTCGCAATATCAGACCTCAGTATCACCATCATCATCATCAACCTCAGATTAGCGCGGTTGGCTTTGTAGGGTGCGAAGGACGTTCAACGTACAACCTTGACCTTTCCACTGCTGGATGAATAACCCCCAATCACCTAAACTTACTTTGGACCTAATCAGTGCGACGGCTGGCACTGACCACTACGGCCCTGACGTCACCGCCACACAAAAACCTCTCACGCGCGGAGAGGAGCGGGGGAGGGGAGGGCGGAGGGGAGGAGGGGGCGGAGGGGGGAGGGGAGGAGGAGGGGAGGGGAGGAGGAGGAGGGGAGGAGAGGGCGGAGCGGGGAGAGGAGGAGGGAGGAGAGGGAGGGAACAGGGGAGGGGGAAGGGGGGGAGGGAACAGGGGGGGGAGAGAACAGGGGAGGAGACGGAGGGAACAGGGGAGGGGGAGGGAAGATGGGAGGGGGGAGGGAGGGAACAGGGGAGGGGAGGGGGACAGGGGAGGGAACAGGGTAGGGGAAAGGGAACATGAGAAGGGGGAGGGAGGGAACAGGGGAGGGGGGGACAGGGGAGGGGTGGAGGGATCAGGGGAGGGGAACAGGGGAGCGGGGAGGGAACGGGGGAGGGGACAGGGGGGAGGGGGGAGGGAACAGGGGAAGGGGGAGGGAAGATGGGAAGGGGGAGGGAACAGGGGAGGGGGACAGGGGAGGGGTGGAGGGATCAGGGGAGGGGGGAGGGAACGGGGGAGGGGGGAGGGAACGGGGGAGGGAACAGGGGGGGAGGGAACAGGGGAGGGGGGGACAGGGGAGGGGTGGAGGGAACAGGGAACGGGGGAGGGAACGGGGGAGGGAACGGGGGAGGGAACGGGGGAGGGAACGGGGGAGGGAACGGGGGAGGGAACGGGGGAGGGAACGGGGGAGGGAACGGGGGAGGGAACGGGGGAGGGAACGGGGGAGGGAACGGGGGAGGGAACGGGGGAGGGAACGGGGGAGGGAACGGGGGAGGGAACGGGGGAGGGAACGGGGGAGGGAACGGGGGAGGGAACGGGGGAGGGAAGAGAGGTCCCCCGCGGCTCGCGCTTCCGTTGCCGGGAAATCCCCGCGCTGGACATCTTCGCCCTTTCTGGGAAGTCACGTGGGTCCCCCCCTCCTCCTTCCACACAAACAGCAAGGCTCTCCTATTGGTTCGCGAAACTTTACAGGCAGCGGGTTCGCTGTTCCCATTGGTTTATACGAGAACCCCATTTCACCCCTCCCCCTCCTCCCCCATTTCTGCACACCCCCCCCCACAACCGCCCCAACTCCCTCGCGCCCTTCGCCGTTAAGCCACGAGCGCGGCGCGCTGATTGGTCGGCGGCGTCGTGATTGTTGTCGTGAGAAGGGGCGGGGCTCTCGCTGGTGGTGGGGGGTGGGGGGCTCGCGGGGGTGGTGGGGGGGGGGCTTGCGGGGGTGGTGGGGGGTGGCTCGCGTACAAACACTGGCGCGCCACTGCGCATGCGCGCACATACACGCGCACACGTGTTCGTGACAGTGGGCAGCAGTGGCAGGACGAGTGCGGCAGTGAAGGCGGCGTCACGCTCGACCGCGTCTGGAGTCCAGAGTCAAGTGTGGGGGGAGCCCCCCTCTCTCTCTCACTCTTTCTCGCCTGCAGTAGGAGACGCAACGACGGTACGTTCGGCGACGGGTTGCGGCCGCGGAGAGATACGCGAGAGTACAGGGAGGAGGAGGTCGACGTAGGTGACATGGGCTTGGGTCGCGTGTCCGCCACCCCCCCCCCCCCGTGGCCAGACGTCTCTGCGTGGTAAACACACGCGTTGAGGCCTCCCCTGCTTAAGCCGAGGCCCTGTGCAAATTCTTTATTTTATTATTGAGGCGGGTTGGGAAGTGACGTGTGGAGAGACAGAGACGTGGACTGATACGGGAGGAGAGACGGGCTGCTGCCTGACTGCTGGCCGGAGACACGGCTCCGTGTTGACGCCAGGAGTTGACCTTCCTCAACCCCTCCACCACCACAACCACCGTCGCTTGACCACGGAAAACAACAAGTTGAAGTGCCGCTTTTCTGTTTGAGGTGCGCAGCTCCGGTTTGTGCTTGCGGGTGAAGTCTGCACGTTCCCGCGGCGAGCATCGCAGCACGCTCGAAGAGGCAAGTCACAACTTGGTGTTGCCTGCTGAGGAAGGCCCAACTGATTACACCAGGTGAAGTGGAGACTCACAAATAATGTTGATTTTACTGACCGTGGATGGACGATGGTGACGACGATGATGTTGACAGCGAGTGAATATGACGACGATGATAAAGACTGTGGGTTGGATTTTTCCAGGATAATTAGAAAATAGTGAATATTTAAATGATGACGACCGTAAAAATTAAGGTGATTAATATGAGGGTGATGATTCTGATCTTGGTGAAGATGATGGTAATGATTGAGATGGTGGTGAAACTAGTGACGTTTATGATGATGGTGGTGGTGTGAAGATAATAGCCGTGATGATTGGGAGAGGTGGGATTAAGTTTGACCTCTGGGCAGGATGTGAACCTGTGATGTGTCCATGAACAGTTGTAGGATCTAAGACTGTTCAGCCCGTAGACAACCCATAGTGCTTTCTGAGAGCCTTCAAAGAGTTTGAAGCAGTAGACATGTGCACGGTAGACGTGGAGACAGTTCAATTTTATTAAACTGACGATATAAGAATGTACAACCAAAGTACTGTTTTATAATCAAGTACATTACATAAGTTGCTTTACATAACTGTGTACTGTCCATGATACCATGCACGTTGAAGAACAATACAAGTTCATGTATGGCTGTCAGAAGTAGGAACATGCTCGAGAGCAAATGGTTGTTAACCTTTACTGCAGCCTGATACCCCCTTTGGTTCTCAATGGTTAAAAATATATAATGAAAATAAGTACATAGGTTTGATGAAACAAAGTAGTTGTACTTACATGTCCGTGCTTAATTTGTGTTTCGATGATTTACCTTATTATAAAAAACATGTGGCCAAGTCTCACCCCCAGAAATGGCATCTCGCACCCCCAGGGGGTGCGTGCATCCCAGGTAAAGAGCCACTGCCCGAGATCATGTCCACTGTGAAGTTGGAGTGATGAGATCTGTAAGAGCGAGATGCAGTTTGGCATCATAGGACCAGGAGTGTTGGCAACGACGTTGGCCTTTGTCCAACCTGTAGGTAAAGCATGGCTTATGCTGATCATGGTGACAGTTTTTACGTCTCCCTTATTAGGGGAATTATCTACATTATTCCACATGCCGTTAATCCAAAACATTGTTGCAGCCAATGAGTCATAGCTTCCAGCCTCAAAAAAATATCATTATAGTTATATCATTTACACATTTCAGTTTCCCGTACTGTTTTGAGCCGGGTCGCAATACAATTGTACTTATATCTGACTAATAACGTATCCATATCTTTGGATATGATTGAATCGCTTCCCAATTAGTGGACAAGATGTCAAGTTGAGCTGGACTTATCTTGTGCATTATTCAAAACGTTACGTCCAATGCTGAATGTTGTGCAGGATAATACTTAAATTATGCACGAATAACCACAATGGACAGTTTGCCAAATTTTGCTTCTGTATGCCGTCGTGGTAAACATTCTGACCAGCAACCGCCAAGATCGTTCATCATTGCCCGCAGTTCCTGTTACAGCATTACTAAAGATATTGACCGTGCGCTGAAATTAGTGCATCAAGGAGAACTCTTGAATTAATTCTGAGACCACAGACCCCGCCTCTACCTTGGACCGCCGTATTTTCATTCGCTGGTCTAGGTGTTAAATGCATTTGTTATGGTCTTGATTCACGAAGTGTTCGGTTATTGTTGAGCACTTTCTCAACCCCTTAATGCACATCACTTAAAGTTCTCTAAATATTAATTATTCCTAACTTCCCTGCAAATGTGATCAAATGCATTGAGTCTTATACATCAAAATCCAATTCACAATAGTTATTTAGATACAGTACTGTAATGTCCCATTGTTGAAGTCCATTCTTCCAGGGAGGTTATTATTTTTGGCAGAAAACTGATCGTCATAGGTATTCCAGATGTCCTCAGTTGCTGTGGTGCTTCTACAAGATACTTAAGAGAGGATGCTGTATACAGTAGTGAAATAAAGAAAAGTTGCAGCCCTGCAATTTCTTTGTTTCACCTCTGCTGGCAGAAGGGTCTCCACTAAAATAATGGCCCTTTAATGGCTAGTTTGTCTGAATAGTCCATGCTTTCTGAACGTCTTGAAAGAGGTGCTTCTGGGTGAATGGAGGCAAAGGGTTGTTGAATGGGTTGGTCTCCAGATCGCAAATTTAGAGTGCTAACAATGACACCACGATAGCTGTATATAATAAGTCCCAAAATTATTCTTGTATACTCTACTCAATGACTTTACAGGAAGTTGTAGAACATGTTTGCCTCAAACATAACCCTTGGGTTATTGGTTAAATCTGGGAATAGTGGTGCTGTGTGGCTGATCAGCTGGACAGCATGTGTTGTAAAGTGTTGATTGTCATGGGTTCAACATGCAAAGTTTACAGTGTGAGCTATTGAATTTCCAAAATGATTGAACTATGAATTCGTGTAGTGTCTATCTAAGCCGTTTTAGTAAGTCAGGCAATTGATATTACACAGTTAATGTGCTCAGTTCATTTTAGTATGTAGAGATGATACGTGTACACATCTGCATTAGTCGCTCTGTGAGTGGTCTATCATATGTACATGTTTGGGTAGTCCAAATGCTGGATGAGGGCCTCTTCACAGCATGGGGCTTATTTGACCATACCTTGCCATGCTGGTCAATACGGGTTGGTGAAGGTTTGGAGCAAAGACATTTGAACATCGTATAGGATAACGATGGATTTTCCTGACCTGCCATTTGCTGACACTGTTGCCCCGTAGTGGCCTGTGACACCTGTTTTGGTTGATGGTGGTCACCCATCCGAAGACTGTACAGGCTCAGCCTGCTCAGCCTCTGAGATGAGGTTGGATGTATTCTGGATGGTTTGGTGAAAGGCCAACAGATGGTACAAATCATTGCAATGTGTGTTTTCAGTTAAACATTACAGAGATGCGAGTTTGAATGTATGTATTACATATATTAGAAATATAATCCCTCCTACAAATCTCGTGTTTGATGAGGGGAAACGTGCAAATTATGGCCTTGTTTATGTTTCGCGTGAATGGTATTGCATGCCATATTTATTTAATTAATAATCGATTATGCAACAGAAGTTGGCTCCAAGAATCTTAACCCGATGAACTCTGACACACATTAGCTGAGGCCTTGTTTTAGCATGGCAGCCAATGGAGGAAATGTTTGTATTGTTGCAGGACGAGACAAGCTGTTGCAGTCATCGTGACCCATGCTTTAGTGCAATTTAATATTTACTTGGTTATGGATATGTATTCCACACTGCTATTGTTGTTATGTGCTCGGTATTGTACTATGTTCTAGGGGAGGTTTGTTTACGTTCAAGAATGTTAATGAGAAAAAGATCCATAATGGAGCTACAGTAAATCAGTTGGAGAGTGCCACTTACATTGAATTTTTTCCCTGAGTTGGAGCTATAATTGATGAATGCTTTTGTCTCATCGTCACAGTGGCAGTCAAGAAAACTGTACTGAAATAAGTGCTACATTTTATCGACGTAAGGTGACAATGGTGTGCCAGTTTTAGTGGCAATTAGCTTGTACGTCAATGTTACAGGGATGTTTGGGTTTTGTGTGGTTTGAACATTTGAAAGATTCACGTGTTTCGTGGAGGACCATTTCAGGCTGGAGGATCATTTAGTGCTCTTTGTCATTAGTGCCTTTATTGTATCGACCTTCATGTATACAATGAGAGTAAATACATACACTGTAAAATGGTTTCACTTCAGCAATTATTTTTATGGTCTCCGGAGTTTATAATCTGGTAACAGACGTTATCTCCCTTGCCTCGTATGCAGCAGGTCGTGGGTTCAATCCCGACCGACACACAAGTATATACTGTATTTGGAGTTTGCATGTTCTATCCGTGGTCACGTGAACATTTTCCCCTGGTCCTCCAGTTTTGCCCTCCATATTTATGAATGTGCGTTTAGATTATTTGGCCGCTTATACATATTCCAACCTTTGATGATAAGCCACTTTAATGGGAAATCTTGTGTGGCCAGATCACCTCTGAAAAAGAGCTTATAGCTCATTTGGGCTTTACCTAGTAAATAAAATAGAAAAATTCACGGAGCCCAGCAATCAGACATTTGACAGCTGTTTTTCAAAAGTTGAGTTTGCAGGACCGAAACGTCCAAACTGAGTGTGCATGCAGAGTACATACATTAATTAATTAGCAGCATAAGGTTGTGATTATGTGTAGAGTGGTTTGGCAAATGTCGGCGTGTATATGTGTGTGTGTGGGGTGAAGATTGATATCAGCTTCAGATCTGAAGGGCAATTATGAATGTTGTGTAAGAAAGCATGAGTTTGGCTGCCCTGGTGTGTGAGAATATGTGTGGGAGTGAACGAGTGCTTTATCCATCTGAAAGGTCAGTGTTTGTATGTTGAACTTCTTTCGCACTGGATGTAGCCAACCTTGCTAATCGGAGGTGCAGGGGAAGGATAACAAACTAAATACAAAGCAGTTTTATAAGAAATTAGCTTTAATTATTGATTTTAAAGTGCATAGCTCAAGTGGCTTCCTATAATATCTGCAGAAAGAGCGTTCCAGACGGCCACAGAAGCGCATCTGAAAGCACGCGATACAGTGACCATCTTTGTTCAATGGTTAGCCAAAAGCCACTGCGAATGTGACCAGAGTTTGCGTGATGGTCTATGCTCCTTTAAAAGATCAGCAAGGTACTGAGGTTCATTTGTGTTCAGCATTTTGTGTATAATGAGTGCGAAGGTGTAAAGTATTTAAAGTAAATTTGTAAATACATATGGCTGGTACGGGTTGATTCCCTTAAATGGTGTAGCAAGTGGCATTAGCAGCTCTCTCAGTGGTCTAACTATATTCTGGACAACTGGGGATTGCTTGTTGCTTCAATTTACATTTTAACATTACCCACTTCTATGGGATCGTTGTGCGAAGCTAATTTGCATATACATTTTTCCCAAAGAAAAAGTCAATGACCAAACTTTTATGTTTCGTAATTTAAAAAAAACTTATTCATAATTTTGTCTCAAGAAGTGTGCTGTCTTGCTTACAATGAATAATGATAATCGACAACCTTTTGCAAATCCACTGCTGATGAAGGCTTCCTCATGCCGTGTCGCTCATAGTCTTTTTTACACCATACTTCACCATTCTCGTCACTGTGGGTTGGTGGAGCCAGTTCAGATACCACTCGCCACTCGTGTTAGTCACAGTGCATTGAACCAGTGCGCCTCCATTTCGCCCTTGTTCATAATGTGTCTTGAAAAATTGCTACATTCGTGGTGTTGCTGCTCATATTTTGCCTCTGCCATTTTGTCACTCCATATTGTTTAAGTTGTGTTTTGCCCACGGGTTATGCATTGGATGGTCTACATACCACTGTACATTACTTACATTGCTACACATTTTCAAGAACCTTGATGACATTCCAAGTTTTAACATTCCAAAAAGCCCTGCTTTTTCAGAGATGGTCTTGGTTAGCCTGCTATTTACACAATACAGTGCTTTGCTTACTGTGCCAGCATTGCCATGAAGATCAGTGCAAAACCACCCATGTGCTTCCATACCTTTCACATGTCCAAGTGACTTTTAAGTGTTTTTGGTATTCAAATCTTTCACTCTACAACATGAATATCACAAGATTATCATCCTAACAAATTATTTTCAGCATGTTACTATGCTGAATGGGACCAGTCAAATTCTACACAGTTGACCATGTGGTTGTGTCTTTTCTATGCACTCTGTATGAACACTTTGAAATTATTATAACAATAGCTGCCTCTGTGGTATGTCTTACACAAGTATGAAAGTAAACAAGGTAGTTTCTGGCAGCCTCGCTTACAAAAGAAAAGCACTCGCTTCCGAGAATATAATTTCATATATATTGGATCCCTCTTTTTCCAGCCGTATCCTATGTGTGTCGCAGGAGGAAAAGGATATTTGGGAGACGGGAAATTTATTAAAAATTCCATGCCTCTATAGAGTTAAACCATTTTTTTTCAGGCAAGACAAACTTTACTGTACATGAAATGTTTGTGATACTCGGATTCTTGTAGATGGGATCATTGGAGCACTAAAACTGACAGTTGGCTTGGAGTACCAGACCCCACTCATGGTTAAATCCAACTTTGTATAAATTCTTGACAAAAAGTGATGTTGGCTGAGACGTTGATAAATTATAGGAATTAACGTTTTTCAACTTGAGCAATAAACACATGGGCAAGTGTAAAGAAACACTCATAAGTGTCAGTCATGTGCGCACATGTAACTGATTTTAGATTCCTAATATTCTGCAATCTTGCATATAGTACAGCTGGAAATCGCAGCTTGGTTGATAACCGCACAATAATTGGGAATGACTTGGTCCAGCGGTAGCTTATTCGCCGCTTGTTGCAGAGGTTGGTGGTTAGAATATGGCAGGCCACCTTGGTTATTACTGTGGGTGCATAACTGTAAAATGTATCTTCTCCTTCACAGTAAATGTCAATTATCCCCTGACATTCGAAATGAGTAAGCCATTGTCTGCTGGCGTCATTGTTCAAATTTGCCAATTTGGAAAAATTACTTGAATATGACTCAATTGGGATTGCACATAGTAATTGCCCCCGGCTACTCAGAGTAATGCCCACTTACATGCCAGGTGCTGAGTCCCCTTGTGCCTCACAGGGATAGCTGCCAAGCAGGGGTGCCCTTCGAACGTTTAAGATGTGATTGCAAGTTGCTTATCACGTGTAAAGTGCCCGTAAGATACCACCGTATGAAGAGCACGATATCAAAAACAAATAATGATTGTTAGTATAATGTCCATGGGATGCTGATTACCTCTCTGGGTGATCACAAAATTAAAATATATCAGTGGCTTTTGGGTTTTGATTTTGGTTATATTTTTATGTTTTCATTTTTAAAAATTTGGAAACAAAAACATACTTTTGGATTTCATTTTTTTGTTTTTAACACCCCGACTAAAAATGTAATACATATAATATACAGTATCGTTAGACATGATGAACTTCATGAGTATGAGCCTTCAATTCACTCCTAAAAATGCACACATAAGGGACTTTTTTTTATTTCTCAGAAGAAATAATTGTAATCTATTAGCTGATGGGATTTTACAGATGAATGTTTAGCTGTAGCATTTTATTACATAAGCCAGCCTTAGATTAATTTATATTTTCAACAGTATGCACTGAATAGTAGACTGATTTTAAGATAAAATTATTTTCAAAGGCTGTGGGGCCCAGATATTGAGTTGGCCTCGTGCAGGATTTCCCAAACTTTCCACATTTACCAATTTACTTCCCATTAAAATACATCTTAAGTTGTTCCACACTGCACGCGCCTAATAATTATTAAACACATCCCACGTGACTCGCTAAGCAATTAACGCTGTCTGCACCACATGGAACGTGCACACACACCGAGATCTCAATATTAATGTGAATCGGCTGTATTAACGCAGACGTTGTTAATTACTTAGCACATCACGTGGGACGTGTTTAACAGTCACCGGGCTTATGCAGCGTGGAACATACACATTTGTATTTGAATGGGGAGTACATTTGTAAATGTGGATAGATGTTGCTTGGTGGGTCTTGAGGACTCGAGTTTGGGAAACCCTGGCTTAGTATATAGCAAATGATCCCTTGTAAACTCATCATAATGTTAAAAACATTGTAAGTGGTCACCATCCCATCGACTACTAGGAAGAAACATCTCACATGTCATGTGTTTTTGTAATGTTTATCGTTTTACCTGAAATGTGTTACACATGCCAGGAACTAAAAAGGGGATATTTGTGTCTGACTGAAGCCCTGACTGAACCCCTATGGCTTAATCACAGATGTCCATCTACTTATTGTATCATTGGCATGCATACTGTAAACATTGTTACAAGTGTGTATTGTGCTGGAACTAATTATCAAAGAACTACAAACTAAAGTGCATAAATATAAGTGCCAATCTCACAATGGTCATACAATCAAGGTAAATAAATGGAACAAGGGCATTGTTTGCTTTGACTTAAATTATGAGGTTAAATGGAACATCTTGGTAACTTCAGAGATGCATTATATTTACTTTGGTTCAGACTGAAGTTTTGGACACAAACTCCAAAAAACTCAATTGCAGCTGCACCTGTGGGACATTTTATTGTTTCATTACCATCAAGCCCATTTATGGCTCTATCTTTGGATATGAGAATGTATATGGCTGATGTACACCTGCACTCGAGGTCCAGTGATCTAGGTGTAATTCCACATTTTTTCTGTAAGTTCTAATGTGGACGTGTCCTCTTTGTCTCCTGGTCTATGATGTGCTCACCACCACTCCTCCACATGTGCTATGCCAGCTAGAATAGTGGCACATTAGCCCTGCTTGTGGGATTAAAAACGGTTGTCTGTTTGCGTGGATGCATGCTTAGTGGAGCAAGGATGGCGCAGTGGGCACAGCTGCAGCAGCTGGACACCAAGTTTCTGGAACAAGTGGATGAGCTTTACAATGACAGCTTCCCCATGGAGGTCCGCCAGTTCCTCGCTCACTGGATTGAGAGCCACGACTGGTGGGTGCCCCTCACACCAGTAACATGTAAATGTACATGCATGATTAATATTCTTAGGTTTTTTCGGTAAAGTCATGTAGGTAAAAAATTCTAATTACTTTTATAAATTTTAATTTTTACCTACGTGACTTTACCGAAAAAATCTAAGAATATGAATCCTTGCAGTCACGAAATCTTCAAATCTAGAATTATGCATGATTAACTTGGTGCCTGGGTGTGGAATATCGATTCTGTAAAAGTGACTCCTAATTCCTTTTATGCTGTGTGCAGGAACCACGCATCCAACAATGTTTCCCAGGCCACGCTGCTGTTCCACAACCTGCTCACTCAACTGGACGACCAGTACAGCCGCTTCACACAGGAGAACAACTTCCTATTGCAGCACAATTTGCGCAAAATTAAGCAGAATCTGCAGGTAGGTGGAGTACAATTCTGGACAAGGATGTATGTACACTTATTCGGGGCATGGAGGGAATAAAGGTAGGGCTTTTGAATCTTCTATGGATTTGGTGTTAAGCATTGACTGGAATATTAAGACCACGAGGGTTGGAGCGGGGTGAGGTCAGGGGGAAGACATTATGCATAAAAAGGCTTGTCCACCCATAGCCCTGTTACATTTACTGAGAGTAGTTTGTGTTTTTTACTGTGCAATATTGAATGGAAATGTTAGGGTGCGTCAACTTACCTATAATGCATAATTGGGCTCCTCGGCAAAGCATTTATTTGAATAATCTATTTACCAAAACCATTCTTACCACAATTACCAACAGTGGATGAAGGCCTCACCAAACTTCACCATCTTTCACACTTGAGAGATGCAAAATATGTCTTAGGGTCCTGTACTCGGGATGTGTCTCGTTCCAACGCCTTTGTGGACATCCTCAATGGGTGCGTTCCCTCTTTTGGCTGTCACTCCATCATTAGTCTTGACAGTCAGCCATCATCCCTTCTAACAATGTGTCCTGCTCGGCCTCAATTACTTTTTTTTTATAGTCAATGTGATAACTTGCATTGGTTATCCGATTCCCGTGTTCTTTTTTCGTCTCTCATTGTAACTCAAAGCATGCACCTTTTTACGATTATTTGCACAATTGTTAGCTTTTGTTCCATTTTATTTGTAAATGTCCATGTTTCTGATGCACATGTCATAGCAGCAGATTCGCACTGATTAATAACTTGTTTTTCTAGGCACATTAAGTTTCTTTGCATTATTAAGTTCAGTTTTTCAACGGCAGCCCCCAACCTGGTCTCATCCGCCTCTTTATTTAATCCATTTGACCCTGATCGACTGTTAATGAGATATACACTGCTGATGTTTTATCAGATGTGTCCCTCCAACAGATTTCTTCAATTGTTCATCAAACTTGTTGTATGTGACTTTGTTTTACTTATATTTATATTGAGCCCAGTTTATAGCTTTCTTTATTCATTTCTGAAATAATTTCCTGAAGTTCATGTCCATTGGTTGTTATAATGACTATATCAACAGCAAATTTGAGATCCTTCAATATTCTCTTATTTTATGTTTATGCGTTTTTTCTTCTAAAACTGGTGAAAATGCATACCTACAACCAGGTAGAACAAGCATTGTAATGTTCATAAATAATATGTTGCTGCAGACTAAAGCTATCTCATTCTCCCTCTATATAACCCCGTAGGCGCACTATTTGGAGGACCCACTCCAGATGGCTCTCATCATCTCCAATTGCCTGGCAGAGGAGTTGAAGATCTTGAGCAGTGCCCGCAACATTGAGCAAGTATGGCCAGGAATACTGACGTGCGGCACACATACCTCTTCTGTACGAGCCGTGATGAAATTTGCATGTTTTGTGCAGGTTTTGGATTTGCATTTTTAGTAGCAACAGAAAGAGGTAGGGGTTACACAACAACAGGTTGAACTTGTAGCTACTTCAAGCACAAATTAGTAAATTTGGCCTAGACCAGATATCTCACTTTTCAGTACTAACCGGAGGTAGAAAAACGATAGTGGTACCAATTTCTTTACATTCATAATGAAGGCAAATAATTAAAAACGTTTTTTTGAATGAGTGTGTGATGACATCATTGATGGCACTAAAGTTTTGCCACTTCAGGTTATGCCAAATTATGCTCTGTCCCATGAACTAAATCTGGTAACTGGAGGACAATTTGTGCATCGACATTGGGAGCTCCATATATTGGTCTTTTGCAGGCCTATTTGGTCATGCAGTACTCACAGCCTGCTATATATATTTCGTTGTAATGACATACCTCATTTGTTATTTGTTTGTGAAGACTGTGTAGCTATTACAATGTTCCACTGTGCCCTAAAAGCTAAACACCCTTTTTTGCAATTAAAGCATTTAATAAAATTGGTACATTAACAACACCGTGGACTTTGTTAGAGTGCAAGTTGTATCATTTGCTCTTGATCAATAACTCTTGAAGCATAACCCCTGATCTTGTCCACATGACTTGTCAGATGGGTGGCATGGTGAGGCATGAACATATGGAAATTCCCAGCAAGGTGAAGCACCTGGAGAGCAACATGAACGAGATGCGCAAGCGTGTGCAGGTAAGTCAGGCATTTGGCGTTTTGCTGATGTGCGCCGCCGAACGCCGAGGAGTACGCTAGTCAAATAAAACAATGATGCATCTTATACTTAAAATGACAATGTACACATGCGTGCCAATACAATAACCCATTTGTCTATTTTACCTGTGTAGTTAAATCTATATACTTAAACAAACCAGTTTTTTTTTTAAATGGGACCTTTTTGCCAGTATAAAAGGATAAAAAAATAAGAATAGGTTTTACCCTTACTGGCAATAAAACTGGTGTTAAGAAGTTCAAACGCCAGTTTTACTCGGAAAAGGTAAAACCTATTCTTATTTTTTTATACTTTGATACTGGCAAACAGGTCCCATTTTATAGCTGCTAACCCCAAGTTTTAAATGCCCTGATAGTGGCATTGTTTTTGTACTGTTCACTTTTGTCATTCTCAGGTCTGACTAGGCCCTAAAGAAGGCTGTCTCTGGTGTAGGCCAATCAGTTTCAAGGAAAATGCATATATTAGAGCATGTTTGTATGCATGTTCACCACAAGTACCTGTGGTTAATGCAGACAATATTCCTTGCAAAAGGTTTCTATTTGGTGTTTGAACACCAAATATAAACCTGTTTTACTGCCAGAAAGGGTAAAACCTATTCTTATTTTTTCATACAAAAAAAGCAATATCCTTATTCTCAAATGAGTTGTCATCTTCATTGATGGCCCTGAGTCATAGATAAAAATTCTACATTCTTATCGCAGTAACTTGTGTCTCCATACAACAATGACTGCTGACTACCACAAAGTGTTATCCATGTTTTCTGAATGGTCCCCTGATAATTTTAACTGGACATGCATGCTCACCACTGCTGGCCTCGGTGTGCATATTTGTGTTTGATAGACTATGGAGCAGGAGATCAAGAACCTTGAAGACTTTCAGGATGACTTTGATTTCAAGTTTAAGACCATGCAAAATGGAGGTGGGCCTCTTATCATGCCGTATCTCATGTACATACATTGCCCTTACCCTCCTGCACAAATGGCTTGCACGGATATCATTCCTGATTCAGATACTTAGGACATCCATACACTTAGTGCGATGCCCATACACATGTGTGCTGACAGTGGTGGCTATGTTGTGTACGCGCAGAGACCATGGACGTCAACGGACACCGCAATCAGGAAATGAAGCAGCTGCAGCAGATCTTGGTGGACCTGGACCAGCGCAGACAGGTGCAAACACTAGATTTGAAGCTTTCGTGACTGCAAGGATTCATACTCTTAGTTCTTTTGGTAAAGTCACGTAGGTAAAAAAAATGAAATAAAAATTAATAAAAATAAAATAATAAACTCACGACGTTTCGGAGGCAACACAAGTCTCCGTCGTGAGTTTATTATTTTATTTTTATTTTAAAAAAATGTTTTACCTACGTGACTTTACCGAAAGAACTAAGAGTATAGGTGCAAACACGGCATGGGCACTGTCTTGTACTGCTCGCACACACGGTCGTACAGCCACCCGTAGGAAAGCATATAACAGCTGTGTACCGTACTACCAGCTCCGAATCAAACCAGAAAATTTAGGCAGTGTGATTTGATTCTTCCCCAGAGAGCTACAGGCCTGTGAGTTCACAAATAAACACTTTTGCTCCAGCTACTTATCATGTGTCGATTGGGTTTTTTTTAGCAACAGTTGGGTAAAAGTGTTGCGTTTTAATGGTGTTAGTGGCGCACTACCCCTTACGCCCACAGAAACCCATTTTGCTGTTTATCAAGGGCTTCCTGGAGTTTACTGGGGAAGAATGGGGATTCTGTGACAGCAGGGTGTTGATAACGTTGGTAAACAGCTCTGCTGCGCGAGTTTACGAGCGGCTGTTCACAACGCTTGCCATTTTTGCGGCTACACACAGCGTTTCCTGAAGAGCACGGGCGAGCTGCTGGGCCTCATGGAGTCGCTGCACATTGCCGTGCTCAACGATGAACTGAAGGAGTGGAAACAACGCCAGCAGATCGCCTGCATTGGCGGTCCTCCCAACACCTGCCTGGATCAATTGCAGAGCTGGTCAGCATCTGTACCCGCTCCCTCAGAACTGTGTTTGAACACAACAAAGAACCCCCATAAAGCCTTCAGAATTTTGGTGCAAGTGCTATTAGCGAGCACCTATTGAACGCACACGAGGGGATGAGTGGCCAGCACCATGCCGTGCCGCCTTTGTCTCCGCAGTGGCAAAGTTTACACACTGCACCAGGTATTCACTTGAGGCTGAGGCGACCTAGGGGAGGCCCAAGACCAGTTCAGATAATCGTCACTGGTGTTGGTCGTGAGCGAGAATCGAACTCGGGTCGCCAAGTTCATCGGGCAGCATGCTAACTGCTACACTGCCCCTCCCCACATATTTATATACACATATGTGTTCATATATATAGACACACATGTGTTTTTCAATCCAGTTATATTTATCCTTATTATGAAGAGAGATGTTCCATTGACACTGCTCTCATGGATGGGTTTTAATTCATTTACTGCATCACTTTGGTTGAGACCTACAATGAATGATGTTACATGTTATAATAAATATTTTAATTGTGTAGAGATCTTCATGGTTTTATATTTGTTATCCTACCTCAAAGAAATTATGGTTTTACTACAAGATGCAGCAGTTCATATTCATACATTTTCCTTATTCATGTAATTCCAATCCTTGTCAATTTGTGCTTGGTTTTATCTGAGCTGTGTCGGGAGAAATTGAATGTCTTTCATGCTTAACTTATAACTAGTACTGTGTAAATGGCATTTTGTTGATTAGGGCTTAGGTAAAAACATTGTTTTGACAAAATATTTAATAAAAAAAAACGGTATGGCCCAAATATCCCAGTGCTGAAAAGTTATCTGCAAATTACTTAATTCGTGCAAAAACTTGGCAGGTTCCTCCTAACAAGACTTTTGACTTCCTGAGGCTTTCGTGGGCAAACAAGTGTGATCATTGCAATCAAATAAACAACCCAGTAACCTTGGTATTTTTCTTTTGAGCACTGCATGAAATGTCAGATTGTTATTTATCACAATTTCCATGACATTGACAAACGTGTAAGCGAGTGGGTTCGAAGTCTGTGCTTTCGGCGGAGGTTGTTGTTTAGAAACGCAGTGGTTTGTAACGGCTCGCCACCAAGGTAGGGGGGGGGATATGCTGTTTTGGCTCAGGAGGCACGACCACGTTTGCAGGGGCGAGCAGCGATAGTGCTGCGCTGCGTGCTGCGTGTGGGCGGTCGCTTGCCACGTAATACGTGCCATGACGCTGCTGCGCTGGGGCCAGCCCCGAACGGCGGCCACCCCAAATGTTCCGTGGCGCACAAACATTTCCACGTGACTAAGCGGCTGGCGTGGGGAGATCGCGCCCCGTCATGATAGCCATCTTTTACCGCAGACTGGTGAAATAGCCACGGCCGATGTCTGAAAAAAGCATATATATTTTTTCTCATTGCAGCTTGGGATAAGAAACTCGAACCTTCGTTTTAATGAGGGAAATGCCCAACGAGGTAGCTTGGCTCCAGTTGAACAATGGGGTTACATAGGAATACAGCATAAATATCTTGTTTATGCAAAACAGATACGCCAAATAATTTGCATATTGATTAATTGTTTAATACCTGAATTAAAATACCAAAGACATATAGCATGTAAAAACACATCTTTAAAAATGTATTTCTTTCAATATCTTTTATAAGTACTGCATTCCAAACTAAGAGATTGTAAAAAATATCAACCTCTTTGAGTTACTCTTCTTTTTGTTTCAGTAAAGTTGGTAAGTGAAAATGTGTTCTTTATATTTAGCTCTCAAATTAAGTGGGCAGTTGATATGAATATAATTCTTTTCCATAAATATTCGAATACAGCCTTACCTGCATATATCGGGGATGTAATATTACACCTTTGCCACTTCCACTTATCTAAGTCAAAGGGTATGAAACTCGGTATACTGATTTCTGATATATGTAAATGGATTTGCGCTGCAGCTGTCAAGATACCATGCTCCCGATCCTCTTCTGCCCACCCACCAGGTGTACCTCCCTGTCAGAGGGCCTGCTGCAGGTGCGGCAGCACCTCAAAAAGTTGGACGAGCTGCAGCAGAAGGTGTCTTACAGCGGAGACCCCATCCCCGCCATGCGGCCCGTGCTGGAAGAGAAGACCAACGAGCTCTTCATCTCGCTCGTCAAGAGGTGCGTACTGTGGACGGGAGCCTGGGCAGGCAGATTATAATGGAGGCACAGCGCAGTAGATGAGACGATTGACAGACCTCATTGCTGGATTGAAGCATCAAGGGGCCCTGGTACACAGTACGATTCGAGTCTCAGAGTGGGCTGAACAGGCGATGGGGATAGAAAGTATGATGCCATTTTTCATAGGGGCCACCCCAAAAACAAGCAACGGGTACACTGCAACCGTTACTTTAACGTTAGGAAGACTCTGTAAGGCAGATGGCTGCCAATGCCTTAATACGGGCCCTACCAGTCAAAGGCATCTTTCCATCTGTGGCACCTGGCTAAAGCACCGAGACTGCACCACTGTCAGATAAAAGCGTTCGCCATAGTCTGTCACCAGCGAGATAATTTGAGGGCGAGGCATGAGGGCATGCTGCCAGGCTTTATTGGTGATCATGTTGGTGTCGGCTGTTCATGTTAAAGGTGCAACTCCGTCTTGTCAATGGGATGTGTGCAGCTCTTTTGTGGTGGAGCGCCAGCCGTGCATGCCGACTCACCCACAGCGGCCACTCGTGCTCAAGACGGGAGTGCAGTTCACCGTGAAGCTGCGGTGAGCCCCCCTGCACACTCTATCCGTGGTGTTGGGACTCGCCCCACTCCTCACTGTGGTAGCTCGCACCCATTTGAGCAACAGTGTAAAAAGAAAACCCAATGTTAATTAACATTTCAATAAGTTCATACAAATTATGATAGGAGAGTAACACATTTGATTTTATTCTATAAGAGAGAGCTTTACTACTTACTGTGTGCATGATTTAAAATTGCATAGAAGCGATAATGGTTTGTTATGTAGGAAAGCCTCATTGAGTGTTTGGCCTTTTTATGGAAAGTTCCGTTTTTTTTCGTTCGTTTCTTCCATGTAAAAATAAACCAGAGCACCTACAGATAACCTATGTGCTTACCACAGTTGAACCACAATACCTTGCTGGTCTTGTCAAGGAGCATAAACCATCACACGAACTACGGTCATTCTCACTGACTTTTGACTAGCCATCGAACAAAGACGGTCACTGCATCGCGTGCTTTCAAATGTGCTTCTGCGGCCTTCTGGAATGCTCTTCCATCTGATATTCTGAAGCCACTGGAGCTATTCACTTTTAAATCTAGATTGAAAACTAATTTCTTTAGAATATATTTTTGTTTCGTTTTTTTTTCTTCCACCGCACCTCCGATTAGCATGGTTGGCTACGTACAGTGCGAAAGAAGTTCAACATACATACAAAAGGGATAACACTCAAATCTCCACGGATGTTTCACACCCCCACTTGCTATACTGCCATGTCTTGGCCACATTGCAACCCAGCAGGTTTGGTGTATCACAGCAGATACAGAAATCTACATGGTCGGCCTACCCACCATTGAATTACAAACATGCTGCTCCGTTCCTGGAGAAGGTTATATTTTAGGGAGAGTTTTGAGCAGCGGCTGTGTTGCAGGTTGCTGGTCAAGCTTGTGGAGCTCAACTACCAGCTCAAGGTGAAGGCCGTTATCGACAGGTACCGCTCGCGGGCAGCCTTCTCGTACTGTCGGCTATCTACGCTACTTTGCATAATCTTGTCCTTTAACGTGAAAATAAGAGTGTAACGGGTTTTGTTTTTCTATTGCAGGGACGTGGACAGGCCTCCGATTAAAGGGTAAGAGCAGTGAGGATGAGTGTTTTTGGGTGCGTTTGCTATTGCTAAACTGTCAACTTGTGTGACTGGAAGTGCATGCTCAATTTATGACGCTTGCCCCACAAGATTCATGGAAACTATTCATGCGGTCTTCATTTATTATTTGTTACCAGTCTTAATTTTGGCAGGACCCTCCCAAAAAAGAGTTTTGAGACTCAGTACAGATTTCCTATATGAACAAGTATGAATAAAATAACATTTGTTGGGCTGACTTTTACATTGTCTTGGTGATATTTGAAGCATAAGTGGACAGCGTTGTTGAAGCAAAGGCTATACAATTTGACTATATTCATGACTGTAAATATCCTTGTACGTTAAGAGTAAAACTGTCAAACATTTAAAGTAAATTTGCTTTGGACATTCACTTGAAATACGCCTAAAACTCGTGAAGGCACCCTCTTTTTTGGGAACACATTTTCACTTTTTGTTTCGTTCGAACTTCCGCTGATCACCACCCTGAACCTCTTTCACAGCTGCCGGAAGTTTAACATCCTCGGCACAAACACCAAAGTGATGAACATGGAGGAGTCCAACAATGGCAGCCTGTCTGTGGAATTCCGACACCTGGTATGGGGGGGGGGGGCTGAGTGGGATGCACTTAATATACACAACAACCGCCATTCGCCACTAAGTGGCGGTGACGTCACCACGATGCTTGTGCCAGGCCATGTGCACCTTGAGGCCACGTGAAGTGTCGAACGCCCGCTGGCAGGAGGTCACGGGGCAGACCTAGTTTCCACGGATCGACTGACCGAGATGATAATATACACACAGGCGGGCACATGCATTGCGGCCAATGAGACTGTTAAGGTTGCAAACTGTTCTAATTAAATTGTTTCGCTTGTCATCCGCAGCAGCTGAAGGAACAGAAGTCTTCGGCTGGTGGTCGCACCAATGAGGTGAAATTTAGTGTAGGTGGTAGTCGCTTCATTGCGCTCAGGTCAACACAGATGATGGCGATTTGTACATCTCGTTTACGGGGAAGATGAATCCTTGTGTGTGGGGCACATTCATATTATTGATTTTTTTTGGTTCCGAGTACGCAGCGTGCGCACTGAGCGAGGATGTATAATTTCTTACAACGCCTTACAAAATTTCGGAAACCCTAAATGCATTTCGTCATGATTAATTTCCTCCTCCATCCCCAGAACCCGGTTTCCTCTGCTAATCCATCCATTTTCAAATGGGAGCAACTCCTATTTTTCAGAAAAGGTTGAAAACAATCAGGAAAGGATTTCTCATGTCTGGCAACGCTTCTCTGGTTTCCTGTCCTATTACCTCCTCACCATCTCTTCATGATATCCCCTGGCCTGTCACCCCAATGGACATCACTACCATCAGTTCTAGACTAAAGGCATCTTTTGTGCCCCATAATCTATATGCCTGCAATGTTGTACAGAGTCTTGACATACATTAGCATTTATACGTTATATAAAGCCAATTTTTATTCTTATAAATGATTTAAATGGAATATCAGCCTGACATTTTAAAACAACGATATTAGATACGAATATGAAGAGAATGATTAATGATGCACTAACCCTTTGATAGCTTGTGGATCTTAATAATCCCTACTTGTCTGTTGGTTTGTAAATCTCTGTCTGTCCATCTCACAGGCTCCTCTGATCGTGACTGAAGAGCTGCACACATTCACCTTTGAGACACAGACGTTCCACCAGGGTCTTAAGATCGAGCTGGAGGTAGCTACCCCTTGGTTTTGCCTTTGCACACTGATAGGGCACGAGTGTGGTGTCAGAAGACTTTAAACAACATTGTTGAACCAAATCTGAGCTGCGGTACTCGTGGAGAAATTCATCCTTAACGACCGCTCTTTTCCCAACTTAAATAAAAATCTATTCATCCTTTGTCCGTGTGTGAACTGTTGTAATGGGGGCAGAAGCAAGCTTGGCCTCCAGTTATGAAACGAGGTCATGTGTGGAAGACACCACATTTTGAAAAACACCCGTTTATAATGAGGCAACATTTCATTTTAAGGTTAACCAAGTGGGATAAAAGCCAGCGGTGAAATGTCTGGAAACTTTAACTTGTAATGCATACTTCAGTGTGTTAGGATCTGAGAGCTCAGACTTTTTGTTGGCTGTCAGCAGAGCAAAAGTGAGGATCGGTGTCCCACTCAAAAAGTGTGTGTGTGGTGGCTGTCGACTTGGAAGTGGTAGTGTCGTGTTTAGTGTGCCGCGCTTCGAACCCAGTGACCCGAGTTCGATTCTCGCTCACGGCCAACACCGGTGACGATTATCTGAACTGGTCTTGGGGGATTCTCGAGGTCGATTCAGCCTCCGATTAGCACGGTTGGCTACTTGCGGTGTGAAAGAAGTTCAGCATACATACAAATGAGTATCCAGTGCGATGCGTAAATACTTCGCCACGAGGGAGGCAAGCAACTGTTGTGGTGCTGGCCACCCCCCACCCCCTTGTGTGCCGTGCCGGCCTTCATAGGTGCTCACGAGCAGCACTTGTCCCTGCAGTCTGTTCAGGCTATGCGGGGGATCTTTGTCTTCGTAGACATGCTCGCTGCCAGTGGTGGTCATCTCTAATGTGAGCCAGCTGCCTTCGGGATGGGCGTCCGTCCTCTGGTACAACATGCTCACCAATGACCCCAAGGTGAGGGCAAGCAGTGAGAAGGGCAAAAGTATGCCCAAGTACTGCTGTGGTGAATTTTGGGAATAATTTTAGGTCGACAGTTTGCATCACTTATGTTTGAAATTAACTCAACAAATGCACTCACGTGTTTTTAAAATTGTATTTCATGACAAATGTGTTTCAACTATTTAATCATCAACTTTTAAAGTACCTAAATCGTTGACTTAATCTTATATCCTGCTATTGTTGGTAACGATATGCCTCCATACTCTATGTATGAACAACTTATTACTCAGAGAAGCACACAAACATGGGCACCTGTGTGCACGTGTATATTTGGATGTATGCCTATTCACGTAAATGTGTGCGTGCTTCTGCAGAACGTGAGCTTCTTCACGAGCCCCCCACCTGCGATGTGGAGCCAACTCTCCGAGGTGCTGAGTTGGCAGTTCTCGTCCTGCACGAAACGAGGGCTCAACGCAGAGCAGCTGTCAACTCTGGCAGAGAAACTTCTCGGTCAGAAGACACACACAGAGAGTTGACGCGCACATAGGGCAACCTCGCAGCTCGAATGCAGTGTTCTGGGGAGGCTCGCTCTCACGTGTGATCTGCATATTTCACAAATGTTCATTCCACAGTATGCACAAACTCACATTAATGCATAAAACACAGCTATGTATGGTTGTACCTCTCGCCACCATCACACCGTTCACGCACAACTGCACTATATGAAAGTCCCTTTGTCGATAATGCGCTTGGCTACCTTTGCGAGATAGCTAATGTGCACCTTTGCTTGTTGGCAGGCCCACGTGTCAACTACTGCGAGTGCCACATTCCTTGGGCCAAGTTCTGCAAGGTATGTTCACCACCTGCACCTGGGTGTCTCTGGCACCGTGTTGTCACCATTTGAGTGTATTCACGATTATGCTGTGCATTGGCTGTATCATCCATTTTCTTTTCCAGTTGAAATAAACATTTCCTACCCTTCAGTCAAGCAATTCTCTTGCAGTCTATTTTTAACATTGGGTAATGCACACATGTGACTACATATTTTCTCGCATGTCTGCAGGAGAATCTGCCAGACAAGCCTTTCTCGTTCTGGCTGTGGTTGGATGGCATCCTGGAACTCGTGAAAAAGCATCTCATTACGCTGTGGAATGACGGGTGGGTTTGGCCTCATGCCAGTGAAGCACATGCAGTCCCACCATCCCACCTGACGTACCTAGGCTATTAAGTCCTGTATTCTATTAAGAATGTCTTTACTTGGGAAGTGTCACTGACAGTGTTATTCACCATTTCTGACAAATGGAAAGAGTGACAGACATTCCAGATTTTAAGCTTTTGTGACTGCAAGGATTCATACTCTTTGGTTTTTTCCGACGGACGCTTGTGTTGCGCCCGAAACGTCGTGATTTAATTTAGTTGTTTTCATTTATTTAATTCTATTTTTCCCCTACGTGACTTTACCGAAAACAACCAAAGAGTAGTGACAGACATGTACAGATTCTTAAAAAAATGTGTATTTCAATGGGTTCTAATTTAGAGTAAAGTTGCATTGTCACTACAGAATGGCACATCTACACACCCAACACTTAATTTGTAAATTAACTCCTTTTCTCAGTATTTCAGATAAGGAAGTGGCCAGATTCAAAGAATATATCAGCTATTTGTCCTTTATTCCACCACATATCAGGCTTTCTTTATTGGATATCGGAATGTTAACAAAGGCTGCTTCATATAATTTTTAAGTGCTCGGTTGTGATTTTCCTCTTTGTCTGTTGGACGTGTGACCTTTTCCTGGCACCGGCTGTCACAGCTGCATCATGGGCTTCATCAGCAAGGACAGGGAGCGCCAGCTGCTGAAGCAGAAGTCCCCGGGCACCTTCCTGCTACGTTTCAGCGAGAGCAGCAAAGACGGTGGCATCACCTTCACCTGGGTGGAGCAGAGCAGAGACGGTAGCTCCCTGCCACGTGACAAGAATATTTACACCTGGAACTGTCATGACACTCGACATAATATCACGTTGTATCAGGCAACGGTCCCGCAAGATGGCATGACAGAACAACGTTGCATATCCACTCAGAAGATTTAAGCAGCCACACCCAGTGCCGTTTTTGTGCACGGTAACGTGAAGGATACATAATTGATGGAACTGTAATGGCTTAACAATGCGAGTGATACAAGTTCTCTTTCATTTGCTGGACGGGAATGCGTTTGCGTGCAGGCGAAAAGCCCATCAACTCGGTAGAGCCCTACACCAAGCAGCAGCTGTCTGCGGTGTCGTTTCCTGACATCATTCGCACGTACAAGGTGATGGCTGAGCAAAATATTCCCACAAACCCACTCCAGTACCTGTACCCGGACGTGCCCAAGGACCAAGCGTTTGGGAAGTACTACGCTCCGCCAACAGGTAAGAGGCACGGGCACATGCGCCTGTGAAAGATGCTTACCTTCATGAACAGCTGCACGCACAGCGGCCATCTTGCCAACTAACTGCTTCTGTGCATCGTATTTATGCTTACGTATGCTTCTCTATATTCGTGTCGGTCCTTTTTGGTGATGTCACTGAGTGAAGGGTCACCAGCAGTATAATATATACTCTTAGTTCTTTCAGTAAAGTCACGTAGATAAAAAATAAAATTAATTTTAATTTCATTTTTTACCCACGTGACTTTTAAAAAATGAAATTAATTTTAATTTCATTTTTTACCTACGTGACTTTACCGAAAGAACTAAGAGTATGAATCCTTGCAGTCACGAACGCTTCAAATCTAGAAGTATAATATATCTCAATTGAATATAGTAATTTAGCGGGTTTTTTGAATCTTTTGTGTGAAACAAAGAAGCTGCCTCAGCTTCTGCTGTTGTGATGCTGAGTTGCGGTAAACAGAGGTAAAGTCGGTGCATTCATTCATGAATTGGATTCCCTGATCTGTGAGCGCAGTTCCTCCTGAGCCAATGGAAATCGGCCCGAAGGAACCTGGTTACATCAAAACCCAGTTCATATCTGTGTAAGTCTTGCCAGCACCAGCTGTACACACCAGCTGCAGATAAACATTAAGCTTATTGAAATTCACGGTTTGCATTTCTTGTTGAATCGGACGTTTGACGTTTGTTTCGTCCCCATCCGCCAGGTCAACGCAGCCAAACAGCTCCCCTCCGTCCTCAAGCAACATGATCTCTCAGCCACAAAATCACGCGACTTCTCCACACTCGAGCTGTATAGGCTCGCCTCACTCTGCACACATACCTTCCCCTCACTCGGTTCACATGACCCCCCAGCATCCAGGTCAAGTGATGTCGCCACACTCAGGGCAGCTGGCACATCCGCATGAAGTCTTCACCATGTCTTCGCCCGAGTATGAGATCAACAGTGGGCACGCCGAATTGCCCAACAGTGGCATTGTGAGTACACGGAGTCTCCACCATATTGGCTAAACATGCATGCCTTGCAAGCAAACAGCTCATTGCGTGAAGTTCCAAATATGCAGCTACAAATATTTGTAATATATTTTTGTATGTTTTACGTGTAAACTGAAATGTGCGTGTAAACTTTTGTCCAGTTTTACTACAGTTATGCCCTGTGTGAGCTAAGCCATGTGTGCACTCCCATGACTGTCGGCTGCAGGGTTACTCGAGCAGCATGCAGGGCCAATCGTTGTACAGCCCGTTCTACGGACAGACGTGCTCAACGTTCCCGGCATCGCACATGTACCAGAACAACTGAGCCACAACACAAGATGCCTCTGGAAGAAAGGAAGACCTGGATGGGGAGGAGACGTTTGAGCAGAGAATGATGAAGTGTGAGGACAGATCTGGCTATTAGGCATATTCTGTTCATTTATGATTTATGCATGCCCAATAACCTACTCATTGCTTAACGACTACCCTCTTTCAACACTCACCCTCACATCATTGCACTACCACAGACAGATAATTAATTCCCTTAAGTTTCAGATCTACATTTTGTCTCCGAGGTGAGGTGGGAAACCAGAGTTAGTGACCATGTGACAGCAGCTAAACTGGAGTGAGCCCATGTTCAGTCAAACCCAGAAGCCTCACATATGATGCGAGGCTTGTGGCAGCAAGAAGCAGGTGTCCCCTTCTTCAGGATATGTGGAGCCCTTCACACTGCTGGGTCAGAGTGCGGATTCCTTTTTAGAGCTGTACATGGGTAATCCGTATGGCATTCTTGCCAGTTAACCTGAGTTTTCAATTGAAGTAGGAAACCTATTAATCTAGGAAGGTGTTGCTCTTCTAATAAGTTGCAATTGATTCCAGGATGAGCATGTGATGAGCATGTGATGAGCATAGGTGATTGTCCAACGTTAGAATGTAAACGCTGAGAGAGGTGACTGGGAGTTGCACATTTTCTTGCTTTTAAAAAAAGATTTTTAAAGAGTACACTTAAGGATTTTTAGTTTGATCTTCTTTTATTAACTCGCTATAATTTGTCAATATAGAAATTCGGTAATGTAAGTTTGTCCAAAAACAATGCCTTGTTCAATGTAGCACATTCAGACAACCTGAATGAATGCACATCATTTTTGTCGTTTTCGTGTTTTGCATGTTATGCCTTCCAAAACCATCTTCAAGTAACGGCATTATTTGGCTTGCTGGTTGCAGAATGTTACTTGTATGCAGTGTAAAGGATTCCTCAACACCTTAATTATCTTCGTGATAACATACTTGCCTTACCAAATGTGCTGTTTTAATCCACGATAATGTAGGTGGGGTGGGTGAATGGCCATATGGATCATCATTTTCATGAGATACCAAACCTAAGGTATTACAGCAAGTGCTTTGGATGGGTTTTTTTAATGTTAGCTCCAATTGTAGCTTGGTGGGATTTTCCAGGTTATTGTTTTCTTCCAGGCATGGAAACATTCGATTTTGGAATTATCCAAACACTGCAAGCAGAACCATCATGCTTTGATAATAAAGATTTTCTGGATCAAGGGATATTTTGGAAATACTTGGATACAACAATCGCTTACTTTCTTCCTTCCACCTTTTATTTTCCAAGCTGTGAGTTCCTAAAAGTATTATTTGAATGTGCCTCAAAGATTATTTTCATTTGCCCCCATATTGTACAGTACGTGGTTTTATATTAGCTTTTTTAAAAAATATTGTTTTACTTTTACTCCCTTGATGAATGTGAATAATGAGCGTGCTCCTTGCTAAAGTATACATTTTGAAGTAGCAGAGGATGACACCTGTACCTGTATTGAACCTGTTAATGTCTGCTTCAGGATGGGGACAAAGGTGGCCCGTGTGACAGCCCTGCATGGCTTCTGCGTGCCTATGCTGCTGTTTGCAATTGGGGGGGGAGGGGGGTTTGCCACATCGTAAGAAATTTGAGATTTCCTAAGAAATGTTTAGTTAATTTTACAGTAAAGGTACTTTGTGATTTTCTTTAATGACCAGAGTTAATAAAAACATTCACTGCTTTTAACTTCACAATCGATGAAGGAGTAACGCCTTTATGCAATGTAAGCAAGCAGGCAATGGTTTAAGTGGCCTATTGTATAAATAAGAAATGTTTGTGTGTCCTGCAAGTATAAGCAGTTCCCTGGGTTTTTTTTAGGAATAATGATAAGTGGAGCAATCCCTAAGCATCCCGTTCCTTTGGTGGGGGGGGGGAGAAATCTTAAATGTATTTTCTCGTAACCAGCTGTGTGGTGAAATGAAGCTCAAGATGGGATTCTATAGGTGCTTCTCCACATGCCGTGTAACATTAGTTCTGCCTAGCAGGACAAACGGTCTCAGAAGAAGTAATTAATGGTGATTTAAAAAATGTGTAGATAAAAGCCATAGATGTTGTAAGACGTGTCTTTGTATCGCAATGTAATCAATTCTCCTCTGTATAAGATTATTTGTGGATTCACTTATCTTGTATTTCTTAAACTTTTAACGTTTTTGACGTGTCTTTTTGTCATGTCCACGTAGATTAGACAAAGCATGTATTGTTCAGATTACCATATATATTGCAACTATATATTTTGAATGTATTTACCAGCAGTAAAGAAAAAACTTGCTTGGAGTGCATCTTAAATGCTTCAAAGATTAGAATGTAAGCAAGGATTGGAACACCCAGTGTGTTATATGGATGCAGTACAGCAGTAATAGGATTGTTCAGACAATGTACTTACAGCTTAAACACGTATATTGACTACATATTCCTCAATGTAACCTGGTTATGATAATGCCATCCACAGCAATACCTCTAGTGGTTTGCTCTAGGTATCACTGGATGTCACAGTAATATATATTTGCTTTGATGTAACATATTGCCTTTATTAGGGCTTGTGCAGCTCCGTCCTGCTGTCCTGCATGCTGTTTATTTCGTACTTTATATAAAAAAAACATCTGTATCCAAAATTATCTGTTACATCCAAAAACAATGGATATTGCAGTATTCGCACACACACACACACGTGTAATGTCTTGTAATGGGGGTAAACCGGCAAACCTAACAACGATATCTGAACTGGTGCTCGGTGTCCCTCTCTTCAACTAACCCCACTGACCATTGCAGTGAAGTATAGTAAAAATAAGGAAGCCATGATAGACACGGTGTGGTGAAAGCATGTATCCAACAGAGCACGGACAAAAGGGCTGTGGTTATAAAATGAATGTCATACACTATCGATAATCTACATCTCATTACGGATAAACTACAGTGCCCATTGGTATTTACATGTATTGTATGTTCGTGAGTTAAATGCTAAGGCCTTTTGGCCTCAGTTGAGGTGTTATCCAATTTTTTCTCCATTGCTGCCTTTTACTTTTAGCATGAGTTGTCTGATCAGAGTTATTTGTAATATATATACATTGCCATTTAAGCTGGTAAATAACAGATTTGGTGTCATTTTGGGCCAATTTGGTTTTTTTAAGTTGCCATTTTTTTCTCAACATTTTTTTTTTTTAAACACGATTACTTTCAGGTGGGCTTCCCGTCAATCGCAAAAGTAACACGGTTATTCACTGTAGAATTGTATAAATCCAAGGTCTCTTTTAAATATTAATTGTACTAAAGTGTGTACATGAGCATTTAACTGCCACGTGTGTGCCCTTATAATGAGAGCATGTTACTGCACAGAGTAGCAAATTTACAATTCAGTTTTTCTAGTTCTCGTTCAACATTATCATGCCCATGCTTGCGGATGGCAGATAAGTGGCCACAACTATAACCACGCATGGCGGTTATGATTGCCCTGGGTTGTATTTTCACAGATGATTGGATTCGGGTTAAATTGAGAAGCGGTTGGAGAATTTCTGACGCGCCTTCACAAGACAGCCAAAACAAACATGACCTTTCAAGTAAAACCACCCTTTGCACCGCTTTTATGTGGCTTGATTTGTTGCTGTAAGCAACACAGCTTTGTGCTTTTATTTCATTTAATAAAGAAAATGAAATTAACTCTTGCAGTACTGGTGTAATATATTCGACAAATTAGATTTCTTTCTGAGAGTATATCAGGTATTTAATGTGTACGTCATTTTCAACAAATACCTAAGCCAGTGCTCTCCGGTTTCATGGATGAAAAGTGCAACATCTTTGCCCAATCCTGGCCAGCCGGCTGACAAGTTAACGAATGAAATGAACACATGCTCATTTGCAATGCACTTTCCAAAAGGTTGATCATCTGTGCATACATAGTTTGCCCATAGTTCAACATGGATATCTTCATACAATAAATATTGTCACAAGTTAACCTCGGTTAAGGGAGTTAAATAAACAGTTTCGAAGGACGTTCTGGAATCTGGTGTTGCTATCATTGGTGACGGTGGACAATACGTTAAATGCAAAAGCCGAGGAATCTGAAATTGCTATCGCTCGACTGCACCGGTGCACACATTGGTCGTAGGTTGTGAGTGCTGCTCTCGTTAGACATTAACCCTGGCAAGAGTGCACAATATTTTATTTTGTTAAAATATGCAGTGGTCATACAGTGCCCATTGTTTTCCTGGAATGGAAGATGCTGATATGTTCAACAAATGAACATAAAGTGCTTTAAATTAAAATGAGTAAGACTACTTCGAAGCACCTTTCTTAAAGTATTTTATTCTGAACAAACATCTGCCCACGGTATACTCACTGCTCAAGACTTTGGGCTTAACGCTCACGTGAAATGACAGTGTGGAGATCACCTGCACAATTAAAGCTATTTAGGCAATGTACACCACACCCAAAGTACTGTTTGATAATACCGTACTGTATAACATTAGGCCTGGTACAAGATGGCTTATGTTTAAACATATCTTCAATGTAATGAGCGACAAATGTTTAAATTTGTTACGTAAATCTGCAGTTCCCGTGGAACTATGTGAACGGCTGACAAATCAACGGGCAACGTTTCCTTTCTCTATAAACGTCTGGTGCCAACACATTACCACGGGGTGACCAGCCCCTCCCCACCCAGCCCCACCCCTCCCCCCACCCAGCCCCACCCCTCCCCCCACCTAGCCCCACCCCTCCCCCCCACCCAGCCCCACCCCTCCCCCCCACCCAGCTCCACCCCTCCCTCCTCATTCCGTGTCATCCGGATAAAGGCCTCTCTCACAAAGTTTGTGTGAAAATAAATTCACTCTGCCAGGGGAGCCTCCATTTTCACTTAATTGGGCAAAGTATTCCTATTCCTCAAGTTGTCAATTGGGCCCCTATAGCTGTAAAATGATAGAGAATGTACCGTAGTGTGATTTATTGTCAATGTTTGCAATGCAGAGCAGGCGACTGAATAATTCAGAAAACATCATTAAGCGATTAGAAAAATCAATTAACTTTTCTTTATTGCTGAATATACACAAAAAACAATTACGTAATAATAAACACAACTCTCAATGCACATGTGCTTTCACAAACCACAAGCACATGAATTTCAATACCATCACAAGTATTTCTAAGCACACACTATCAGCAGCCATATCAATCCACTGCTGGATGAGGCCTTCCCAAGCCGTCGCAAGCCCCAAATAGCTACAATGTATAAACATTACACAGCAACAAAAACACTCCTGGAACAATAGTAAAATTAAGAATATTACATTGTATTGGAAATAACATAAGAGTTCTTGTTTTGACACAAATAACTACACAACTGTCTACTGTGTGCATATATAAGACTTTAATATAGTATGGGCATCCATAATACAGTTTTTTTGGGTTAGATCGCGTAAATATAAACGTGTCGTTAAACCCGCCACCATCCGACACAGCCAATTAATAAGGTTTGTCACGTAAACAGAACATGCCAATTCGTTACGAGTACAGCACACCGGTGTGTTGGAGAGCAAATCCACAACATTTACAATCCGAGTACGACGTTTCACCATGTTGCACAATACATTCACTCTGCACGATCCACATCAACACAGACAACAATAAATAAAACATTTAACAGTAGAATCGCTGTACCTTTGTTTTGGCATGTTGAGATTCCTTTACATACAAATTCACAAGTATGGAAAGCAAGAAGGCAGTTGAGCATAAGTAGGGTGTATATTTACACACACGCACTGTGGGGATGCAGTGGCGTAGTGGTTAGCGCACTTCACTTTGAACCTGGCCGCCCGAGTTAGATTCCCGCTTCCAGTCAACATCAAGTGGCATATATCTGAACTGGAGCAGGGCCTCCCTTAAGTCGACTCAGCTCCTAAACATGAATATCTGGTGCAGTGTATGAACATCAGCACTGGGGAGACCAAGGCGGCCAGGGATGGTTTATGCGCCATGCCAACCTTCATAGGAGCTCGCAAACAGAATGTGCCCCAAAAGCCTGAAAATGCTAAAATTGGGGGTGTCTATCCTCGTATATATTGTAAAATATGTGGTATTATGCAGAGACCTAATGTGTTTCACCCCATACACAGTTCCTCATGCCACCTCCGGCCCCAGTGCCTTACCACACAGTGTACAGGACTAAAAGCAGCGATGATACAGGATTGCATCCCTGTTATGCGATGGAAACATTCGCTGGTGCAATTACCTGATTGCATGGGTTATCGTAGGCTTTTTTTATTGATTTCATTAAGAAACCACATTGAATGATTAATAACTGCCAAAAGAAAGTGATACACAACAACAATCGCAACCTATTTGCTATGAACGCACTGCAGGAGAGCCGCACAAGTAAATAGGGAGATGTGTCGTGCTGAAGAGTGAGGTCCATACGCCCCCCACGTTGTAGCCAGCACATCTGTCTTACAACGTCGGGCTTAAAAAATAGTTTTATAGTTTCATAAATAAAATAAAAAAGACCGCAAGATATTATCTAATTTCAACGCAACAGCTGCAGATTTGTAATACACAAAATAAAGCCGTTTAGGACTCCAGTTTAGGTTCAACCTGCCCATTTCCGCGGTCATTGGAGGGGCTACAGTCATCGACCCTCTCCTCCTGGTTCACGGATTCAGTTGTACTTGTTTTGTCTTCGTTTGCTCCATCCTCTGCATCTACACAAGCACAAAGCCAACGAGTCAATGGACAATCACCTTGAAAAAGCAAAACCTTCAGTCGTATACACCATTGTATGGTGTGGTACCTTGTTCATGAAAAAGACTGAACATAATTGATGATCATTTAAAAACAAATGCATTTACTTTTATTTGAACAGCAGTCTACAGCAAGGCAGACGGGAACAGAGAAATGCACTGAAGACAGGGGAGCAATAACAAGCTTATTAAATCAAGATTATATGAGGATGAAATGATACACAAAAGACAAGCATTCAAAAGGCCGAGTGTGTGCATGAAAAGAAAGTATTCCACTCCACAGTAAAGCAAGGGCATGTAGCACAAATGAAAGGAGTCAGCAAAACGTGTCGACCACATTATAGAAATCAGAGGCAAAGTTAACTCGTTGCAATGACGATCACAGTACAACAAAATGCACAATGCACGGTGACATCTGGCTGCACTCGAGCAGCAGCAGGGCTCACCAGACCAGGCCGGCTCGGCCTTGACGTGCGGCACTTCCGCGGGTGCGAGTATGGCGTGCTGCCGGGCCAAGCGCAGCCCCTCGTCCATCAGCATGCGCTGCACCAGCTGCTGCCGCACCAGCGGACTCGGGCGGTAGTTCCCGGGCAGCTCCCCGGACCCAGGCGCGCCGGCCATACTCGAGTCCGAGGCGCCATCCTCCCATGCATCTGCGCACGCACAGCCTCAGTTACATTTCTCTGCAGGTGTCATCGAATCACTCGATTGAGATTTACACAAAGCGGTCATCTCTCTGCCCCCGCTCTCCACCACTGCTGCGACTGCGAAAACTTGGCAGGACTATTCTGACAGAGTTGTGAGATTCTGTGAGGCTTTCCTGGGTAAACGATCATAATGATGAAATATAAATGACACAAAACAGTCTCTGCCGTGACGAGGGCAGGAAGGGGCGGGAGGGGGCGGGGGAGCATCGGTCGTACCCGCGGCATCATCGCCACTCGAGTCGGAGTCGTCGGCACCATCCTCCGGGGTACCCTGCTCCCCGCGCTGCTGCTTGCTGTAGAAATAGCGATCGGAGCGCCTCTGCCGCCGCAGCAGCTCGGCCTGCTCCTGGCTCAGCGCGTGCTGCTCGGCCTGTATCAGTTCCAGCCGCACCTGGTGGGGACGCGTCATAGCTGTGGTTGCTACCTGTCCCTGATTTTCCCAGATCGCCCTCTTCTTGAGGTAGCCATCCTGGAAAATCTCCAAGCCTTCCCGGGACATTAAAAGCCCAAGTTTTTGTCAGTTGCATAATACAAAACTGGATACAATGCATGTGCATTAGGGCTGAACGATTAATCGATTTTAAATCGAAATCGCAATTTGAAACAATGCGATTAGCAAATCGCAAAGGCTGCGGTTTTTTGCGATTTGAAAAGTCCTACTACTTTCTTATTGAAATTGTTTCATTTTTTTATTATTATAAATTTATTTATTTAACTTAACAATTGTTCTATGTTTGATTGTTCTATTTCAATTAAAACATTTTAATAAATACATGTTGGAAGCAATGCATATCTTTTAAGTTCTCATCCTTGCATTAGAATATATAGAGTTCATTTGTTGGTGGTATCATGTGGTAATGCTTGATTAAAATCTATTACACAGTGAATATTGAACTGAAGCTTGACTTAGAAAAATATAATCGCAAATCAAATCGCAATGTCAGAAAAATCGCAATTAGATATTTTCCCCAAATCGTTCAGCCCTAATGTGCATGTAGTTCTCCCCCCACTTCTGGTATGGTCAGATATTCTTTAACCCATGATAGATACGATTTTTGGGTCCGCAAGAGGTGGCAACCGTCATCACAAACTTGTCGAACAGGCCACGCTTGTGTCTTGGCACAGTATGTTTGTGTGTATTTTATTTATTTATTTCGTACTCTACATAGCCAACCATCATAGGTGCGGGGTAAGGACAACAAACTTATGGCAGGTAATATGCCTGGCTTTCAAGCCCAATATAAAACAGATCTGTACCAAGATCTAATCGGGGGGCTCTGAAACAGACAGGCTTCACACTCCAGGCTCCATTGTCCCTGCTTCACTCATCTTGACTTCAGGCTCCGGTCGATCTGGTCATGATAATTGGACAATTTGGAGTGGAAATATTCACCTCCGAAGTGATTTGGCAAATTGCACCCATTCACGATTGTGGCAATTCGGTTCATGAATAAATTCTTATTTTCACGTTGCAGTATCAAACAGCACCTCTAGTGGCTGCAGGGGTGATGTGAACCCAATGATACAACACACAAACCATGACATCAATTTTCAGACGGGTGGTTCGATGTTTTTATCGTGAATTTCGTAATAAATATTAAGTGACGGATTTAAGGATTGTTCCACGCCTACTGAACATTCCTGAAACATCGTGGAAAAATTACACCGCCATCCTTGTTGAGTGCATATTTCAAAGAGTAGCGAGAACCAATGCAACCACTATCAGGGAACAGTGTCAAAAGTAAAAATGGCCATTATCTTTACAATGGTCGTGCCAGCTCGTTCAAAAATGTAAGCGCCTGTAGTCGCTATCTGATGTATTTCGGGATTGTTCCTGAATTAAATTCGTTAAGAAGCTCCCAGCATGTGAGTCGGAATGCGAGACGCTTAGAACAATCCAGATCTGATGCACGAGGCCATGCAGGGGCAAAGGTCCAGCAACATCAACGTCAGCAAAATCGGAATGAAATCGGGGTTGTTGAGTGTGCGAGCAAACCTGCAGCTGAGTCATGGACGCAGTGGCCCCCGTGCTCTTGGCCTCCACCAGCTGATCCTGCAGGGTGTCCTGGCCCTGTCGTAACGTGCGCAGCCGGTCCTCAATCTCAAACAGGCGATCCTGGGGCACGCACACGCACGGCAAGTTACACCATGACCCCGAAGTGCCGCTCGCTCGCTCGGTCTCACGCCACTGCACCCGTGTCACTCCGCGCGCGTGCCTGTGTCCCCCCACTTTGCACGCACCTGTCTCTTGAGCTTGGCGAGCTCAGCCTGCACCGTGCGGGGGTTAGGGGTGTCGTCACGGCTGAAGAGTCCTCCCCCCTCCAGTCGGGGTCTCTTTGCCACAAGCGAAAACGCACTCTCCATGTACTTGGATCTGTAACGTACAAGCGAGCGAATGGTGCGTCAGTTCCAAGCGAAAAAGCAAACTCCCCTTCTCACATTGTTTAAAAAAAAAGTAGTATTGTGAGGACTGTAAATTACAACATGAATAAGGATACATTACGTCTCTCCACATTACATCTCTCCAAAAAAATTAAAAGCATTTCTTAAAATACCCATCAGCAACAATGCCTTCTGGGGGTGCATAATTTCAGTCGCTAAACAAGGAAACTCTAAACCAGTTTCTACATACAGTGTCTCAAGAGCATTATTTTAAGCCTAATTTATTTTTTATATAGAGAACAATTATATTCTCAATTGACATTATTGCCTGATGGTCTTTGCTTACCCAAAAGTCCTTCATGGGAAAAGAGGCAGGATATTTAAGCGACCTAATATATAACCGAGCAACCAAAATCACTGAAGTTGCTATGATCAAACAACATGATTTACTGCAGAGACATCGCGTCCCCCTAAAGACCACTGTGTGTTGCCAGACCAACTCCAAAGAGGTATCCGACAGATGTAACACAGGGTGGAGCGTACAAGGAACTCCGATGAATATAACAAACGAGTCAAGAAAAACAACGCGCGTGGCGTCCAGTCTATCGATTCAGGAGCTTTCAGAGGAAGACGGCGAGGGGGCGTAGGGGGCGTGGGTCGCGTGCGTCGAACGTACTTTGAGTACTTGCGACTGTAGTGGTAGCCGGACTCGCGCACCACCTGGCGTGCGAGCGGGAAGAGCTCGTCGCGCCGAATCAGCAGGGTCAGGTCACGCGCGCACAGCTGGGCCGCCGCCTCGTTCACCGTCATCTGCGAGCAGCGCACGAATACCGACCCCATGGCATGGAACTCGATCCCCCTTGCTTAGCTGGCCCCCCCCACCCCCCCAAGCTGGACGGCATGACTAACAACGCCGGCGCCGGCGCGTCTTCCACGCCCGCTCAAGTGTCACCGAGATCACATGGCGCAGGAGATGCCGAGCGCCCTGTACCCCAAGTGTAATCCAAAGCTTTATAGGTGGGGGTTGTTGGATCGTACAAAGATCATTATGTCCTGTGATGCGTCCAATCCGATAAGTTATAAGGTGGCCAGTGGATATCACACTACTGTACAACTGGTAGGTTGCTGAATTATCTGCATGGATATATATATGTTTTAGATTAGTCATCCGTATGCATGATTTTCTCTTGGTACTCTTGTTGCCTTCCATATCCAAAACATAATCATGAAGGAAACAACCGATGATTATTATTACGATTGTAACTGCATTGTGTATGGGTGGTCGTCCCCTTCACTTCGGCAGCCTCTCCTGTATTGTAATGTACACTTACACAATATGTAATTGTATGCAGGGAGCTGGGTAGGACATACATAAGGGAAGAGGAACTGGACGCAGCAACAGCGAGCACCCACCTCGTGCAAGGTGAGCTGCCGGCCATCTTTCCGCTTGGAGTCGTAGCGGCCGTAGATGGCGCTGTACCTCCGGATCTCGTCCATGCGGCGGCGGTCGCTCTCGTGCAGGTCGAGGATGTGCGCCAGCGAGCGACCCTGCTTGCGGTTGCCGCGCAGTAGCTCCCTGAGCTCCTCGGGGCTCGGCTGCGGCGGTGCGGGCGTCGACACGGAGCTCAGCAGCCTCTGCGCCGACTCCCCGATGCTCTGAATGGAGGCGTCGTCAAGGCACGCGCCGGGCTCCAGGTCCCGTGGCGGCGACGATGGCGGCGAGCCGGGGCCTTCGTCAGCCGAGCGGCAACCCGAGTCGGCCGGGGAGAGCCTCTGCTGCGAGTGCACGACCAGTGATGCTGGGGGCAGCGCGTCCCGCTGGGGACACACGAGCGCAGCGCACGTGAGGGCGGGGACTGGCACACGGTAGGTTTACTCAAGGCAGCGCAGACCGCCCCGGGTGTGAAACATGCAAGAAGAATGCTTATGCGGACGTGACAGGCACTAAAAGTCAGTCTGATTGACGCGTGATCTAAAATCTGAAAAAAAGCTTAATTTGTTATCTGGCGAAGATAGTAATTAGCCAAGCGTGGTGGTGTGTGCCTCTTAATGTATTGCTTTGGGTGAAGGATTGGTAGATGTTGCAGAATTTATGATTAAGAAACTTCAATCTATCGAGGTAAGATGTGGCAGTGGGGAAAATCTTTTTCAACTCAAAATTTTGCATGATTCTCTCTTAACCGCGAGAGTTTCCTATGAGAACTTGTTTTCTCTCGCACAGTGAAATGACTTAAGGATACTTCCTGAGGAAGAGTATCGATACCCGATGAGGCTGCCCCGAATACCACAGCACTAATTCCATTACTTCTACTCGGTGACCAATCTGAGTGTGTCACTTGCACGGAGACAGGTCCTTCCGCCCCCTCCTCCCGACTCTACACAGAAGCCCCTCACCACCAGGCGGTCCCTCACGAACCTCGCGTGCGGTCGCCAGGGGAGGCGAGGGCCTCTCCACGGCCGGGGCGCTTGGCAGCGGCACGGCCCTGGCCACCTGGTGCTGCTGGCCGTGCGTGGGCGCCGGGTGGATGCGCGCCTGTGCCGACGCGTGAGCCAGGGAGGGGCCGTGCGGCGCGACGTGGGAGCCGGCGGTCGCGGGCACGGCGTCCATGCCGCCAGGGCGGCCGATCTTGGAGGCGCAGCACACGAGACTCTGGGCCAAGCGCACCTGGAGGGGAAGGGCGGCGACCACAGATGCAGCACGGGTCAGGAGAGCTCAATGTGGACACGCATCAGCTCTCGCCGTTTCTAAGTCACTTTTTTGGGGGCGGCAGGGGTGGTGCATTGGTAACTCTTGCGCCTCACAACTAGACTAAATGAGCCTGCACCAGCCAACAGCTACTTTACACAGATGCATGATGTACAGTATTCAAGTTTCCCTACTTATCTGGATAAATGTCTGGATAAAGTTTTTGGGTTGACACAATCTCCGCAATTATTTTGAATGTTCTGGTTACTCTGCTTCAAATGTTGAAATTAAATTAGGATAATTGAGAGAAATAAAGTGCAGTTACTGAAATTAATAGACGCCTCCACCAGGTTGACGCACTGAGGATGTCTCATCACATTGTCAACCCTCGTAGGCAGTGAAGCCTTTGAGATGACATTGCAATTAAGCTCCCAGCACTCCAGCTTTAGCGGATGAGTAAGGTAGCACACAATAACCAAAGCTTATAAATAGTGCAGCACAGCACACACTCAGCCAACACTCTGCCAATCACACCCAGTCACAATCGCACAGCCTAATGGGCAACAAAAGCAGGAAATGAATGTTCGTGAAGTGGCTCTTTCCGAAAATGGCTAAAATTATACCCTGCAATGCGTAATACGTCTTCTACAATCACGCTCATCATCTCTGGAGGGAGACGCGATGACAAGTCGTCCTACGCATGTTTACGATGCTTGCTAAAACGTATTTCATACGTTAATATGGAAATGGAATTTATAAATGAAGCAAAATGAATGGAAAGATATAACCCTTTTCGATCAATGATATGCATGTCTTTTTTAAAATACACATCTTTGTATGATAATGGCTCATTATTATGGGGGGTTTTTGACAGTTACCCGAGTTAATGTGATTTTCACTTCAACTTGTCTCTTATCCCTGTAACCGTTTTCTACCAGCCCTGTCGATGCAGCTTGAGAACAAAATTATTGCCTCTACTGTTGTCTCCTGCATCCATAGTAGACATGTCCTGCTCGACTCGTGTGATCCACTGACCCAACCGGCCCTCCATACACAATAGGCACGTAACGACAAACAGAGCCATCAATTAAAATCGATTCTCACACTCACCACAAAATGTGCAATCAACTGAATGTGCGTGAGAATCAATAATTTACCCATTTATGAAAATTATTGACAGACCTCTGAAACCAAGCAGGGTTCAGCTGGATGGAGCAGCCTGGATGGGTGACCACTGTGTACACAAGACAGGTGTTGCAAGATGCGTCGTGGGCAGAGGGCATTTTCTGTAAATCCCCCACCTTCACCAACCCAAGCTTCAACTATCACCCATTGGAATAAGAGGTTCATCCATCTCTTATTGATTGTATTCATTAGCATAACAAAAAACACAGCACATCAAGTGCATTGCATTCACATAAATTGTGTGCACACAGAAATTATTTGTGGGAAAACTAAAACCATGTAGGCCAATGCTGCGTACACCTCGTGCCGCACAGGGACACCTGCAAATGGGGCACCGGTACCCCTTGTTGGCTAGACCGTCGCAGGGCATTGCGAGGCCACATTCCTTCATCGATTCACCCCAAAACACAGCCCACGTTTTGAAATTTCCCGACAGCAGTTAACGACGGCAGAACTTCGCCGTGCTGGAGTCGCGTGACGCGGTCACCGTCTGCTCACCTGCGCCTCGAGGGCATTGCTCGCCGGGTTGGGGCGCGCCACAGCAGAAGCCGACAGCTCCGGAACGCGCGTGAGCGGGATGCTCGCTGCCGGGAGCTTGGTGAGCGGTTGGCTGAACCCCCCGGGGTTGCTCACCTGCGCCACCAAAATCACACGCACAGCCACTGTGATGGACAGCCACTGTTACGCACAGGCCGGGGGGAACGGTCGAGCGGTGGCGAGCGTAATGAACGTACACCTGGCGGTGAGTGTGGGTTGAGCAGTGTAGGTAGCTCGTTAAAAGTGGAGAGTCACAAAATAAATACTCGGGTCGCTAAGTGTCCCAAGGTCGACCTCTAAAAGTTGTCAAAACCATCAAGACAGCTTTACTAACTTTTAAACAAAGTAAACTCATACAAGATCCTTAATACACATCAGGAATCGTGTCAATTGACCATTTACCAAGTATTAACTCATAGATGGTCATTAATACAGAGCTGGAATCTCTCCTAAATCTGCATAAGTCTGAGAAAGTCACGGTATTTGTCACTCGTCACTTTGACAACATTTTATCACCGTGAAAACCCCAGAGAACATCTCTAAATCTACCAAACAAACTCGCCAGGTTGGCAACACTGGTGGCAAGTGGCGCTGGCGGGAGTGGAGGGATCGCAACTACCGGTGGAACTGACCCACTCCTGCAGCGCCTTCTGCAGGCGGCGCACGTGCAGGGGCTTGCTGGCCATGCCCACGAGTGCCATGATCTCCAGGAACTCCTCCTCGCTCGCCTCGCACAGCTGCGCCACGTCGTCGCCCCCCTGCGCCACGAAGGGCTCGTAGTACGACAGCAGGTTGGCACGCTGCAGCACGCGGAACAGCTGCAGCTCGCCCAACGTGCTGGGCTTCATCACCACCGCCATGGTGCCCCGAGCCGTGCCCACAACCAGACCGTCTGTCGTCGCCGCACCGCCGCCGTGCGACAGCCTGCGGGGGGTGACAGACAACGGCACTCAAGTCGTACGTGTGGTATTCATTTCCTTCATCAAGTTAAGAGATTGAAATGTCGATAGGCAGTGGTAGTTTATTTTATTCAGCAAAAGGTTACGATGAGTGGATGAAAGTCGTCAAGTTTGACGATGGCTAAGGTCGCCCGCCAAAGAACTTGGCATCGCTGATTTGATGCGACGAAGCGAATGAGTCTGATGAAGACGCAGACATACTTTAGTAAAATTATTAGAGACTCCAGTGTACTGCGGCACACAAAAAACGGTAAATGGGTATATGTAAATAAAAAAGGATGACTGAGTTCACTGATTGAATATCCAGAGATTATTATGGGGGGAGAGGAGGATGGGATCGTGTGCCCTGCACATCAAATCAAATGTATAAATAAGAGTGGACAATGTTTTAACTGCTTGTATCAACTAGACTAAGAGAATGATCATGAATTACATCTGTAAGGCACATTTAATCGTAGATCCCAATGCACCAATGAAAAAATTAAACCCACAGACTGAGACTGAACTAACATTACAAAGATTGTGGTTGACAAGACGAAGACTATTACTAAACTAAAGAATGCTGACTAAAATAACACTGGTCTAATGCATGGCTAACTGACAAGCCCTTGTAAGAGCAACGGGTATCCATGTTTCCCATGTGGCAGGCTATAAGCAAGGCTCCCCCCTGAAACTCTGGCCGGTCTCATCAGATCCCATTAAACTAAGCAGTATCGAGCCTGCTTAGGATTCTGATAGGAGACTGCCGGCATATTACAGTTGCACCGAGAGGCGGCCAAGAGATGGCAGTACAGCATTGGACTCTGTGCAGAGCTGTGAGTGTTATTCTCTCATATGCAAGTGGTTCATCCCTGCATATCGAATGCTTATTCATGCAGTTAGTCAAACGTCTCATTGCACGACCTTGCTGAAACAGTGTCTTGACTCAGTGAGGATCTCCAGGGTAAATAATAATGCTCTTTATCATCATCATTAAATACAGGTTGCAAAATTTGGACATCGGCCACATGGGGCGATCCTATATCTGTCAGTGAGCGAAACTTTCATTCTTGCCACGTGTTTTTTATTTAATTTACAAAATAGAGCTCCCCACCCTGTGACGATGTTGTTTTTGTATCCAGCGTAGATGCTGGGATCCTGTTTGAGTGCGGAGACTACATGGTTTAGAAAGGCAACAACCAGCTCTCGCCTTTGACAAATCACTCAGAATGACCCCCTCATCCTATCAGACCTCAGAAGTCAAGCAGTGATGATCCTGGATAGCGCAAGGATGTGCGACCACCACCATGTGCAAGAGACATGCCATAGGCACTGTGGGCAGCAGAGGGCAATGCAGCATCAGCAGTTCTGCACTCCCTCCCCCTCCCCACTGATCAGCGTGAAGTTTGGTGAAATATCCCGAATGGCCCGCAAAGTGTGGGGGAGGCCTTCATTCTGCAGTGGACTGACAGAAAGGGCTGTGAATGTACCTAACACGATCACTAGCAATGTGAGATACAAGGCTCACCGATACTCAGTGGTACAGACAGTGGCTGGTAGAAGAGAGAGTCCTGCGATCTTTGAAGCAAAAAATTGGGGGAGTGGTAGTGTAGCAGTGAGCGCTACATTGCGCTACGAACCTGGCTATCCGAGTTCGATTCCTGCTCATGGCCACCAACACCAGTGACGATTATTTGAACCGGTCGACTCAGCCTGAGTATCTGGTGCAGTGTGTAAACATCGCCACTCGGGATACAAAGGCCGTCCCGGCCTTCATAGGTGCGCGCTAACAGCACTTGCCCCAACAGTCTGTTAAGGCTATACGGGGATCGTTGTCTTTATCCTACGATATGTGATGAAAAATAAGCCCCATTGCCCTGTGGTTAAGCGTGGAGGCTTCTGTGAATATTCGACACGTGCCCGCGTTTAGTACGTAAACCAATCGGCCTCAATATGACCTCTTGAAATTTGCAGCTAACAAATTTATATCTAAACCTTTAAAACTATTTGCTTTTATCCAACTTGTCATGCAGAATAAATGTTACATAGCCTTTAGTGGGTAAGTTTTCTTTGCATTAGTTTTATGCCATGCCTCTGCGTTCGAATTACAATAATCTCGATATGGAATCCACTAAAAATAACACAATCTGGAGACAATTCCTGTTCATCAACTACACAGGTGTAACAATCTGTGTTGCTGCCCCATGCCCTAAGCAAGATAAGTGATGCTGTCTGGACTTCACTGTGTTATTAAGATGCAAATATGTCTAATCATGCTCCGTAAATAAATATATCCATCAAAAATGCAACAAATTACAGGAAAATTAGTATGAAATGTATAAGTGTTTGTGGGAACATGGTACGTCCGCTTTATTTTAATGTGTGGAAATACATTTTCAATGTATGAAAATAGTCTTCGTGAAAGGCACAGAGCTAATTTTAATGGGTTTTTTAATACTACACATTCCCCTTTGGGGTTTTAGCTGACGCCAGCCGCCCACGCACACACCCACTACGCACAAATGTTCACAAAGACATCCGCCCGCCCACCCACACAAGCCCTCTCCTTCCCATGGTCAGCGTTCTTTCCACACCACCCCCGTCCCTCATCAGACCCGGCAGTAAAAGCTCTCCGATTGCGCGCACTCTCCTCCCACACAGCTGCGCCTGGCACGGCAACTCCTCCTCCCACGCAGCCGCCTCCACTTCCTCTGACCACGCGCCGAACGTTCCGTCTCTCAAACCCCAATTCACCCGTCCCGTGGCGTACGTCACCGATAACAGTCCCCACTACCACCACCACCATACACAACATCAACCCCTCCCCCTCTCTCACAGGACCAGCACCAAACACACCACCAATCCCTCTTCACGGCACACACCATCACCACCACACACCACCAACCCCTCTCTCTCACACAGTACACACCACCAAGTTCACCAACCCCTCTCTCACAGCACACCACCACCAACCCCTCTCTCTCTCACAGTACACACCACCAACCCCTCTCTCTCTCAGCACACCACCACCAACCCCTCTCTCTCTCTCACAGTACACACCACCAACCCCTCTCTCTATCTCTCTCACGCAAATCTCCCAGCACCGTGCCACTTCTTCTGGCCCAATGTACTGTATATTAACTCGAATAATTGTGGCGCAGTGGTAACACATGTGGTGCCTCACAGCGAAAAGCTCCTGGATTATATTCCGCCGATAGCCAAAAGAAACCATACAATATAGCTGGTATTTTTTAGAACAGTTTTTTTTGCGTTTAGTTTGTTGTCCTCCCACACCTCCGATTAGCACGGATGGTGCGGAAGAAGTCCAACATATATAACCAAATATCCCAATGCTGAAAATGTATCTACAAGTACTCAATTGGGATTACACATAGCTAATCGCCCCCTACTGCAAACACTTGGCAGGACCCTTGAGACTCAAGTAAGGCTTCCCTGGGTAAACAAGTGTGATGATGATAATAATGATGATCGTCTCATTGACACCACATATTTCTTGACATACTATCGACTAGAGTAGGTACACATGCTACACACGACACTCAACAGAGGCAGCCTCGCTGCAGGAGGATTGAGGAGTAAACCCAGCTGAGATTTGAAGTTTTCGTGACTGCAGGGATCCATACTCTTTGGTTCTTTCGGTAAAGTCACGTAGGTATAAAATACAATTAATTAAATCACGACGTATCGGGCGCAACACAAGCGTCCGTCATCAGGTGGGACAACCACAGCAAGAAACAATTGCTGAAGTGGGCAAAAGGGCTGCTGCAACAAATGGCCTGTTTATGGCCTCTTTCTTGCTGTGGTTGTCCCACCTGATGACGGACGCTTGTGTTGCGCCCGAAACGTCGTGATTTAATTTGATACCTACGTGACTTTACCGAAAGAACCAAAGAGTATAAACCCAGCTTCCTGCCTCCTTCTCTTTCCACGAGCTCCTTCACTCGCCCACTCTGGCCCTGCTGCTGCTGCTGCCTCGTCTCCATCTGGACCAAAAGGCAGCCAGCCAGGTCCTTTACAACAAGTAGAAGAGTTCTCATTTTCATTTGCTGCATTCATTCAATTGTACACCCACGCACGCACGAGCGCGTGCACGCACGACTGCCACCCACACAATATGCATGGCAATCTGTGGCACACTCGAATGTGCATTCATCACAATATACAAATTTAAAAAAAACTTCTCCTACGCACGTATCTTTCACGTACGAATCGTCTGACCAACAATGGGCTAAATGAAGCAACTTCTCTATTCATCAGATTTGAGAAATTTGAAAAAGAATGAAGTCCACACTATAGTAATCGATATAATCGATTATTGTAAAACCTACAAATGAATATTAGTTGCTACTTTAAGCTTACAACACATTTTTTTAACTATATTATAGTAACTACATAAAAGTTATTTTCGTAACATTCTTTAAAAGTGCAGTGCAACATTATTTGGAAATTGTGATTTTAGAAATCACCTATGCAATGTCACACTTTTGAACGGCTCCTTGAGATGCGGTCACATTCAGAACCTAAATAAAGCCAAATTGTATTGTATAGTATATGTAGTGTGGTCACACAATTTGCAAGTCAATTGTTACGTATATAAAGGCACACTTGCTCCTGTCAACACAGATTTAACACAAGTCAGGGCAAAAAATACCATCTCAAGTTGCTGTCCTGCTCGAAACTTCCAAACTTTTGAGTACAACTTAAAAAACACAATGTAACAATAAGTGTATCAAAGTATGCACTAGAAGTTTTTAAAACAGTTTGATAACATAAGAGAGTGGGTTTTTTTTAAGCGTCTGTTTCCTGAAAATGCCATATGGTTTAAAAACATGGACATTAGCAAACAAAGGCTGAAAAATGTGCCAAGAAGCATGGCGATATGCATGAATTACATCGAGAGACAAAAAGAGAAACTCGTGGATCGGAGAACATATGCAAGTTAGAGACATCACGTTGATAGTTGGGACAAGTAATTAGGCCTCTGAAGAACACGTCGAGACAAGAGACGATTGGCAGTGGTCGAGATCGAGTTCGTGGCAGCCAAAGAAAAGAACACACCGAGAGCACGTCACCTGCAGAGATGGAGCAATGAAATATCCTCGTGTGCAGGAGCTAGATGGATTGTTGCTGCATTGCAAGACCATGAGACGTGACTTTAATGCATAGGTAAAAGATAATGACAATATCCTTCTATGCTTGTGTCAAATAACATGAATGGTGCCTTCCAAGTCTTAGAAATTAGTAAGGCAGCAGCAATAGGTTGTCGGGTTTTCTTCTGGGTGAAAATTTATGTTGGTGCCTTTAAACCAAGTGCTTCACGATTAGTTTGGCTACAGTCACTATACTGTCCAGTATTATAACAAAACTTGGTTAAAGTAGTAATCGTGGAAGTGTGATCGAAAGCTTTAGTCAACCAAATGAAATGGCACGCTGTGCAAAACAAAATACGATATCATGCACATGGGTATCACACGCAACACACAAAGGTGTCACCTCCTGCAACGTGCCTCTGAGCACACCACCACACCAGCCAAACAAAAGGCGTCTCTCTTCCTCTCCACGTTTCCCATTGTTACAGCTGTGAGCATCTGCGTACAAGTGGCTGGCGTGAATGCGTCTCTAAAGCCCCATCAACCAGCGTTGCTGTGTGTGGGCCGGTGGATGTGCTGCAGTGAGAGACACCGCTGCCTGCCAGAGCCCTCCTTGCACCGCACGCACGCACAGCCTAAGGTGCCCTTTCTTCTCGATTTAAAGCTTTCGTGACTGCAAGGATTCATCTTCTTGGTTCTTTCGGTAAAGCCACGTAGAAGGGAAATAATAAAATAATAAAAATAAAACATAATAAAATGCAATTATCACGATGTTTCGGCCACAACGCAAGCAGCCGTCCTCAGGTGAAGAACAGGTCTGTCGGAAAGACAGCATCCAACAGCCCTGTTCTTCACCTGAGGACGGCTGCTTGCGTTGTGGCCGAAACGTCGTGAGAATTGCAATTTATTAAGTTTTATTTTTATTATTTTATTATTTCCCTTCTACGTGACTTTACCGAAAAAAACAAGGTGGTGCCCTTTCCTCTCGTGCTGCTGCTGCTGCCCGCCCACGTGCCCCACGTGGCCATTATCGGCACCAGCTGCGCGTGAACGTCAGAGGCGTGGGGGGGCGTCCTGTGGAGGGCTGCTCGCTCGCTCGCTCACGGGGAAAACGCGGCAGGGAGGGCCGGAGACTGCAGCCTCCCACACACACACAGCAAGGTCCTGGGGTGAAGCAACAGCGCGGATAGAAAGCGGCCCCCTTTGTGCCTCTTGCGGCGTCGTTGTCGTGCGCTGTGGAACCCGCGGGTGCGTCACACCAAGTGGTGGCTTTGTGAAGCTGTCCCGGGCCCTCCTCCAGATTACGACTCGGTCTTACGCGACAACTTCGTCGCGCACCTACGATTGAGCACGTACGGTGTGAAAGAAGTGCAATAATACAGGGACTTTGTGCGGCGTGTACACGTCCGGCACTTTGGAGACAAAAGGCAACCCCATTCCCCTCTCAATATGCTGTGCTGGAGAAGCTGTCGGTCTCCCCGTGTTCTGCTGATGATGGTGGACGTCACGCCACGATCCCGCAGCGAAGTGACATTGACAGGCTGCGGTCCAAGTGTCACTTCCAAAACAAGCGAGGGAAATTTGAATTGACAGCGGAAAACTTCATAGAGACAGTAGCCAGAAGCACAGCAGATGGGTCCACACGGGTACGCGGAACAGAACATCGGTGTCAGGTTAAACCCTCACCCCACACGACATCGACCCTCACGACCTCGACCCTCACCCCACACGGCCTCCACCCTCACCCCTCACGACCTCACCCCTCACGACCTCCACCCTCACCCCTCACGACCTCGACCCTCACGGCCTCACCCCTCACGGCCTCGACCCTCACCCCACACGACCTCGACCCTCACGACCTCATCACCCCTCACGGCCTCGACCCTCACCCCTCACGACCTCAACCCTCACGGCCTCAACCCTCACCCCTCACGACCTCCACCCTCACCCCTCACGGCCTCAACCCTCACCACACACATCCCATTCCTCACTCAGACTTAAACCCTATATCGCCGCTTAACTCAAACAACATCAACCAAAAGGGTCAAGCTCGGTTACATCACCACCACCACCACAACCATCAACCACAGCAAGCACTGAGATTCCCAACAAGCGGGGTGTGCAGCGACATCGACAAGACACACCACCTGAACAATTGGTGGCCCATGAGCTGAATAGAGCCCAGCTCACATTCGTGTCTCTTGTTCCCCCTCTATCTCTCTCCTGTCCACTTGGGTCTCTGGTGTCTCCCCCGTCTCTGTCTGCCCTGTCGGCCTGGCTTCTCAAGGCCTCTCTCTCGTCCCCCTGGCCTCGTCTCGTCTCCCTGGCCCCGTCTCACTCCCTGACCCCGCCTCACGCCCTGACCCCGTCTCACGCCCTGACCCCTGACCCCGTATCACCCCCTGACCTCGTCTCACGCCCTGACCCCGTCTCACGCCCTGATCCCGTCTCACGCCCTGACCCCTGACCCCGTCTCACGCCCTGACCTCGTCTCACCCCCTGACCTCGTCTCACCCCCTGACCCCGTCTCACGCCCTGACCCCGTCTCACGCCCTGACCCCTGACCCCGTCTCACGCCCCGGCCCCGTGTCTCTCCCCCCACCCCGCGTCTCCCCCAGTGCACAGTGGTCACCCTGGTCTCTCGGTCTCCCGACCACCGCTGTCCCAACAACAGCATCATCCTCCCCCCTCATCCCCGTCCGTACCTCGTGTCCGCCTCGACCCGCTGTCGTCGTCTTCTGTCTCGGACTAACAAACAAACAAAAAACCTCTTCGCTCTATTACCGCCGCAGTGCAACGCAGCGTTTTTACGGTGGATCAAGCGGCCTCTTGTCGCGCAGCAGCAGCAGCAACAACAACGACGAGAATCACGCTCTGAACCCCACAACCTCGCGTGTGCCACGCAGGGGAGCCGGGCGATGAGACGCTGCTGCTGCTGCTGAGGCTGCCTGTGGGAAGTGGAACCCCCCACTACCACCACCCTCCTCATCACGTCTCCCCGAGCGAGCGGCTCCTCCTCCTCCTTCTCCATCTCCACCCCTTCCTCCGTCGTCACGCGGGCGCAGTGCGGGGGTGTGCGTGTGTGGCGCGCCGGTTTGTGCGTGTGGGCGGAGGGTTGGATTGTATGTGTGATGGGTTGGAGTGTGTGTGTGTGTGATGGGTTGGAATGTGTGTGTGTGTGGAGGGTTGGAGTGTATGTGTGATGGGTTGGAGTGTGTGTGTGTGTGATGGGTTGGAATGTGTGTGTGGATGTGGAGGGTTGGAGTGTATATGTGATGGGTTGGAGTGTATGTGTGTGATGGGTTGGAGTGTATGTGTGTGTGGAGGGTTGGAGTGTATGTGTGTGGAGGGTTTGAGTGTGTGTGGAGGGTTGGAGTGTATGTGTGTGTGAGGTTGGAGTGTATGTGTGTGTGAGGTTGGAGTGTATGTGTGTGTGTGAAAGGTTGGAATGTGTGTGTGCAGTGTTGGAGTGTATGTGTGTGTGAAAAGTTGGAGTGTATGTGTGTGTGGAGGGTTTAAGTGTGTGTGGAGAGTTGGAGTGTATGTGTGGGTGAGGTTGGAGTGTGTGTGTGTGTGTGAAAGGTTGGAGTGTGTGTGAAAGGTTGGATTGTTTGTGTATGTGTGTGTGGAAAGTTGGAGTGTGTGCGTGGAGGGTTGGAGAATATGTGGGTGTGTGAAGGGTTGGAGTGTATGTGGATGTGTGGAGGGTTGGAGTGTATGAGTGTGTGGGGGGGGGTCTCAGACTCTGGCGATCCAGAGTCTGAGATCAGGAAAGGCACCGGGCAGAGATTATCTCCCAAGCGAAATGCTGAGGGAGTGTGGCGTTTGTGCACAGACTGCACTACATGACATCATAACAACAGTCTGGACTACTGGACGGGTTCCACAGGATTGGAAGGATGCCCTGATGGTCCCCCTCTTTAAGAAGGGGGATCGCACAGACTGTAACAACTACAGGGGCATCTCACTCAGTGTACTGGGAAAGGTCCTGTCAAGGATAATTCAACATCGCCTTGCCAGGCATGCTAAGGAGAGGCTTGCGGAGCCCCAATGCGATTTCAGGAAAGGGCGGTCCTGCACAGATGCCATTTCTTCTGTCCGTCTGCTACAGCAGAGGTGTAAGGAATTCCAACAAAAGCTACATCTCTACTTTATTTACCTGATATTCTTTGTGTCTTACGGTAAAGTCACGTAGATTACCGAAAGACCCAAAGAATATGAATTCCTGTAGTCACAAAAGCTTTAAGTCAAGATTTATTGACCTCGTCAAGGCCTATGATTCCATCAGTAGGCCTGGGCTCTGGGTTATTATTCGTGCTTTTGGAGTCCCTGACCCTCTGCTCACGATCATTAAGGACCTTCATGATGGTGAGCGGGCCCGGGTAAAACTACTTGGCCGAGAGTCGGAGCCATTCCCTGTACACCTTGGGGTGCGACAGGGATGTCCTCTGGCTGCCACATTATTCAACTTATTTTTCGACCACGTAGTTCGTGAAGTCTTCGATGGCTGTACCGGAGGAATTTCCATCTGGTACAGATACAATGGGAGGCTGATCGATGCCCGGGTACGGTCAAAGGATGGCTCCCTATTGCTCAACCACGTTATGTATACCGATGATCTGGTAATTGCTGCTCACTCAGAGGAGAAGTTGGAGGCGCTGCTGAACCTGGAGCTTGCCACTAAGAGGTGGGGCCTTACCATCAGCTCCACCAAAGCTAAGTACCTGCCTGGGTATTTTGTACAATCGGACATTCCACCCCCACAACTCCCAATCGGTGATGGGGCAGTTGTGGAGAGAGTGGAGAGTTTCCCATACATGGGCAGTGTGCTTATGGCCGGCTCCAGTTTAACAGCAGAGGTCTCACTCCGAATCAGTCGAGCGGCAATATCTTTTCATCGGTTGCGTAACACTGTGTGGAAGCAACCTGGTCTGTCGCTCCGCACGAAGCTTCAGGTCTTCTCGGCCACAGTCATTCCCTCCCTTCTCTACGCTTGCCAAACGTGGACCCCCCATATGGAGCATCTGCGCCGGTTAGAAACATTTAGGATGGCCTGCCTACGATCCATCCTGGGTTTAACCAGGCTGGATTGTGTGAGGAGCTCAGAAATCCTTGAAAGATCTGGGCAAAGTCCCATTGGTGAGCTCCTCCGGCAGGCAAGGTTGCGTTGGCTGGGTCATGTAGCCCGCATGCCCAGCCACTGCATGCCGAAACAGCTTTTGTTTGGCCGGATCGAGGGGGCTAAACGGGCGCGGCACGGGCTAGAGAAGAGATGGAGTGATGTGGTATAGGGGAACGTAGATCTGAGTGGACTTGCCGATGACTGGTACCAGCGGTGTCAAGAACAACGGAGAGCAGGGGAGCGACGCTCACAACAACAAGCGGAGCGCCGGGTGGCTAAAGCACAGCAAGTTGGCACAGTCGGGGGCACAGGTGGTGCATCAGCCAGTCATCTCAGTCAGTCGACCCGTGGCACCTGGGTCTGCCCCGTGACCTCCTGCCAGCGGGTGTTCGACACTTCACGTGGCCTCAAGGTGCACATAGCCTGGCACAAACGTCGTGGTGACGTCACCACCACTTAGTGGCGAATGGCGGTTGTTGTTGTTGCATGGTCGGAGTCTACGTGTGCGGATGGTTGGAGTGTATGTGTGTGTATGGTTTGAGTGTACATTATGTGTGTGGGAATTGCAGCGGTTAGCGCGTTGTGCTATGAACCCGGTGACCCGAGTTCGATTCTCGCTCACGACCAACAACAGTGGCGAGTATTATAACCGGTTCTGGGCCTCCCCTCGGTCGACTCAGCCTGAATTGAGTTCCTGGTGCAGTGTGTAAACATCGCCACTCGGGAGACAAAGGCGGTCTGGCGTGGCGCTCGACATCCACCCCCTCGTGTGCCGTGCCGGCCCTTCATAGTTGCTCGCTAACAGCACTTGCCCCAACAATCGGTTAAGGCTATACGGGGGATCTTTGTCTTTGTGTGGGAAGTGAGAGGGTGTGCGTGTGGGGGGGGGGTGTTAGAGAGTGTTTGTGTAGAGGGTGAGGGTGTTTGTGTGGGAGAAGTGGGAGGGTGTGCGTGTGGGGAGTGTGTCCAGGGGGGATCGTTGTGAGTGGGGAGAGTTTAGAAGGTCTGCTGGGTGTGCGCGTGTGGGGAAGTTGGAGAGCAGCGTGTGTGCTTTCAAGGGAGGGTGTGCGTGCAGGGGAGCGGTGGCGCAGTGGTTATCGCTCTACGCTACGAACCTGGGGGCCCGAGGTCGATTCTCGTTCACGGCCGACACCAGTCACGAATATCTGAATCGGTGCTGGGCCTCCCCTAGGTCGACTCAGCCTCAAATGAGTACCTTGCCTGGTGTGTAAACATCGCCCCTGGGGAGACAAAGGCGGCCGGGCGTGGTGCTGGCCACCCACCCCATCATAGGTGCTCGCTAACAGCACTTGCCCCCAACGGTCTGTTAAGGCTATACGAGGGATACTCTTTGTTTTTTTCAGTAGTCACGTACGTGACTTTACGTATGTGACTTTACCGAAAGAACTAAAGAGTATGGATTCCTGCAGTCACGAAAGCTTCAAATCAAGATTATACGAGGGATATTTGTATTTGTCTTTGGAAAGATAGGGCAGGTTGTGTGTGTGTGGTGTCGAAGTGTATTTGTGGAAGCGAAAAGGCGTGGGTTTCAGTGACTGAATGTTTGCTTTGAGAGGAAAGATATATGTGTCTATACGGTTGGAAGGGTGGAGGATAGAACGCGTGGGAAAGGAGAGTTAATGAGTATCTGTGTATAGGAGAAAATTGGGTGCTTGTATGTGTGTGTATAAGTGGACGGCCATAATACATGGGTAATCGGTGTAGTGTGCAAACGTGTTTTTATTTACGTGAGGAAACTGGAGAAGCTAAAGGTTATTCATGGAGAACATCTGGAGATAATTGGTTTTTTACCCTTCTATCTGGCAACAAAACTGACACCTTTTTTACAAGGAGTCATGTTTACATAGACCACAATACCTGAAGTCATAATGCAAACAACCCATGTGAGCCTAGTCTGACATGGGTTGGAAAGCTGTCTCTGGTGTGGACCAATCAACTTCAAGGACAGTGCACATTATCAGAGTTATGTTTTTTGTTTGCATTATGACTGCAGGTATCGTGGTCTATGTAAACATGACTCCTTGTAAAAAAGGTGTCAGTTTTGTTTCCAGATAGAAGGGTAAAAACCAATTATCATATTTTTACTGGCAAATGAGGTTCCAATGGTGTAAACATTTGGAGAATATACTAACGCCACTCATAAAGCACCCGAGCCAGGAATTGAACCCATGTGGTAATTAGTGGAGGGACGCGTATGGGGGTAACGCGGTGGCGATATGTTAACTACCTCGCCTGGTATACAGAAGGTCATGGGTTCGATCTCAATCCCGACCCTGACGCTTGTATATTTGGAGTTTGCGTGTGTCTCTCCCCGTGAACGTGTGGATTTATCTTGGGGTCCTCCAGTTTTTCCCTCTACATGAAAATTTCCAAATGATAAGCCCCTTAATTGAGCTATCATTCGTGGCCAGGTCGCTTCTGAAAAATAGCTATATATCTCAGTTAGCCTTTCCTGGTGAAATAATCAATAGTTAACTCATATATTTGTAGTCTGTATGTCGAGGAAAAGTTTTTGGGTGTCTTTGTGAGTTGGTGTGTTTAGGGTATGTGGTATGTGTGTGTGAGACATTCATATAATGTCTGTCGGACATCGATTTGTGTGTAGGATGGGAGAATGTGTGGGTGAGACTGTTGTGGGCGTGTGTGTGTTGAGGTGGTGTGAGTCAGGGGTTGGCCTGCCTACGATCCATCCTGGGTTTAACCAGGCTGGATTGTGTGAGGAGCTCACAAATCCTTGAAAGATTTGGACAAAGTCCCATCGGTGAGCTCCTCCGGCAGGCAAGGCTGCTTTGGCTGGGTCATGTAGCCCACATGCCCAGCCACCGGCAGTCGCCTTCCAACGACAACGGAGAGCGGAGGAGCACCGCTCACAACAACGAGCGGAGCGCCGGGTGGCTAAAGCACAGCAAGTTGGCACAGTAGGGGGCACAGGTGGTGCATCAGCCAGTCGTCTCAGTCAGTCGACCTGTGGCATCTGGGTCTGCCCCGTGACCTCCTGCCAGCGGGCGTTCGACACTTCACGTGGCCTCAAGGTGCACCTAGCCTGGCACAAGCGTCGTGGTGACGTCACCGCCACTTAGTGGCGAATGGCGGTTGTTGTTGCTAAGAAGGGGATAAAGCTGCGTGTGTGTTGGCGGGACACGGATGTGGTGTGTGGGTGGGACGTGTGTATGCTGGCAGTGGAGCATGGGTGTGTGTTCCCATATGGGTAAAGAGTCTGGGTGTGTGTATGGAGTATATGGGTGTGTGTATGGAGTATCTGACAAAATAAAATACGATAATCTGCCAAAACGTTACAATAATATTGTATCTATCTCAGAGATAGCATGGACGTCTCGTTATTACGTTTTCTTAACCGGTTACTTTGTATGACTTTGTGTGTGTGTGTAAAACAAATGTGTGTGAGTGTATAGAGCATATATTATTTTATATCGAGACAATCATAGGGAAGGGAAGATCTCATCTTCAATACTTTCCAACAATCAATCATTAGACCTTCAACTTGTCAGTCCACGCGCCTGTTTCTGATGGTTAATTGATCAGAAGTCAAAGATGCACCACATGCTGTCCTCAGCACATGATGCACACGCTGTCCGTATGCTACAGCAGACCTTACGGTGTCTTACATGACATCATTACAACTAACCGGTCAACATTATGGGTTTGGTAGGATTGGAAGGATGACGCTGATTGTAACAACGACCAGGGCATCTCTTTGCTCAGTGAGTTGAGAAACTCCCAGTTGGTTTCAGGCAGGAGCTTTCCTGTATGTATGTTGAACTTCTTTCGCACCGTACGTAGCCAACCGTTCTAATCGGAGGTCCTGCATGGATGCCATGTGCTCTGCCTGGCACATGCCAGGGGATGACGTCACAGTCACTCAAGTGGCGTTGAAAAAAGGTGTGCGCGTGCTCAGGCCGTGTGTGTAACTGTTGGTATAGGTCTGTAGGACCTGTGTCTGTGACTGTGTGTCGGACGTGTGTCTGTGCGTGACTGTGTTGACATGAAGTGTGCGCGCGTTACTGTGTGCGTATGATGTGCGTGGTTGTGTGGTGCACTTCGCTTGGCAAAGGCACCGGGGGTGACGTTACCGCCACTTCGTGGTGAAGGTCGGTTGTTGTTATTGTTTGGAGAGCGGGAGAGTGGTGAAAAAGTAAAGCCTGTTTGTTTGTTCATCATTTTGACACCGGCAAAAAGGGTCCCATAGGTAGAGTGGTGGTTAGCGCACTGCCCTACGACCCCGGAGACCCGAGTTCGATTCCTGCTCACGGCCAACGCCAGTATCAATTATATTATCTGAAGAGATCCTGGGCCTTCCCTAGGTCAACTCAGCCCCAAGTGCGTACCTTGTGTAGTGTGTAAACATCGCCACTAGAGGGAGACAGAGTCAACCGGGCGTGATCATGGCCACCCACCACTTCGTGTGCTGTGCTGGCCTTCATAGGCGCTCACTGACAGCACTGTCCTCAACACTCTGTTAGAGGCTATACGGGGGAAGGGGACGGGGGGGTGTGTGTCTTTGTGGTTTGTATAGGACGTGTGTAACTGTGTATGTGACTGCGTGGGAAGTATGTGTGAGTGTGTGGAATGGAGGTGCGTGGTTCGTGTGACTCGTGCGCGTGTGTGACGCACATGCGTGGGTGGCGTGCTGAGGCGCGTGGGCTTCGCTTGCTCATACAATTCATCACAATATCTCATCTATATCCACCGCTGAACAAAGCCACCTCATATTATCGCCATCCCTTATGGTCCTGCTTATGTATTTCTGCACATTTTAAATATATATTATTACAACTAAAGCATTGACTTTATTTCAGTTTTGCAAACGCATAAACATAAATAGTTAACGTATTAACTGTCTCAGGTTTGCTGATGACATTTACCCATTGTAACAACCAATGTTAATGAACTACAGCAATTGACTGATTAAATTAAGATAGAATAAAGATGAATACAAATGAATGTACCGCAACCATCATGGGACCTCCTTTTGTCAGTACCAAAAATATGAGAATAGGTTTTACCTTTTTTTCTGGCAACAAACAGGTGTTAAGATGTTAAAACACCAAACTGAAACCTTTTACAAGGAATCATGTTTGCATTAACCACATATACTTGTGGTCAGAATGCAAACAAAAAACATACTCTGATAATATATGCATTGTCTTTGAAACTGATTGGTCCACACCAGAAACAGCTTTCTTTTGAGCCTAGCATCAAACGGTGCTAGACCAGATGATGCCAAAAGACCAGAGGACGCCTTTTATCCATTAGATGACTATATAGTACAGTGTTCGGTATTTAAAATATAAAATACCCACGTGTGTAGTGCACAGTATTCATGGGATTCAGAAGTGCGGGAAACCACAGGTGAATGGGAAGGCAGCTAGAACCGGCGCCAAACAATTACCCAAGCTCTGTGAACCTATATTTGGATGTTTGGCCAACTCCATGAATTCGTTCTTATATATGTGGGAGGATGCGTGAGTAAAAACCCACGCTACGAACGGGCAGCAACAACTCAATCCTCGAACAGATATAAAATAATCCACTTGCTATACTGCCAATTCATGACCAATTCTAGATTTGAAGCTTTCGTAACTGCAAGGATTCATACTCTTAGGTTTTTTTCGGTAAAATCACGTAGGTAAAAAAGAAATAAAAAAGAAATATAAATATTTAATTTGTATTATTTGTATTATTATTTGTTATTTATTTATTTTTGCCTACGTGACTTTAACGAAAAAACCTAAGAGTATAATTCATGATCAAACCAGGAGGTGGCGTTTCACGTTTTCACTTCCAATTGTAAATAATTAACAAGTGGCCGTTGCCAAAGGTCAACTGGTACAGCTTATCATGGTAACCGGCTATTGGTTCACAAATGTTGGGTTTTTTACACGCTTTCATTTAACTCACTCTGTTGTTGTTGTCGTCGTTGTTGTTGTATCCTCAAATCTTGTAACTCAATTTTAACCCACTTCCCAATGTGGTATCGACTGCAACTTGGTATACTTATGTCATACTGATGATAATACTATATTCTATCATAAGAAATATATATTTGTAAACATTTTTTTTTATATGTTATGTTTCGGCTTGGGTCTAATTGTCCACAGTCAACTGACGTTGGCTGTAATTGGCCACGGTCACTTACGTTATGGCAAGCTTCGGGGCCACTTCCTGGAGTCGTGGAATTCTTACATTACTAGTACGGTACATTTCATAAAAGCGTGTTTAAACAAAAAGTTTTTTTTAAATATTATTTTTTCGTCTTAGCCAGGCCACCAATACCTGAAGATTTGTTTCAACCCAATTATGTTCCAGCTGTGAAGATCAAACGTGTGGAATACTGTGTACGGGGACAATGGTTACATTGGGCATTGATAACAGGGGGGGGGGGCTCTCTGTTATAATAAAATATAAAAACAGCTCAATATTATTAATGGTGACTTTTCGTGGTGGTCCAGATGTGTTGTAACCCCCATTACATTCTCAATAACGTAATATTTTTAAAAGGTGTATTCAAAAACGTAAAATAATACGCAGTAAACTCAACAAATGTGTCAGTATCCCTTCCTCAAAAAGGGAGGGGGGGTATACATATACAATAGGCAACGTTTCAGGCAATTGCCCTTCATAAGCATCTGCAGTCATACAATTTTGATTTAAAGCTTTCGTGACTGCAGGGATTCATATTCTTGGTTCTTTCGGTAAAGTCACGTAGAAGGGAAATAATAAAATAAACATGTGTTTTTTTTATATTTGTATTATTTTATTACTTCCCTACTACGTGACTTTACCGAAAGAACCAAGAATATCTGCAGTCGTGCTTGCGAATCGAATTCGTGATATTAGTCGACTCGATTAACCTCGTGCAAACAAAAATTGCGACTCGATTCTCCACTGCTATAAACGAAAAAATCGATTGCGGAATCGAATCGCCGAGTAGCGTCGAGCGGATCGATCAACACCGCTGTCATGGCGCAATGCGCGTTGTTGCTGCTGCTACCGCCGCTTCTGATCCTCCTCCTCCGCGTCTCTGCAGCTCCGGACGAACCCCGTACGCGCCTCTCGTTGTCACTCTTTATCTGCACGTATCTCTCTCGACTCTCGTTGCTGGCGTTGTTCATGTGTCGAGTTAGAACTTCGCAGTCGGCGCCGAGAGTCAGAGGCCAGCAATGGCCGTGATGCTGGCGTTGAATGTTCGCGCCTTTCACAACCACGAGGGGGGAGTCGTCGTTGTTGTTGCTGTTTTAGTTGTTGCTGTTTTAGTTGTTGCTGTTGTTCTCTTTACGTTGCTTTGGCGTTTAACGGCGTGAGCAACAGCGTTTCGCCCGACGAGTGTACACCAACCAGCGCATCTCCGCCGCAAGCAAGTGGAGATGGGAGGTTGCCCGTCACATGCTGCGTTAACGGTGGTGTGGTAGTGAGTCGTGTAAAGTTGTGAGTCAAAAGTGAAAGCGTCAATGTTTAAAGCAGCACGTTGGGAAAGTCGTAGGACTCGTATTGCTGTAACCTCCACCCATCGTATCGTTTTGCTTTGGACATATGCAGCGTTTTGTCTGGCACTCGCATGGGTTGTGTATCGAAATATCAATGCTGTTATCGATTGTGAAGGTGGACGATTGTCGCGCCACGCACGCGTGTAAGTGTTCCCCATGAATTTAGTACGTTTTTGGAAGTCCTCGAGGTTATGCCATTCATGCACAATTACTCGTGCACGGCTTGTGTCCTTCCTCTCTCGCGTCTCGATGTTCCCCGAAATTATATATTCGCTGATCACCATGGCCTGCCAAAGATGACATTGTTCAGTTCACCTGACATTGCTTAACGCTTCCTTTAACACGTTGGGGCTGCCACCCGTACTGGTTTCCACAGGGAGCAGCCCTCTTTGAGTCGGCTGTCCTGGGAAATTCTGGCTTCCCAAGATATTGATAGTCGTGGTTTTTGTCAGTGGCATATATAATGCACACTACGGCAGACAATGTTCGAGTGTATTTTGATTAACCGGGTGTAGAACTCAAAAGATCCCTGGATCGTCTTATTTGCAAGAGTAACCATGGTCACCAAAATGAAAAAAAGCTAAACAAATCTAAGTAGAGCAATGAAGCAAATACAAATCGGAACAAAAATCAACTGTTACATGGAAAATCGAAAATATTGCTCAAACATCACTTAAACATTACATTCCCAGTCGTGTAGATTGTCTCGGACCGATTGTTTTTAGATTGGTAAGAGTATAATTACAATAAGTTAGGGACAAACCGATATAGGGGGGACTCTTGTATTAAAATACTTTGAGTTTTGAGATATTGTACTTCTAGTGATGTCTCGATGAATATTTTGTACCCAAGAGATGGCAACAGTAGTTATTCTCTAAGCTCTGCTAGCTATATTTCTATAGCACCGCATTTTAATTATTATTTCCTACCGATTACCTTATTTAGCATATCACCAAATCAACTAGCATGCGCCGGAGATCGTCAGATCCGCAGAGGAACCTGAACGGCAACATTCATTGGCACTGTCCCATGCTCCCCGTCTTCACGAGCCCACACGCCCCACCGTGGAGTTTAGTCAAACAACCCCCATGACCCACGGCGAGAGGAAGTTATGCAGCAGTGGATTGACAAAAAAAAGGACTTGTGTACATTAATACATTTATTTGGAGATGTTCCTAATTTGATCCGATATGTATCCATAAAAGTGTATTCTAAATACTCTACAATCTTAGGCTTTCGCAGGTTAAATTCAAGCTTAACTGAAGAGTAAACTCAGGATACTACTAACGTCGTGATTTGTATTTTCTTTCTACCTACGTGACTTTACCGAAAGAACCAAAGAGTGAGGATACTACTGACATGTGTTTTAGCTGCAGACTAGCTGCCATTGACTAATGTGCATTTGATCCTTATCCAGGAGTGACCTGAGACACTTGACCCACAACTGATGCTAGTGATCAGCCTAAAAACTATACAGCCATACAGTTGTAGAGGGCAATAGCATATGTAAGATTGCATGCCTACCTTGCGTAATAAAATCTCTATACTGTACAGGGTGTGGTTAAAGCCATGCTTGTAATTTTTCTCACAGAAAATATTTTATAATCCAGAATGACAGCAATGGTACCTATTTCTCAACGTATTCTCCATCCACAGCAAATTTTGCACCCATGTAAAAGTGCATGCATGCCCAAAGCAACATAGAAAGAAGTGTTTCTTCGCTTCAAACCTATCAGGACACGTCTTCAGTTCGAGATCTGATTGTAATCGTTGCCCACTCAAGTGCTCAGATTCTCAAAGATGGAAATCGCAGGGAGCCAAACATTCCCGGAACGCATTGTCACCAGTGACGAGACCTAGATTCATAATCGCACACCATAATTAAAGCATTTCAGTATGGAATGGAAACAGCATCTTTACCACCCAATTAATTCTGACACGATGATTACAGTACAATATTAATATGTATTATTCAGCCAAGGGCACCATTATTAACATTGTCTACTATACTCTTTCGTTCTTTCGGTAAAGTCACGTCGGTATAAAATAAAATAAATCGCGACGTTTTTGGCGCAACACATGGTCGGAAAGCACCTGATGACGGACGCTTGTGTTGCGCCCGAAACGTGATTTATTTTATACCTACGTGACTTTACCGAAAGAACCAAAGAGTATGGATTCCTGCAGTCACGAAAGCTTCAAATCAAGATTCTCCTATTTTACCTTCAGGATGTGTGCATCGCAATAAAAAAAGAAACATCTTGGCCTTCTGTCCAGAAAAATAGTTTTTCTCCAAGACAATGCTTGACCCTATGCAGCCCATGCCCCCACAGCCAAGTTGAACATCGAGGGTTTGGAGTTTCTCCCATACATCCAAATCAGGTGTTTCCTGACATTCGAGCAGAGACATTCTTCAGGCAATTGTGTATTGGCTTGGGAAGCTCTGCACTGTGGTGGAGACTTATGTTGAGTAATATTTGAGCTTCTATGTTCCTGGAATTGAAACACTGTTCTGCAAGAAAAAATCCAGGAATGACTTGAACCAACATTGAATATTTTAACATTGGTGTGCCTGTGGTGATTATGTGCTGTGTGTATCCTTGCAGGCATTTTGAAGATTGGCTCCGTTGAAGAGCACAATAAAACCCAGACGTTTTGCTTCACACCGGCTAAGTTACAACTAAAAGATATTTGGTTGACGATACATGTAAGACAATCATCACTTTTTGGTCTTACAGTAATTGCTCGTTTGATGCCGTAAAAATGTTTCGAAAAGTTCCGCGTTAAGCAAAAACGTAGAAAGCGAGGATTTACTCTACTGAATCACATTGGCACTAGAAAATCTGCCTGCAGTCATCCCATGGCATGACAACTAAGATGATGGTAGGCCGCAGTGCACTGTATAATACCGCTCGGCCACGCAGCTCCAGAAAGTAGTAAGTCGTCAACCACTCAGAATCCGTGTTGTAACGGGCACGTTCTGCGCTGTGCGTAAAGTGTCCCCAATAGAAGAACCGCGTTATAGCGAAAATGCGTTGTATGAACACGCATTAAGCGAGGGCTTGGCGTATTTTGTGTTAGCATTGGGAAGACTGAACGGGGAAGAGTATGCTTAGAAAAAGGGCTAATCAAGTGTCAGCAGGTTACATTAGATACATTGCAGTCGATTACCAGGTCTTCCTTAAACAGACTTTTGGTCACAATGAGCTCTTCGTGAAAAATAAGCTTTATATTTATAATACTGTATCTTGAATAACCATTTGGCTTGAAAAGTCATAGTTAAAATGTCTAAAAAGCAAAAGTGTAACTCATTTAAAGTGTTATTCAATTGCAGTTAAACCTCCAGGCATTTCCCAGTAAATCGAGAAATAATCTTCAGATATAATTTCCCAATTTAATTTCCCCATATGCAGAGGTTCCATATCAGCAGACAGCAGTAGTGTGGAGTTGTGAGCCCATTCCACTTCCCAGGTGGAGGTGAAGGGAAAGAATGGTGACGTGAAGTTGCTGATGGGGCACAATGCCACGGAGATTCAGCAGCAGGTGAGCAGCTGGCATAGCTGGATGTGGAGACGGGTGAGCAGTGGTTCCCGAGATGTCTACCACTACTTCAACCTCGCCAACCAGACCTGCTTCTGCGTGGAGACGAGCGGCATCTATGAAGTCAAAGTCATCCGTACCGGTATGACACTTCTATAGGGAGAGTATCTCATACAATATACTTTACAGTAATATGGGTTTGATTCATGTGTTGCACAAAACCATTTTCCTTATGCTTTTTGGTGGATCAGGAGCCCAGTTGACAGATAATGGGGGCAAAAAATGGCAATTATTTAGAAAATATATTGGCATTTGCTACAAACTCGTGAATTGTGCCTGTGGTGTGTTTGTGGCCTGGATTTAAATGCTTTGAATTTGCATTATGAAACATACAATTACTTCCAATTGTTAATCAACTGCTGGATAAAGGTCTTCCCATAGCATGTCTGCCATGGGGTTATTTCATATCATTTCACCATGCTGGTCAAAAATGAGTTTTAGGATTTTAATTGTGTTGTACATTTTATTGTAAATTCCAATGCTCTTACAATTTGTATGTGTTTTTGTTTTTTCAGCATTTAGTTGGAGGTTAATCGGCATTCTCCTCTTTGGAATGATTCTTTTCTTCTATGCTGAAAATCTTAGTAGGTATGCATCTTAAAATGCTCAATGCTTGGCGTTCCATGTAAGCCACTGTATATTATAGCCAATGTTTGACTTATGCAGCATTGTATAATATAACTTTGAGCATGCTGCTTTTGCAATTAAATATTCCTGGTAGTTTAAGAGCAATAAAACAAAACACCACTGTTGCTACAGCACACAACATTTACAATTTACAACCAACGAATCCAGTCAAGTACTGATACTGGTGCTAAGGGATCACGAAATTTTGCTAGATTTTTGCCACACATTTTTTATATTTTGAAATAATGGTCAAACTTTAAATCAAAGTTTTCAGTTGCTTGTCAAGCTTAACCGTCCATTTTAAGATGTCAAGGGTTTTTAGTTGGGAACTGTAAAACACAAATTGGATGCTTTATAACTGTAGGAGTGTAGCAGATTAGTGGCCACGATTGGGTCATCTCATAGCTGTTTGTCATGTACTTGCAGGAGTGCGACATTCTTTTACTCATCGGGTGTGCTCTTGGGGATTGTGGCATCACTGCTCATCATCATCTTTGTTGTTGGCCGCTTTCTTCCCAAGGTTTGTTGTTGGAAGAACATACACGTCACGTGACAGCCACCGGGTGCATATAGCACAGGCAGCTCAATTCTTTGTTTGCCATAATTTTCAAAAAGTGCTTTGTGGCCCTAAAATTGCATGGAGTGTAAATTATTACATGATGCCATTTTTTAATTTACGTCAATTCTCCCACATCACAGTGAATATCAATTGTTCTTGCATTGTCTCGAGATGCATAAAATATCTTGTCTTCGCACATTTTGTAACAGTGCTTTGGGTGAATTATCGTTTTGACAGTACCAAGGCTCTCGCTGATTGTTATGCAAGTGAATTAGTGCTTGAAAGGCAACAACTTATTTTAACATAAAGATGAATTGCCGGCTTGTTGCCATTACAGAGGTCGAGTGTTTACGCTATAATGGTGGGAGGATGGTCCGCTGCTCTTTATGCAATGCAGTGGACTTACCGCCACCTGGGAGAATTACTTGCTGATCACAAGATGTATGTTGCTGGTAAGTACACTTATGAAATATAGTCCTCAAGTTTCTTGATCAAACCCCACTCTTGTGAGAATAACTTGCATTTGGATAAGGGCCATGCTTGTAACATGTGAATGCAGGCTACCTGGCGGCAGTGGGCTTTGTGAGCTTTGCTGTCTGCTACCGGCTGGGACCTGTGACCAACGAGCGGAGCCTGCACATCATGACTTGGACATTGCAGCTGCTCGCGCTTTTGTTCATCTACAACGGCACGCAGATCTCCACGATCTCTTTTGCTATGGTGCTGGTTGCCGTTGCCATGCGCCTGCTTCACTACCCAGTTCGTGCTGTGGCATGGGTGTGCAGGTGAGAAATTGAAGTATGCATCCTAAATAAAGGTTTCCCATTGTGGACAGAAACATGTGGTAAATTATAACATCTATGTAATCACAACGCACTGATGAAAATATAATTTGTAAATGTTCTTAGTTTATCTTCACATTTGCCTTGGGTTTTCTAAGCTTGCCTTGTCCGTTTTATCATGGGGACACCTGTTTGGCCAAATTACAGAAAAGTTGGGTTTAAGACACCTTTTAAGCATCCCCCTGAGGTGCGCCTGCTGACGGAGGAAGAGTATCAACAGCAGGGTGAGGTGGAGACTCAACGAGCCCTGGAAAGTCTCCGCGAGCTTTGCCGCAGCCCTGACTTCCATGCTTGGAAAGCTGTCACGCAGCTCAACTCCCCAAGACGGTAAAGAGTCACTCCCCTACATACACCACAACCAGTGGCACAGCATTGCTGGAAAAGCTTGGCCATTTTCCAATCAGTATTTGATAGAAACCCATGTGTTTTTTTCATATCGCAGATTCTCTCCGCAAAATAACTATACTTTTTGTACTTCAGGTTTGCAGATTTCGTGGAGGGCTCACCACATCTCGGCCCACAGGAAATATCACTGCACAGTCAGCAGTACAGCCATCCATGGGAATTAGAAGATGAGTGGTACAACTCATTCAATGAAGATGAGGGTGAAGAGGAAGCCATCTCCAACCACCTCAACCACTCAGACTGACAACCAAGATGTCACACCACAGAAGCTGGTTAGATGACTGATTTAAACGAAGATATACTAAATGCATATTTAGGGCAACAAAATGCAAGCAATATCATCAAACAGCCTTTTTCTGTCCTTTAAATATTTTACGTGGTAGATTTTAATGTGTTCTTCTTGATATATGTGTATATATTGCCTTTTTAGATGCCGTGTTAACATTTTCGATCTATGAGATGGCAAAAAATATGGTATATTCAAGTCGTCAGTCTGTTATTTGTGGCGTGTTTCACGTACGACCATTCAGTATGGACGCTTGATGTTTGATTGTTAAACCAATTATGACATGGATTTAGCCATATAAATTCTGAGAATGCATGCTGCATACCTAAGTTAAACCATCAATTCAAGAGTAAGCATTTTGGTATTGCTAAAAGTATTTTTCTATATTGAGACAAATGAGCTTCCACTATCCCAGGTGAAGGAATGTCCCCTTCTGTATTGAGATAATGCTGTTCTGCTGGTAACACTTTACAATGTATTCAAAATCTGTAAGAGCAAACTAAATGTCCTTGTGCAACGTTAAGTATGCAGCACAATTTTATGCTCTTGGTATAAATGTACATATTGTATTGTGGTGGATTTCCAAAAATACTTGCACTGCTGGTCATACTTGCACTTCGTTTTAGTGAGCTCTAACAAGATTATCGGCAGGTTTGAATTGCAGTACTCTCGTATTCATTAACAAAGTGGTGCCTTGTAAAACTTGCATAGTTGAGAAACGTGCCTTTAAATATGCTCTGTTTTGTAGTCTTGATGACTAGTGTAATTCACCTGACCTCATTTGAGCCAACATTACAAATACTTCTCCAAGCATGTACAGAGGGGAACACATTTGTTGGCCGCTTGCAGTTTTATTTTTCCTACTGAGTAAAGTTGTAAATGTATAATCACGACTTATGAAATGTGATATTTTATTAGTTTTATAAAATTTTTACTGCTTTGCTTCGTTATTAAAGTTTATTAAATTGGGAAGGTTTTTGAATGTTTTCTGTAACTGCAGGTGAATATACCCTGTCAGGAAATTATCATCTTGAACTTTTCTACGTAGGGTCTCTTCATCATAATAAACTGACAGCCTGACCGTTGCAACGGGTACGGTCGCAGCCCATTGGCCAGCTGTCAAGATGCAACGGCCAGCACATCCAACAACCATCTAGTTTAACACGTAGGCTTTTGCGACCAATATCATCCATAACCATCTACTAGTGCGATTGGCTCAACAGTGCTTACTACATTGGTGGGTTGTGAGTGGGAGGAGCCAATTAGTGGAACCGTTCGAAACTCAGCCCGGGAAATTTTTAGAGATGAGGGTTGGTTAAAGACAAATTCGCGTTGGGTTTGATGAAGGGCAAGAAGTGTCTGAGATGATTCTAGAAGTTTGGAGGGGAGACTTGCTTTATAAGGGCTTGAGAAAACGTCTGGCCTCACTCGGGACGACTCCGTGCGCGTTGGTGTTAACGGAAATAAATTTCCTCTAAACTACGTGGTTCGATTCCTCTATGTTATGTCAGTGTAATTCAAACATGTGCTGCTTATAAACACGATACGGCAACAATAGTTTATAATTGGTAATGGTTAATTGTTGTATTTGTAATAAAAGACTTGACCACGATATCTGGCTCAGTGTCCTTTATTCGGTCCGTACTGCGTCCCCACACGGCTGTCTCTCTTATTCTCTCTGCTGGTTCCGATGTCACTCCAGTCCACATCAGCAGCCCCGCTGCTGTTCTTGTCGCTCTTGCAGCCCCACAGCAGCTCCGCTGCTGTACTCTCACACAGCTCCCTTGGCTGTTCCTGCTGCAGCTCTGACGGCCTCGTGCTGTCTCGCCTTCTCGTCGCTCCTGCGACTCCTGGCAGCCACCCCGCTGCTCCTCACACACAGCCTTACTGCCTATCTCTATCTGCAGCTTTACACCTCCCAGTAGCTCCCTACTGTTCCCAGGGTTGGCTCCCGCCTCTGACGGTGCCCCCTCGGCTCGTACGCCCGCGTGGCCCCACACCTTTCCATTCACACCCCGACTGCCTTCTCCTTCCGGTTTACCCGCTTAAGGACCCCCTACCTTTCACCCACGTCACCTGGCTCCGCCTCCTCGTGACGTCACATCCGGAAGGTCGCTTTCGCCCGCATTACACCACCCTCCCCCATAGAAAAAACCCAGCCGACCTCGGCTGAACAACACCAAAGCGTAATGCGGTGAACCGACCTTCCCCCTTAAAGGACACTAAGCATGCAATATAACAACAAGAACAACACACAAGTAACATCGACGAACGTACGAAAGCATGCGATAAATACGACGACAAGAACAATAACAACATACAATCAACGAAACGTAAGCGATTTGGAACGAGTGCGGGTCGCCGGCCCGTCCCGGACGGTCGGCGGCCCACTTGTAGAACGGGGACGCGATGGAACACGAGAAATGACAGGGGGTAATTCCCCTGCTGCGATTGGAAGTCCACCGACATCTCGTGTCCCTGACGAATCAGTCTTGGTCATATTCGGCGAATGCGCCTGCAGCGGGGTCGGAAGGGTCGCCGGGCTTGAAGGTCCCGCAGCCTTGGCAGGCGCCCTCCGAGCAGGCCCACTCCTCCCCCGCGGTGTCACGGTCGGCCTGTCTGGAACAGGTACGACAGGCGCTCTAGCAAGATCAATGGACGCAGGCGGGGAAGAGTCAGAGTCAGCAGCAACAGACCCCGGCAAGGCAACATTGGGAGATGACGCATCACGTAGGGGAGCAACATATGGTTTCAACCGCGACGTATGAACAAACCAACGGCGAGAACCAAACTGAACGCGCGCCGACTGTGGATTGGGAACCTCAATGAGGCGCACAGGACCATGCCAAGGTTTGTGCAATTTAGGAGAGGTCCCCGGCCGCACCTGCGGGCAATGGAGCCAGGCCAGGTCTCCCACCTTCCAGGGGCACTCCCCCTCAGACCGCCGAGCATACCGCTCGTTCCGGGCCTGGGCTTTGGCCGTAGCCACGCGGGCGTTTTCCCGCGCCTCCGTAACCCGGCGAACCGTGTCCTGAATGTATTCAGGGAGTGGTTTACGAGGTCCCTTCACCCCAGTACCCAATTGCACATCCACCGGAGGCACGTTTTCCCGACCATACATAAGGTAAAACGGCGAATATCCTGTAGCCGCATGGGGCGTCATCCTGTACGCCGAAAGCACTCCGGGGATGTGCAGATCCCAATCCGATTGCTGTTCACTCACAGTATGGCAAAGCATGGCAGACAATGTCCTGTTCAGCCGCTCAACCATACCATCCGTCTGCGGATGGTATGGAGATGTCCGTATCTTCTTAGTCCCAAGGCCTGCGCACACTTCAGCCAACAATTTAGAAGAGAAATTTCGGCCCTGGTCCGTGAGGAGTCTCTCCGGCGCCCCCTTGTCCATAATGTACCCAAACAAAAAGGCGTCGGTGATGGCCGCGGCCGACTGATCGGGCAACGGCCAGGCCATCGGCCAACGGGAGAGATACTCGACCCCTACCAGCAAATATTTATTTCCCCTCGCCGATGGTGGGAAGGGTCCCAATATGTCCAGTGCCACCAATTCATTGACTCGAGACACCTGAATCGACTGGAGAGGCGGCACGTAAGGATGTTTAGGCGGCTTACGCCGGGCGCATTCAGGGCACGCGCGCACGTGCCCTACGACATCTGTCGCCATGCCGTGCCAAAAATAATGACGTTGTAACGTCAACAAGGTCTTCTGCACCCCTAAATGCAATAGTGTGTCACAATGGAGAGTTCTAATCAACTCAAATCGCAAGGACGTTGGTACCACCACACGCCAGCTTTCCTGGAACCTTTCTTGCCACATAAGCAGACCATCTCGGAGAGCGGTTCGCGGCCCCACAGCCGAACTCGGACTCCCCTTGTCCCTCATAGACCGCTTCCGCATGGACAACAACGACTCGTCCATCATCTGTTCCCGAATCCAGACAGACCGCGGCAGATTCAAAACCCCATCAGTCGGTCCCGGTTCCATCGGAGTATCCGACTTCCCGACGGCCAACGTGAGCGGCTGAGGGGGGTTGAGAATCGGCGAACACCTATGCGTCCCCGACGCACATTTACAAGGGGCGCGCCCTGGTAATCTGGAAAGTGCATCAGCGTTCGCATGGCGCACTCCCTTCCGATGTTGAATTTGGAAGGAAAACTCCTGCAGCGTGTCCAACCAACGTGCCCACTGTCCCGATGGCTGGTCCATTTTAAGTGCATATTGCAAGGCCGCATGATCCGTACGCACAATAAAAGAACGACCGTAAAGGTACGGTCGAAATTGCCGTAGGAAAAAAACAACCGCCAAAAGTTCTCTACGAGTGACACAGTAGCGTGTTTCCGCAGGCGACAAGACTCGGCTACCATACGCCACGACGCGCTCTACGCCCCCTTTAGACTGTGATAATACCGCCCCAATACCTGTGTCACTCGCGTCCGTATCGAGAATGAAAGGGCGATCAAAATCGGGATAATCCAATGTCGGGGCCGTAGCCAATAGATCGCGCAGACTCCGAAAGGCCGCCTCTTCCGGCTCTCCCCAAACAAATTTCCGTCCTTTACCCGTAAGGAGATGCAAGGGCCTCGCAATCGTCGCAAACCCCGGCACAAATCTTCGGTAATACGAGGCAAATCCCAAAAACCGTCGAACATCCCCCACAGAGGCCGGAGTCGGCCAATCCCGGACACACGCCGTCTTTTCCGGATCCGTGGACACCCCCTCGGCACTCACAATGTGCCCCAAATAACGGACGGACCGTTGCAGTAGGTGGCATTTCTTTGGTTTGAATTTCAAATTGGCAGAGCGCATCCTCGTGAACACTGTCTCCAGCCGCGTTAAATGTTCCTCAAATGTGCGGCTGAACACAATAATATCGTCCAAATATATAAGACACGTCTCCCACTGCAACCCCGTCAAAACGAGCTCCATCAATCTTTGAAACGTAGCAGGGGCCGCATTCAATCCCATCGGGAGGCAGTTGAATTGAAATAACCCCTGCGGCGTACTGAATGCGGTTTTCTCCCGTGAGGACTCGTCAAGGGGAAGCTGCCAAAATCCCGAAGAGAGGTCCAGTGTGGAAAAGAACTTAGCCCCCGACAATGCGTCAAGGGAGTCGTCCATACGCGGCAGGGGGTACGCATCTGCCACCGATATCTTATTCAATTTCCGGAAATCGACACAAAATCTCAAGTTGCCATCCTTTTTCTTAACCAAGACCACAGGAGCGCCCCATGGGCTGTTAGATGGCGATATAATGTCCGCAGCCAACATGTCTTCCACCGCCCCCCGAACGTGTTCTCGCTCCGCTGGACTCATCCGATGCGAATTTAACCGAATAGGGGCAGCGTCGCCCGTCTCAATGTGATGGGAAAGCAACGATGTGCGTCCCAAATCCAAATCGTCGGAGCTGAATACATCCGAATACGTCAGCAACAATTTACGCAGCGCATCACGTTGCCCCACGGACAGGGAAGAATTTTCGTCACATAAGGTAGCGATCCAACGATTATCCGAACTCCTTGGCTCGGAAACACCAGCGACCACTCCTCGGACAATCGTGCGTCGCAAACGCCGTAGTGGCATGTGCCACAACCGTACCGGCCGGAACACGGATGTTTTCCACCCCCGCATTAAGCACCTGTAAAACCGGTAATTGATCCGGCCGGACGATGGTCTGTGCCCCAACTAACGCCAATCCCGTTGTTATCGTGGCGGATGGTGACAACAAGACCCCTAATGCTCCTAGCCGATTGGGCAGGGGCTTCCGATACCGCAAGGGTATAAGCATCTGTGAACCAGGTGGGATGTCCACAGATGCGACGGACAGCGCCTGCACCTGTACGGCCGAAGCAGGTCGCCCCCAGGGCGACGGCAGAAACGAGATTCGACGGCCCCCCGGCAATTCAATACAATTCTCATTGATTTTAATCAAAATGGGCATCTTAGCCAAAAAATCCGTGCCTAGTAAGCAAGGAACCGCCAAAGATCTCGATATTAACACAACGCCCGAAGCCGACACATCCCCTATAGATATCTTAGCATCCACCTGGCCCACAATCCCCATACTACCCCCGTTTGCAGCGACGCAAGACCCATAAACCGGACGCACAGCCCCCGGCGGAATGCCCAACAGATGGAAAATGACATCCGATATAATAGTCGCAGACGCTCCCGAGTCGACCAAAATGCGCACGTCCACACCTTGTATGGACCCCGGTACAGTGGACGAACCCGTAGCGGCCGCGACAACTCTCCGTGCCAATTTGCGCCACTGCGTAACTGAATGACAAGGCCCCGTCGATGGCCTTTCTTTAACAACAACAATAGGATCGCGCAACACAGGTGGTGGGTGAGGTGTAAAGCCTTGCCGAGTGTCTGGTGCGTGCCGACATGCCTGTTTCGGAGGTTCCTTGGTCGGCTTGTCCGGTGTTGTGGGCTCCTGCTGCGGCGGACCCGGGAAGCGGGCCCAGCAATCTTTGGCGTAATGGCCCCTACGGCCGCAGCGGAAGCAATCGGCCTCGTTGCGCCGAAGCGCAGGTCCTGCGTCCCGGCGGCCCCGTCCCGATGGCGTAGCGCGCGGCCCCGGCCTTCCGCGTCCCGGCCATGGAGAGGAGGCAGCCGTCAGCTCCTGTGGACCCCGCTCATCCGGCACATAGATCGCCCTTGTGGGGTCCCACCCCATCGCGCCTCCTTCCTTGACGGGCCCACCCGTCCATGCCGCCACTTGCTTCCAGCGACGGAGATTAAACTGCGCGTCCAGACACTTTGCTGCCGCCCGGGACGTGAGCTTCTCATGCCCACACACAGGCATGGGGATCCCCAGATCCCAAGACAGCTCCAGCATTTTTCCCAAAATGAGGGGCTCGAGCAGATCCTGTGGCGTGTCAGGATATGCTGCCATGGCCAGCTCCAACACCGCACCCCTGAACGCCACGGGCGATTCTTCGGGTGCTCGTTGTCGTTGAGCGAATCGCCGATGCGCGTCGTCAGGTGGCTCATAGGCGTCGGCCATTTCCTCAAAAACTCCACATAACGTCTTCTTCTTATCGGCCGTTATGGAACGGAAAAATCGCACAGATTCGTCGTCCAGTAGAGTCGGCAACACTTCCAAGGCCTCCGCATCGGTCCATCTTGCTGAACGAACCGCCGCCAAAAATCGGCAGGCGAAAGCGCTCCAATCGCCCCCGATAGAGAATTCCTTAACCGTAGTAAGGTGGCGACTCCGACTCCTCTTCACGCCGTCTTCCAATGATGGTTGTTGTGGAGGTAAATTCAAAATGGCGTCGGCCCGCGGCGTGGCCAAGATGGCGGTTTGGCGCCGCGGAGCGCGCAAGATGGCGTCTTCTTGCCGCGTGGCCAATGGCGGCGGCAGGGCAGGCAACGTGGCGGCCCGTGGAGCACCTTCTCGTTCCATCGTCGTCCTTGGCGTAACGAGGTGACACAGATGCGCCAGGACGTCCTTGAGTGTCTCCAGTTGTTCTGCCACCTGTTGCCATCTTTGCTCAGCGTCCGATGTTGTTGACGGACCCGCCATCGCGCCGACATCTTCCACGCCCGTCCCCGTGCTTGCCTCAGCAGGGCTCTCCTCCACCACCCCAGCAAAATCCGTGGTCGGAGGGAATTCGTCGTCGTCGGACGAAGAAGCCGATGCTGGCGCCGGGGGAATTTTCTTCCTTACTTGCTTAGACATGCCGTTTCACTTCTGACCCCAGTGTAATAAAAGACTTGACCACGATATCTGGCTCAGTGTCCTTTATTCGGTCCGTACTGCGTCCCCACACGGCTGTCTCTCTTATTCTCTCTGTGCTGGTTCCGATGTCACTCCAGTCCACATCAGCAGCCCCTCTGCTGTTCTTGTCGCTCTTGCAGCCCCACAGCAGCTCCGCTGCTGTACTCTCACACAGCTCCCTTGGCTGTTCCTGCTGCAGCTCTGACGGCCTCGTGCTGTCTCGCCTTCTCGTCGCTCCTGCGACTCCTGGCAGCCACCCCGCTGCTCCTCACACACAGCCTTACTGCCTATCTCTATCTGCAGCTTTACACCTCCCAGTAGCTCCCTACTGTTCCCAGGGTTGGCTCCCGCCTCTGACGGTGCCCCCTCGGCTCGTACGCCCGCGTGGCCCCACACCTTTCCATTCACACCCCGACTGCCTTCTCCTTCCGGTTTACCCGCTTAAGGACCCCCTACCTTTCACCCACGTCACCTGGCTCCGCCTCCTCGTGACGTCACATCCGGAAGGTCGCTTTTGCCCGCATTACATATTAAGTGTAACCACTGATTTTTTTTTTTGCAAACAAGCATATGTGACAAGCCTGCGTTAGGTTGTCTATTCAAGCAAAAACATAGAATTAGCATATTTATTGGATGACAGGAATACTTTTAACAGCAATATGTAATGCATGAAAATAAGTGTCCGTCGTGGCTTTTTTTTACATTAATGCATACTGACAAATGATTGAGTGTAAAAATGCCTTCCATAACAGCCATTAGGTTAAATGCACTGCAGAGGGGGAAAGCCTTTTATCCTCAGTTTTCTTTTAAAAGACTTAAGTGGAGTTGGCTTGTCGCATTCATTTTTTATTGTATAAATTAGAGACAAGTATTTCCATTTCAGTAACGCTCGTTCCATGTTTTTCCTTTAAATTACTGGAGAGAGCTATCTGCCATCCACACGTTGAGTGCTGCTCCTTGCTGCGTGCCGTGCTCGGACCCATCGCAGCTAGGTGGCAGCATCTGCCTGTGCGTTGCCGAAAGAAACGTCCCTGTCGACAAAGTGCTTGTGACAGGCCAGGTAGGACTGCAGTCCGCCCACGTCAAACCTCCCCGACACCTCAAACGTGTACACCGGTTTCCTAGGGTCCCAAGGCAGAGGGGGAGGGGTGGGAGGGAGGGAGGAAAGAGAATTAATCCTTGGCAGCTGTAGTTTAAGGGATAATTTGTCATGTGTGGATATTTTGTCACGTAACTCGTGTTCAGCATGCCTCTCAGGCAACTTTGAACATCACCATCCATTGATAGGATGCTAATGTAGCGTGGCGTGGCTTTTATAAAAATGGGTCTAAATTAAAGCTAAATCGTTTCTAATTTCCAAAATTGTATTGTAACACTGCTTAATAGACCTGCAAATTCCTCATCTATGCTATTCCTTATCTCGGCAATCAATAGATTCCTGAATCTCGAGTCTCCAAAATAGCAAAGTGTTTTCTAGGGAGATATCAGGTTTGGCATCATTTGAGAGGAAGCAGGGATGAGTGGAAGTTGACGGAACGCACACCTTGGATACAGCCACGCCAGGAAGTTTCCAGGAGCATCGCGTGCTTCCAGAGGAGCATCCTGAAAGGTAATCGTCATGACAATTTCAACTTGTAATGCACAGTATGCGTATACTCTCGCAGAGAGAGACTCGTCAAGAGGAACCACAGATGGGAAAGGCAGCCTGGCGGTTAGCCGGTACCAAAGTCTGTGATCCCCTATATGTTTAGGCATTATTGGCAAATTAATGAGCGTTTACCTATATGGGAGGATACGAGAGCACCCAGATAAAATCCAGCTGTGTGAAGGGGCAACTACAGGTGGAGTTCACAATTGCTCTACCAGTTCTCTTGGAAAGCAAGGGTATGGCAACTCATTGCCTGTGTGAAGGGAGTTTCACAAGACGAGTGTGGTCCACCAACCATTGCCTCCACAATAACGGATTACAGACATGCGCGACAACTTGATAAAAAACTGAGCTGCTTTCGGCCATCGGTGCTCATTGCTTAAATATGGGCCACGATAGAGTGACAGAACAGATCTGTGGGCTTCTTAACTACAAGGCTACTATCACATGTGTGGAAATAGATAAGCAATAGCGTGAGCCACATGATAATTCATACAGTGCAAGAGAAAAATTGATAATTGGCAACACTATTTTTACAAACCAATTTGCAAGCACCTACAAGTACTTTGCATTCAGATATCAATGGATTGCATGAGCCTCTCACTGACTCAAGGGGTTTTTTGTGAGGAAACTCATGGCTGGCTGGACTTTTGTGTTCAGGTTTTGGCCACGGCAATAATTTTCACCAAATGTATGATTTTTTTTCACGGTGGGGATTAGTGAAATTTGCAATGGAGATGTAGGAAAAAAAAACTTTACAGAAAGATTGTGGAATAAGGTGAGACGGTAAATATTTTTAGCAAATCCATCATATACAATTTTGAGTAAAAAGTACTGCTCACCTTCCTCTCATGTAGGAAGTCTTTCAACAATGGCAGGGCATGTTTAGAATAAACATAAAAACACGGACACTGCAACACAAAATTAGAGCATCTCTGGGTTAGCTCACAAGATTAAAATAATGTAGCATATCTGTATGTAACCTGGTGGTGCAACAATTCACCTCTGGCGATTTGATGAAATTGTCATCATTCAGGGTTGCGATTCATGTTTTCATTCGTTTTTACAATGTGGTGAATGTAGCGGCCACTATAAGCTGCATACAACATACAAATCTTAAAAACATCGAATCTTACTCGATTTGATGAACGCAACATGAGCTCACCAATCAATATCAATGAATTAATGCATCGTTAAATTGCTATTCATAACGATTCAATTACTCCAAGATGAACTAAACATTTGCCAAGACACAACTGCCCATGATATGTGATCTAGCAGCCAAGCCCAGTTTAATGTTCAGGCGTTAAAAACCTTTGTCGACTGGGTGATTAAGAAGGGTACCGAGGAACAGTCCTCGGGGAGTTTGGGTGTTTATTCATATAACTCAAGCTGTAGTCAGCTAAAATCTGGACACAATCTAGAGAGCTGATAGTGGGAGGCTGTGTCCAATACGGGGCCATCCATTTAGTACGTACGCATGGAGGGGGAAGAGGGGGTTCACCAAATTGCGTACGCTTGCGTATGGGGGGTCTACTGACAATGTACGCATAGGAAAGGGGGAGGTGAAGCCTCGATAATAATTTATCTACATTGGCCTTCAAATGAGTTAGATAGTCCGGCGGTGGACTATCTGTTTGCTTAAATACTCTCGTGAGTGATGACTTTGTTTGATGTCGTTGCATAGCCAATAACCTGACAGACTTTGTGTTTAAAGTTCTCCGCAAGAAACCCTGCAGTTTCTATTTAAAGCTCTCGTGACGGCGGGGATTCATCTTCTTGGTTCTTTTGGTAGTCACGAAGAATGGAAATAATAAAATAACAATAATAATAAAACATAATAAAATAATTCTCACGACGTTTTGGCCACAACGCAAGCAGCCGTCCTCAGGTGAAGAACAGGTCTGTCTTATCGACAGACCTGTTCTTACCGAAAGAACCAAGAAGATGAATCCCTGCAGTCACGAAAGCTTTAAATCGAAACTGCAGGGTTTCTTGCGGATAACTTTAAACACAAAGTCTGTCAGGTTATTGGCTATGCAGTGACATCAAACAAAGTCATCACTCGACAGACCTGGTCTTCACCTGAGGACGGCTGCTTGCGTTGTGGCCGAAACGTCGTGAGAATTATTTAATGTTTTATTTTTATTATTTTATTATTTCCATTCTACGTGACTTTACCGAAAGAACCAAGAAGATAAACCCTGCAGTGTTGTCACAATAGACCTGACGATAGCTGGTTGTGAACCAGTTATAACGTTGCACCATTGAAGTTTAGTGCCCATAATGCCACTGATATTTTTCCTTTCAAAGCCCACATTGACTAAAATTAATGAGATTTATATGAAAGTATATTAATAGTCCATCCTTGATCGTTTCTGCGTGGATTAAATATCGGCCATTCTATAGGATTCAGGGGAGGGGGGGGGGGTCAAGCGTACGTACACAGGTAGGGGGGTGTTAAAAGTACGCGTAGGTACAGGGAGGGGGGAGGGGTCAAGTTTTGACAGATTTTTGCGTACCTACTGAATGGATGGCCCCTCCCTACTGCCAGTGCTGTACCCAAAAGGAGTAGGCAACTTTTTAATTTAACTTCTTAGTTATTTCGGTAAAGTCACATAGAATGGAAATAATAAAATAATAAAAATAAAACATAATAAAATAAAATAATATAATAATATTTTACTTCATTATTTCCATTCTATTTGACTTTACCGAAAGAACCAAGAAGATGAATCCCTGCAGTCACGAAAGCTTTAAATCGAAATTTTTAATTTAACTTACGAACATGCATAATTGTCCGTCAAGGGCTTGGGCCATGGAATGTATCTTTTGGTGCTCAGAGTGAAAATGCACATGTGACCATTTGTCCTATGATGCACTGAGCAGGCAGCTGGTCAGCAGTGGCGTCGTGGTGGTTAGCGCACTGCACTGTGATAATGGTAAACCTGGTTTAGGTTCTTTGTAATACAAACAAATATTGTATCTAATGCTGTTCATGGCCTCTCTCTAGTTGACTCAACAAAAAATATTACCTCGTGCTTTGTGCCAACATAAATAGTAGGGAGACATTCTGTGTGACGTTGGCCTCGACAGATGCGCATTAACAGCATCCTCTTCAGAAACTTGTCCAGAAAATAAGAGGTGCCTTTGATGAAAAAAGAATAGGCTTTACCCATTTCTGCAATAACACAGGTGTTCAGATGCTCAAACATCAAATAGACACCTATTGCATGGCATCCAGTCTGCATTAACCACACATGCTTGTGGTAAAACAGACAAACATGCTTTGATAATGTACGCATTGTTCTTCAAACTAATGGGCTGACATCAACAACAGCCTCCTTTATGCCTTTGTCTCACCAGTTTTAGACCAGATAATGCCGAAGGCAAATAGCAAAAAGGAAATGCAAATATCCAAAGCATTAATAGCTCTGCTTGAGCAGTAGTTATATCTATGGGAGACTTCATCATATTGATCACGTCAAAAAGGGTCCCAAAAATATAAGAGGAGCCTTTGTCTATATTGCCGCCCTACCGCTCTCCGTGAGCTGGTTTCCTCAGCGCTGGGTTTCTCCAAGAAGGCTGTAACCTTCTGCGTCTCGTCCACCTCCAGAATGCCAAACTTAGTGGTCTCTGCACGCAGCGCACCCACCAGGCATGCACCGTCACCCTCTGGGTATGCACAGATCTACACTCTACACATTGACGTGCCAACAACAGTGCCGATTCATATTCCCAAAAGTGCAATAAAAATCAATACACAACGCATCCAAAACTACAAGGCACTAAAGGACAGCAGCTGATAACAGATTATTCTAATGCTTTGATATAGATGTGTGTATATATATCAAAACATATATATCAAAGCATTTATATTTGCACATCTCATTCATCAAACACAATAATCTAACAATGATTTCCTACTAAAATTTAATGATAATAAATCACCTTAACTGGCTTACATACCAATTTTTTAAAATATATTTTCTACTGTAAAGTGGATATGAATTTGTTAAATGTATAACAACATCCTGCAATGTCAACTTAATGTTCCCAAATTGCATATTTACAAATAAATCAACAATTTGATAACAAGGTGACAGCCCATAAATCACATCCAATCACAAATATTGACTTCAATGAAAAATATATTCTTTGTTAGTTGGATATTTTCCATGATTTCTCACCTATTTATCAAGGAAAATATAATACACATCCAAAATACCACAACAAAATTCCAATCCATCGATATAAGTGTTTGTGTGCATAGTGGCCACACCAAGATCCGCACAGGAGTAGGACAGCACCAAGCTGCAGTCGGGCCCTCTGTGCTCCTGCAGACTCAAGAAGCGGTCGATCACGGCAGAAAGATTGAAGTCTTCATAGAAAAGCGTGTCCCTGCCACATGACAAGCAGCACATGGTCTCTGCATTCCTCGCCTGATCACCACTGATCACCACAGCATTTAAATGGGACATTGTTTCATTGTACCAGAATTAAGTTGAACTGTCCCCATACCAAAACAATCCTTTTGATTTATATAGCATCTGAATGTGACTGCATATTAAGATGCCGTACAGAAACAGTGGGCATATTTACGTGAAAGAAAGAGGCAGTTAGAGGACAATCATACATATAGTTTTGGTGATCTGTGCCTAACACCTGACACTGAACGCCGTGTGTAACGCTGGGTAGGCTTCGTGGATTTTCATGCAATAAAAAAATTAAAGACTTATTAAAGTCATGTAGAAGGGAAATAATAAAATAATAAAAATAAAACATAATAAAATAATTCTCATGACGTTTCGGCCACAACGCAAGCAGCCGTCCTCAGGTGAAGACCAGGTCTGTCGGGGACACAGCGTCTGAACTGCTCTCCCCGACAGACCTGGTCTTCACCTGAGGACGGCTGCTTGGGTTGTGGCCGAAACGTCGTGAGAATTATTTAATGTTTTATTTTTATTATTTTATTATTTCCATTCTACGTGACTTTACCGAAAGAACCAAGAAGATAAACCCTGCAGTGTTGTCACAACAGACCTGACGATAGCTGGTTGTGAACCAGTTATAACGTTGCACCATTGAAGTTTAGTGCCCATAATGCCACTGATATTTTTCCTTTCAAAGCCCACATTGACTAAAATTAATGAGATTTATATGAAAGTATATTAATAGTCCATCCTTGATCGTTTCTGCGTGGATTATTTTTATTATTTTATTATTTCCCTTCTACGTGACTTTACCGAAATAACCAAGAAGATGAATCCCTGCAGTCACGAAAGCTTTAAATCGAAATTTAGACTTATTAAAATTGTAAATAATTATTAGTTTGTTACAAGAAAAACAAATTTTCTCCAAAAATATATCAGTGCCACTTTTGATAAAAGCCAAGTGTGCCCATGTGTTTGTATTTTATCTTTTTTTTTGCACCATTACACAAGAATGAATAACATAAACGCCCAACTTTATCTGTGATGAATATGATGAACGCTGCACTTCCCGTTGTTAACATGCAAACCTACACGCCCCATGCATGAACGACGGAGGCGCAGGGACAGACGTTCGATTACGTTAGAATTGATCTGCAGACGGCGGTCTTCTCGCACGGCCAGCAGCTCTATGTCGCCTTATCTCGATCCCGCAATCCCAAACAGGTGAAAGTCCGCATCGAACCGAACCCCCAGCAAGGACATCGACTTAACGACGATAGAAAATTCACGCAAAATTTCGTTTTCAATTAAGTCTTCCAGATGTAAAATTATATTTATATATAATGAACGCTTGAGAGAGAGAGAACGAGGCGATTTGGTGTTCATTCCCAGAATCGGCTTGGCCCCCACCGACACGACTTTGCCATTTGTTTTGTGACGACGACAATTTCCCATTCTCCCCGCATACGCTATCACAATCAACCAGTCGCAGGGGCAGACGTTCCATTACGTTGGTAAGCGCACAACTTTATCACATCGGAGAATTAAACCGCACAGCCGCGAAAGGCTACACAGGAGTGATACTTATTATGTCCAGAGAGAACGTTACACGACTATAATGCACGAGGCTTTAGAGGCTCGGCTGCATGTGCTCACCCCCCTATGACGATGGTGTGGTCTTCTTGCAGGCCACACTGCTCAACAACCAGCTGGAGGCAAGCGATGGCCCCCAGCCGCTCCTGAGGACACACCAGTGAAGAGGAGGATGAAACTGGTATTGTGTTCAAGTTGTAATACCAATGCAAGTGATAATATGAACCCTTTCCCAATAAAATAACTTTATCGGTACCGAGGCTCCCACAAGCCCATGAGGGAGGGCGTGTGGCACAGTTTGGCGCCAGCTATCGCAGAGTGTGGTCGTGTCGCTACAGTTCTCTGCAGTGAATACAATGTCTTTAAAAACAACGGTGCTATGCCAATTCTTGGGTCTTTCGGTAAAGTCACGTAGATAGGTTCAAAGAAAATAACAAAAAACTAAGACGTTTCGATCGCAACACAAGCGGTCATCTTCAGGAAACGGGGGGTTAGCTTCCAAGGCAAACTGCTGATAATGGGTTTGAAATGGGCGTAGCCCAAATGTCAGCAGCCAATGATAATGTAAGTGGTGGGCAGCCCAGCCCGCCGGTGGTTGGTTTTCCACCAATCAAAGGGCTGCCAGGTGAAAATTAGCATGTTAATGAGAGATTAGCATGTTAATGGCGGATGGGCGTAAAGCACAACTAACATCGGAAGGTGGTACGATGGAAACATCATAGCCAATTATGACTTAAATTGGTTGATAACGTCCTTCCAATAATTGCTCAGTTTGTACCCATCTTCTCGGTTAAAATTGTGTCTGTGTCTATATATATGGATGACTTCATGAACTAATCTTTGTTAATAGTCAATGGGCTTGCAAAGTACCTTCGTCTTGGAGAAATTCATTTCGTGTGAGCCCACCGCTTTAAAACAATGATCAGCCACGGCCGATGTATTGGTCCTACCGTGTTTCAGATCTACCTTATGTTCACGAACACGGTCCGAGACATGTCGCTTAGTTTCCCCAATGTAACTACTGCCGCAGACACAGCTTAGTTTGTAGACGCCGGGGTATTGCATGCCAGGGATCACATCCTTCACAGATGGGATTCAGATTACTGTGAAAAGGATGGCAAGTTACCATTCTTGGATGTTTTAATCAAAAAGAGACCAGATGGCTCAATGGGACACTCTGTCTACAGGAAAGCCACCCATATGGATGCCTACCTAAAACCTGACTCCCACCACCATCCATCCCAGAAGAATTCCCTCATCAAAACTCTACACCAGGGGTCCCCAACCCCTGGGCCGCGGACCGGTACCGGACCGTGGCTTGTTAGGGTCCGGGCCGCACAGCAGGTGAGAGCGGTCAGTCCGCGCGTGGCCCGCACATGATTTTATTTACCACTTCCGTGCGTGCCTCTTTCCCGCACTGCGCACTTGTCTCAGTCACAGTTTTGGTAAGCCCACAAGCTGCTAACCCCTAGCCAAAATGAGTAAAAAACAACGTCGCTGGAAAGCTTCTTTGAAAAGGGGGAAAGACCCAATGATGAACCCCCCCCCCGGTCCGTGAAAAAATTGTCTTCCACGAAACCGGTCCCTGGTGCCAAAAAGGTTGGGGACCGCTGCTCTACACCATAGAGCTCGATGTATTTCCGACCGTCATCACCTAGCCAGTGAACTGGAACACGTACACCAAGCTCTCAAGATGAATGGATATTCAGACTACACAATCCGTAAGGCTATCACCCCAACCGTTGGGAAAGAACCATCTGAGGACCCAATAGAAACCATCACCTTGCCATACATAGCAGGGGTCACAAAAAATATTTCCAAAATCATGAGCAAACACAAGATCCAGGTTCGATTTAACGCAGTACATAAAATTCGTGATCTGATCCCATCTGGGAAGGATGTGATCCCTGACATGCAATACCCCGGCGTCTACAAACTAAGCTGTGTCTGCGGCAGTAGTTACATTGGGGAAACTAAGCGACATGTCTCGGACCGTGTTCGTGAACACAAGGCAGATCTGAAACACGGTAGGACCAATACCTTGGCCGTGGCTGATCATTATTTTAATGTGGTGGGCTCACACGAAATTGATTTCTCCAAGATGAAGGTACTTTGCTAGCCCAATGGCTATCAACAAAGATTCGTTCATGAAGCCATCCATATATATAGACACAGACACAATTTTAACCGAGAAGATGGGTACAAACTGAGCAATCTTTTGGAAGGACGTTATCAACCAGTTTAAAGTCATAATTGGCTATGATGTTCCCATCGTACCACCTTCCGTTGTTATTGTGCTTTACGCCCATTTCAAACTTGCGCTTTCACAGGGTTCACATGAGCACAGCCACTTTGCGCGCCGACCCGTGCGTTGCGGCGCTGCGATCTCCCATTAACATGCTAATCTCTCATTAACATGCTAATCTCTCATTAATATGCCAATCTCTCATTAACATGCTAATCTCTCATTAACATGCTAATTTTAACCTGGCAGCCCTTTGATTGGTGGAAAACCAACCACCGTCGGGTTGGGCTGCCCACCACTTGCATTATCATTGGCTGCTGACATTTGGGCTACGCCCATATCAAATCCCTTATAAGCAATTTGCCTTGGAAGCTAACCCCCCTTTTCCTGAAGACGACCGCTTGTGTTGCGATCAAAACGTCGTAGTTTTTTGTAATTTTCCTTGAACCTATCTACGTGACTTTACCGAAAGACCCAAGAATATGAATTCCTGCAGTCACGAAAGCTTTAGGTGCAATGCCTCTTTAAATAAAATGAACGCTAACCACTTCGCGCGTTCTGAGATTCAGCGGTGAAATGGACCGACACCGCAACTTGTAGACATTTCGGAATTGGAAAGGGTTAAGAGCAGATTATAATTTATGTATGAGAGGTTAATTTGTGTATATGCTAGTGGCTATAATTAAGAAAATTATAATGTTATTACTGATAACTGATATCCCTTGATATTGTGCTTATACGCAAAATAACAAGAAAGATGAGTAAGTTATCCCAAAACAAGGACTAATCTAAAGACGAAATTCACCTTAAAAATGAAAATTATTATAAATGGTTGAACTCTTTATAAGATTAATGAAAACTGGACCTGCTAAAAATATCACTTCAAAGAGTTGCAGGGAAACTGATTTTCAGTTGTGAATTATAAACTTGTAACATTTTGCTACACTTAAAGGTGCAGAACATAAGGGACTCGATGAGGGGCCATAGAACACAGAATGACTGGGATCCTCACCTCATTTTGAGTTGTGCCATCATTTACAACAGTCACGAAAGGACTGTAATCTTGTGCCCACGCCTTAAACTTAGCATGGAAGAGCTCATTCGTCTGCACACACAAACGAGAGCCTTTAGTCACAATCGCAGCATCAGCTCCAGGCCACAGGAAGCCATGTTCGCTTGCAATGATTTTCTGGATAACGGTAAATGTACGACTAAGAAATACTCAAAAGTTTACCTAATAATATGTTCATATATCAATTGTCTCCAAATGTCAGCTACCCACAAAGCTCTCACTGCCTTAAAAATATATTCTGTCTGTCCCCTTTGGTCTGCAGAAGGAACACTGCTTTAAAATATAGGCATGCAATGATTCACTGTTCCCCCATCGTGATTCCATGAATTGTCACGATTCAGGATCACAACTTTATGCAACAATCAATGATATGCATGCATCTTGAGAATACGCAATCACGTATCATTTGTGCAATCAGTTGAATTTGAGTTACAAAGTGCCACACAGTAAGTCGAGATAAGAAAATAAAAGATTAAATATCAATTCACGTTTAGGGAAAACAATAAGCAACAAACATCAACAGAAGCATCCGAAGATATCAAGTACTGTAGTAGAAAGAATGTATGTTCATTAACTTGATGCGAAAGAAAGCATGCAAGAGCTTACGCATGTGTGATGTACACAGACAATGCAATACAAGATTACAGATGTTCGGCACACGAAGAACTATTCTGCTTGCATTTTAATTTTTGTCGTTGCTTTCCTCGAATTTGTTGAGTTGTTGATGGTGACACTAATAATGTGGATGAACATCAGTGCTACGTTGTTTCCATGTCGACTGGAAATTCACGCAGAAGAGCGGCAGAATTAAAACCTGCTCAGGGAGGCCCACAGGAGGATGCACTGACCACCACGTAGACGTGCTCGACATGGCGGCCACGTGCGTTGGCCTCCCCCAGTGCCTGCATCCAGTGGGAGGCTAGGGGCAGGGTCCCCACTGGCAGTAGAGGCTTGGGGCAGCCGAGCAAGTGGGAGTATACACCAGTGACGTCCGCGCGGACGTCCCGCTCCAGTCTCGTGCCGTAGCCCGCAGCCAGGACCACGGCCCTCATGCCTGCAAAGCAATTAGCCAGGGGTCAGAACTCGGTCACCTCCCGCGTAGGCTTTCGCAATCGTGCTCTTCAGCAGTGTTTTTCATCGCAAGGCCCGCGGGCCACTGGCGGCTCCTCGTGGCCTCTAGTGCGGCTCATGACGTGCGGCCTCCGGCAATACACAACCCCCATCGTGCTGTCAAACCCAATGGTTTCAAATGTGTGGTGGCCCTCACACTGATATATTTAGGGGCGAAAGTGGCTGCCCTCCCAAATGAGTGTACAAACAACACTGTTCTACAGTATAGCTATTTGATGTGTTTTCGGGTTACGTGTCAATGTCCGTTTTCCTCCACGTGCCGATGAAGCTCCTAGGACGTGGAGAAAAATGTCAAGACATCGTACTGAACAACGCATGGAACACACAAAAAAAAACATTTAAAAAGTGAATTTGACACGAGATAATAACGCCACCATGGTCAAGTGTGAGGTGTGCTGGGATAAGGCATGAATATGTTGTATAGCACTTCAATCGAATATGCTCGAAAATAGATGTTGGAACAATGGTGTCAAGTCACACAACCTTGCAAACAGTAAATATGAAGTTAAAATAAGTTTTGCATTTGAAATCTACACTGCCGTTGATAATTATGGAACGGTTGTAACCCTGGCTGTGAAGTTTGATTCAAGTAATCAAATCATTACATTTGGCGTTCGCATCATTTTTTTATAGTGCACAGCTAACATAAAGGAGTCATCGTCTGCAGCAGTTTTGCAGTTGAGGGCAATGTTTCTGTTTTAGCCCAATTGAGTAATTTGTGGAATATTTTTTTCAAACTTGGACCGTGATGCTGGCACACATGGCCCATTCTTTTTCGAATACATTCAAGGGATCTTTGACGTCCACTGTGAAGCAGACGGTGTGTTAATATATTAACCACCGCAAAACACTGCAAGCGACAAACTTATTTACCACTTGGCCATGTCACAGTCTATAGAACGCTCACCTCTGTCATTCCTCACCCCCATGCCTTTCTAATCTCCTCATATTTGCACCTTTTACCTACATTTTCATCACACTCACTCATTACCCAGTTGAAATCTACAAAGCAACAATCGCCACCTACTCCAATACCTGAAAGGATCAAGAGACTCAGTGAGTTTCCTGGGTAAACAAATGTCATTATTTTGATAACTGTTGTCATGCATCAACGTTCATCCAGCAGTGGATAGATCACGGACGACAGTGATGACGGTGACATCCCTATCCTGACATGCCAGTGGGAGTGCTGTAGAATCAGAAAGTGGTCTAAATCGTATTCACAAATAAGCGCATACAAAAACGCCATTTTCAATGAAAAATTTTAAACATAAAGAACCAACACACCACATCACGAACCCAACAGCAAGTCCCTGGCTTCGACCTCCCTCGAAGACAGTGGGTGGCACCCAACCTACACAACAGGCCACGGGCTGCGATGCGGCCACATCGCTTGACAAGTGGAATATGGGAGGGATGTGACCCCAAGTGCGATTGTGGTCACGAGTCCCAGACCGAGGAATGTAGCGCATCAAACCGCATTTCGTGGGAGGTGCTTCATTTCTCCATTTAGCATCTCAGGAAGCCACGGAGTGGATAACCATATAAGACATCCCATTATAAGCTTTGCCCATCGTACGAAATAAATAAAAAAATAATGTCAGGTCCGGCAGGGGACACCAGCAACCGCCATGCTGGTGGTCAGCACGGACGCCAGGGCACAGGGTCACAAGACCATGGTGATGGTCAGCACGGGTGCTTGGGCATGGGTCACAAGACCATGCTGGTGTTCACAGGTGCCAAGGCACGGGGTCACAAGACCATGCTGGTGTTCACAGGTGCCAAGGCACGGGGTCACAAGGTCATGCTGGTGGTCAGCACGGGTGCTTGGGCATGGGTCACAAGACCATGCTGGCTAGTACTCACAGGTGGCAAGGCACGGAGTCACAAGGTCATGCTGGTGGTTATCACAGGTGCCAGGGCATGGGGTAACATACTACTATTATTTTACCAGCTATGGCCAACTCAGCCATTTACAGCATAGCTCTTTTTCAGAAGCGATCTGGATACAAATGATAGCTCAACGAAGTGGCATATCACGTTGAAAATTATAGCAGCAAAATACTCTAAACGCGGTGTTGTTTCTTAACGTAGGGGGAACAAACCAGAGGACCCGGAGAAAAATCCACGTGACCACAAGGAAATGAGACACCGCAAGCTTCAAATATACAAACCTGTCAACCCCTTATCAGTGGCTACCTTATTACGGCCCAATTCAGACCTTATTGGTCACCCCGTTCCCTTATAAATCTCAACGTTCATCCTACAAAGTCCCATTACAAGGGATAAACACTATATTTCTCCCCGTATTGAAACGGCTTCCGCCATATGGACCTGACAACTCAATTTCCCTGCACAAAGAATACGCGACAAGCCGTATGGGTTGACAGGTATGAATATAGATCAGGCATCAGGGTCAGGATCGAACCCACGACCTCCTGCGTACCAGGCGAGGGTGATCACATCTCGAGGCCATGCGGGTGGCGAGTCTCGTGAAAGTGAACCGGATAAAAGGCAATCGGGCTCGTACTGGAATTAAACGTAGACACCTCTAAGTGGGACGTAAGTTCGTGTAAGAAAAAAAACACATGAACAGTTTTCCGTGTGTACGCGTCGTCGTTGTTGATTCAACCGCAGTGAAGAGCATGTGGGGGCAGTGCGTGTGGCAATCGCCGTCAAATGCGTGGATTTAAAGCCAGGATAAATACCTGCCGCGATCTCACCGAGTCGAAGGACGACGGTACTTCTGGCTGTTGTTGTACTGCGTGTTGGTGTGTGTATATATGTTAAATGTATTTACACAGTAACCGGAACTGTGTGCATTGCCAAGTCGCTCTTCAGGGCAAGTGGCAAAGTCACCGTCGGTGGTCGTGGCGGTGACGGCGGAGACCCCCTCGGGTGGCTGAACCTCGCTGGGTTTTTCTGTTTTGTGTCTACCACCAGCCACCACCAGCTACCACGACCACCAACACCACCACAAACAACCAGCACGGAGACGGAACTGGAAGAGAAGACGCGGCCCACTCGCACTCCGACAGACACGGCACCTCCGCCGTGGCCCCTGTCGGCCACGTGGCGCTAGTGCAGTGATGCCATCTGTGGGATGAATTGGCTTCTCTTTCTAATGAGAGAGACCCACCACCACCACCATCCGAGAAGAAACATTGGCGCGCAAGCCTTAAAGACGACACAATGGCCACACGTGCAGTTCTTTTGATATGTTACACAGAGAGAGAGAGAGAAAAAACTGGATAGGAACCCACTGTCTGAATTGTATTCTGCAGTTTGATGATCATGATGATGGCGACATAAATGATTAAAACCTTATAACTCTGTATGGTGTGGCCGTTTCTCCAAAGTGACATTGGCACGCAGAGAACGAACATGTTTGCATATTTAACATGCACCCAAATACTGTACCGGCATACACTACATTTAGTTAGTTTTTCTTGTAAAAAAAAGAACAAGACTTGACTTCGTAAAATCACTAAAATGCTGTATGAATATCGTTCCTTATTCTGGTATTCGCAGTTTCTGCCACTCAACAGCTATGAATTCTGCCACTAACATTCTTGCAAACGTAACGAGTTCGCAAACACAACGGTTTTTGAAAACCACAACAACAGCTGTCACTTGTACGAACGTTTACTCTCCGTCAATAGCTTCCTCATCGAAATCATTCTGTCGAGACATAAGACATGCATCCCTTTTCTGAGATAACCTTCAAACCGAATCCAAGAATGGCAAAATAAATGTAACCACTGTAAATGTTCTATGATACCTCCTTTACCAGTGGCAAAATATAGTAGTAGGTTTTTACCCTTTAAACTGGTACAAAACTGACACCTTTATACAAGGCATCATGTTTGCAATAACCGCAACACAAGCAGTCAAAATGCAAACAAAAATAAACAACTCTGATAATGGTAATGAGTTGTACGCCTTTTGACATCATCTGGTCCAACACCAATGGAGACTAGGCTCTAAGGAAAGCTGTCTCGGGTGTGGACCAATCAACTTCAAGGACAGTGCATATCATTACCATTATCAGAGTTGTTTCTTTTTGTTTGCATTTTGACTGCTTGTGTTGCGGTTATTGCAAACATGATGTCTTGTATAAAGGTGTCAGTTTTGTACCAGTTTAAAGGGTAAAACCCTACTACAACAACACTGTAAATGTTGTTTCGTTCCAAACAACATTTTGCCGAGATTATTTTAATCTCCATAATATAATGTTGGGAAAAATAAATGGCCAATTAAAACAATATTAGTTAACACACAGTGCATTGATGTGCATACAAATATCCTTAAGGAAAACAGGATGGGAAAAAACATCGTTACAAACAAGCAACTGACCCCGTTACAAGCCCTCTGCTTCTTGCCATTAACCCATTGTCCTCCACCGGAGATTAAATCAGCTATTATGTTCTCAAAAACAAACGATGCATCACTCTCGGCTTTTCTCTTTGTCAGACTTTTACTCCCATATGCCATGTGGAATGCCACTTCACTTGTAAATTGGCCATATTAAAGAAAGAGACCGCAAATGCAGCATCTTTTTGGATAGTACAGTATGTTGTTACATTTTCTTGTAATCTTATGAAGCAACAATTTTCCACTTCAGCCCAAATTGGTCCCAGGGAGAATGGGACTTGTATTTGCAGGAAGTAAATTTGCAGGCAGCATATTACTAAATAAAATACATTACAGTAGTTATTTACAAACCATTGGCGAATTCAAGTATCGTAACAAAGAATGGCCCTAAGTAGGTAAAGGTTGCAAAATTGTTTAAATTAATGCACATTTTCTGTATGGAGCCCTTTTAGGTTTGTGTTCATCGTTCACCATGAGGCACATGTTCGGCTTAAAGGCCACGCTCGTCATCGTTTTAAAGGCAGAGGCATCTTTAAACAGGTTGTTAAAAGCAAAAACATTAATCTCCAAAGCAGAGCAATTTAAAATCAGAATTGAAAAGGTAATAGTAATGAACTTGATAAACGTTTTGTTCTGCAATTGACTGAATACATTCGTTTACCTTCTTTGTGCAGGGAATTTAGCCAGGCTATTTTAGTTGATAACATGGCCTAAGTACCTCTGGAAAGTTTCGGAGTTTACGTCATTATCATCCTGGATACGTATACGTCATTATTAATGAGCAATGTCCCTAAGTGGAAAGCTGGTCTGTACGTGCAGATTTTAACAAACATACAGGGATGTTCATGTGTCATACCAGTTAGCACACTGCACCCTCCGTCTTGCCTCTTTCGACCCATCAGTAGAAAGGGTTCACTACAGTTTGCCGATCAGCAGATCGCGCATGGTAGGGTAAAGTATGGGTATTCCCACATCTTCCAATAGTCTGGCCTGTGTTGAAGAGCGAATAAAAATACCTTCTATAGTTTTCCTCGAGAGCTCCCTCCAGTCGACGCAAATGCAGGGCTGCACCTTGCTATTTTACGTGATTGTATATTAAATGTCTCTTAACAATGGAGACTTTGTTTTTCAAATCGACTTGTTTTCTGAACGTGTACCACGTTAAATCAACACACAAATACGTCACCTCTTGGTACATTACAACTCAATTCCAGTTTGTCCCTCCAACGTATTAAGAACTCTTATTATCCACAACCCTAATACACACGACTCCCTGGCAGGTGTAGGATCCTTGAAAACTCCTATTTTCTGTGGCCCTGTTTCTTCCTATTATCCATGATTAACCATAATTTCACCCATCATGCATAGCAAGGATGCTTTCAAATATTCGTGATTGTTTGCAGATAAGAGGAGTTGCGCGATTAATTATATTATTTGTGGGTTATCCGTGAAGTTTTTACTCTGCTGCTAAGAGGGGTAAGATCGCAGATTACCCCGCAGAGAATAGGATCGACAATATTGGTCCCCCATATCAGCGTGGTTAAGAGGAGTTATGTATTTTCAATTGTTTAGCAAATTTGTTGTGCATGACTTTTGTCATTCTCATATTTATCTGGACCCTAGCTATCCAGCCTTATTTATTAAGTTATTCAATAATATTCTGTAGTTCACTTCCATTGATTAGAAAATCTGCCTTCTTTAAAATTATATATATTATTAATATATCAATAAACATTTCCCGTTTTCTCTTTGATGTGAATACCTTTGTCGAAAATGTGTCTCATTGTCTGATGCCCATTCTATTAACTCCCCTTTTAATATGCACATCAGAGTGTTATACCTAGGGCAGTTATTGAAGGCAGACTAGGACAACATTATTTAAATAAAGGGGCAAGCTAGAGAAGTATGATGTTCGTTTCAAAGACTGAAAAGCAATATACTGATTTGCCTAATTAAGTACTTTTACATCAGTTAATGTTACATGCAGTGGCACATATATCAAAACATGGACATTGAAGAAAATGGAGTGTGAAAATAAGCACGAAGAATTACACTGATAGGGTGCCTTAAAGGAAGGAAGAAATGAAGTAAATTTGGAAGAAAAAAACGTCTAAGAGCTTGTGGGCAGGAGCTACACTGTGAAAGATGGCGAAAGCTTGACAAGGCCTTCATCCAGTAGTGCATAGTTCACGTGTGAAAATAACATCTTCATATGCCCATAGCCTTCACAAAATAATGGTTATCATTTATAATAAGGTGAGAGCCCACTGAGATAGAAAGTATATTATCAAGGGAAATCTTATAATTTTTCAGTGATAACATGGATTTAAGAGGGGCAGCTGATATGTGTGAGTTAATTGGTGCATGCGATTTCTCCGAATACATTAACTATGTCATATACTACATAACGGTACCACTTTGCACCGAACAAGTGTTTATACTGAGCTCCTCGCTCTTAATCTCTGGGTACGCTCCACTGACTGCAGCTTGATTCGCGAGGAGCTTAACACAGCGGGGTGGCTGTTTGCACATGTCAAGTGGAGGCCTGAGCAAATGCTGCCCTTGCCAAGAGCAAGGTCAGAAGTGCACAACAACAAAACTTTATCCAGTGCCGTATTCTCCTGGTCACAAGCTCACACTTTAGGACACCTGCTTGTGTAAAACCCTGCAAGACGTCACCACCGACTGACATCCAACTACACGTGATTCGTATGAAAACAACGGAGCACAATTGAAAAAGTCACTTGGAAAGGAGATTGTGAAGCGATGGATAAAAGAGGTGAGAACTTAACTGTAAAGCGATCTGTATATGTGTACGGTACGTCTACAGAGACATCGACATATTATAAGCAAGAAGGCAATCCGAGCCCTTGGTGTTTATGAAATCATTGTTTAATGGTCTCAACAGGGAATCATGTAATGTGGGCCCTTGCAGTAAACTGTAATTCTAAAATCACGAGATGTTTTTGTGCTCGACTATGTTGTAGGTGGTTGTTTTACCGTAGCCTATATGGTGCACAGTTCACACATTCGATAATCATTCAAGGTGTGCGCGTATTGCTGCCGCAACGAGAGTGACGAATTGGACTTAACACCCACGCGCATGCTGCCTGAACACTGCAACCGTGAGACAATTAATCCGAGGCTTTTCTTTCGGGTCGAATCCTTGCAGCTCCAGGTAACAAGTCAGGACGACAGATGGTGACCACCAGTACCAGCAGCAGCAACAGCGGCGTCGGCAGGAAACAACCCCAGAGGGCATCTGACCTCGTGCACGGCACGCTGTCTCCAGCGCGCCTGACCCGCGTGTGTCGCTGGGTCGTGGATGTGGAGAGGAGCCGGGGTCAGAGGGAAGGGCACGAAAAGATCACCGACTCCCGTGCGTCGTCCACATTCAGGGGTGCTGGAGAGACGCTCGCAGTGGCCGCAGCACTGACCCACAGGCAGTTCGCAGCACGTGCCAGCTCAATGCACGTGCCCACGGCTCGTGGAGCCACAACAACAACAACAATAATGCAAGGGTGCTTGGAGTTTTTGCCCCCCTCCCACGTTCTCATCACCGGCGGCAATCGCGTGGAGGGCTCGCACGAAGCGAAGGCACCGTCGTCGGTGCGCGGACGCGGTGCCGATCTGCTGTCCTCCGCACATGCGAACGCGCGCCCTGCCGCGTCGGGCGTCGTGGGCAGACGGGCCCAGACTGTCAGAGCCAAGCCCGGCGAGGTGAAACGTGAGGCCACAGAGGGCAATTGAGGACACGCGAGAAATGGACTTGGCCTGGCTGCGTCCGCGTCTTGCACAGCACATCACCTCGACTCCTCCGTGGGTGTAATGCAATCGTCGTAACACTTCCCTGTCTGCCGCCCACGCCCCACCTTATATATTAAGTGAAAATGTAATTCAGCTTCCACCTATGCTCTTGTCAGATATCTAACCACCCTATCACCATTAAAATAAAATATGAAGTGTTGCTCTGGGCGTGTTGTTTTTACGTATTGCATGTTATCCATCTTTGATGTACTAATGTATATAGACATAACTGTGCCGTGTTGTCATGAATTGGTTGGTAATGACCGATTTCCCTGATCAATATTGATGTTTTTGGCGATGCCTACTTGCTGGACTGCTTATGTGCTGATCAATGCACTGTTTGCCCATGACGATGTCAGCAGGCTCCATGTGCCTAATCTCCAGTTTTTGAAGCTCACCAGCAGATCGATGTGCAAGATGTTCACCTGCAGGAGCCCAGTGTACTCCCTGTGTGTGCAAGTAGTACAGCAAGTAGGTATCGTACAGACTGTGTGCACAGTTTGAGTGTGATCATTTCCTTCGTGTTGATTTCCTCAGAGTCCTCTAGTTTTTGTCAACATGAAGGATCCCTGTAAAATTGCTGTTTAGATTTCTCCAGAAGGAACTTGCTGGATAAGGTACAGTACAGGGTGCTTAAATATGTATTAACACTTATATGGGACTATCGTTTTTAATGGAAAAAAGAACGGATGATACACTTTAACATGATAACAAATGTATGTTAATAGCTTCAAAGAGTCTCCATTTGTTCGCCATCATTGTCAACACATGCCTGGAATCTTTCCCAGGTGGTCTCCAGAGCCAGGAAGCACATTTATTGTGGTATTATTGCAATGTCTCAAAAGTGTTAAGGTTTTTTTAAGCACCCTGTATAGGAGATTCAGTGAGGCTTTCTTGGATGAAGACAAAAGATGTCACAATACCGTTAAAATTATCCTTAAAGACTCTGCCGTACGTCCAACATCTGAATGTGATTGTGACTCAAAGAGGCAGAGTGATTACGAGCCCTTGTCATTATCCCGTGTAATTATGATTCACTGCAGCTGCGCACAAGAGCAACCCAATTATCATTAACGAGCCTACAGAATTGTGTCGAGAAGACTGATGAGTGACGATTCTAATGCAGAAGGCCTACCCGGACATGAATAATTTTAAAAGTATGTTGGGTGATGAAGAATTTTGAATCTACGCTTATCAAATCACTGAAATATTCACTGACATGCATGAAACGCCCGTTGTCTGCAAACCCCATGATAAATAGGAGACTGCAGAGCTTGGAGAATTTTTGGTGCCAACTCACCTCCTGGCTGCCTTCCAGTTTGTCAGTGGTTCCTCTGCGATTCTGAGATGCAATGTGCATGGACGCTACATTAAACTATACATTATTGTACTTTGGTTGTCAGTAGATAATACCTAACATTTATGTATTCTAAATGATTAGCAGTTGCTTTGGATTTTCTAAACATCCGAGTTTTGGGTTTCGTGTGACTCAAGTGTGATTATTGCAAGTAATTGTTTATACAATAATACATGTGCCCGCAATGAAGTGCTCCCCGTCCATGTCTCCAATTTCACGGAGAGGTTTCAGAAGAACATGCCAATGGAATCATGGGATGTTTGACGTGAGAAGTCTTCGGTTTCGTACGGAACTTGGCGGGGTGGTACTTTTACTTTCCACATCGTGCTTCCTGATGCTGACATCTGACACCAGCCACCCATCTTCGGTTGAATCAATGTAGGGGAAGCCCTGGATATCAACACATATCACCTTGCCACAGATGAACATGGGCTGAAGGTGGAAGGTATCGCAAACTTAGCGGTGCGCTAATTCCAGCACAGCGTGGAGGACTTTATCAGGCTGATTGGCACTATGGTTCAAGGCCGTAATTATAATATATATTAGGGGGGACACATCCCCCCCAATAATCAAATATGCTCAAAATGTCCCCCCCAATATATTGCTATAAACAATATAACAAAAATTGCTATGCTATGTAAATAAAAACAACAATTTGATAAACCTTGGCCACAATATCTGGACTTGTCTTCATATAGCAATGCATAGATTTCTGTTCATATGATTGTGGTTATGGTTGTACTTAATCCCTAATCTTTGCCATTACATACAATGAAGCAAAAAATGGTAAAAAAAAAAGAAAAAACAGCAATGTAATACAATACATTATTAGACATTATTCTAACATTTTTATAAAAAGTCCATCCCATGTGTTTGTGAATTTTTTTATATTTTAGGCAGGAAATTCGTTTCAAATTTAGATTTTTTTTTTCTGGGGGGGGGACCCCTAGACCCCCTGGAAGATTTGGTCCCCCCCAATGTTGATTCCATGGCTACGGCCTTGCTATGGTTATCACATTCAACTCAAAATTGCACGGTTTAAAGCTTATATTCCAGTTGGTGGTCAAACAAGCCCAACATTCCTCTAGGATTATTTTAACGATTACCGCTGTGCTCGTCGATTAATAGACTGGCTTCTGCTAACGGAGTGGTGGGGTTTCTACCACTGGCGGAGAGCCATCTAAAGATGAATGCCACCTCAATGCCCATGTGGACAAGGATACATTTTAACTTTTTGAAATGATCAGAGTCCGCTACTCTGAAGGGCAGAGTTCAAGTTGAGTTGCACATATTCTTTAAATTGTTGCTTTTGACATTTAGTTGCGTCGTCCAGTGCCTCTGTGGAAATGCCTCTGACCCTCTCCAGCCCACCTCTAAAATTGCCTTTCATTACAGGCCTCCGTCTCCCTGTGAAGGACTAAATTGCTATTCATTGTAAATAATTGCACGCCATTACATCAAATTTTCTTGTAAACAGTTACGCTAACAATGTAGACGAAGGTGCATTTAATGCAGGCAGAGCATTATGGAGCTTTGCATCCTGCGCGCAACAGGTTGTGGCCATTTACTACTATTGTAGCGTAGCGTTATATCTTTATTATTAAATTGCTCCACGCACTTACCGAAATGTAAATTTGCGAGTGCCTAGTTATTTTTTGGTCTCTTACAATTGCACTCATTATACCGCTCTTGTTACACCTTCAAAATATGAATCATCCATTTGTGCAATTTGGTCTGTTGCTTATGTAAATGTTGTGCAAATGTATAATACGTGTTGTGTACAGTTGGCGGCATCGGTTGCACTATTGTAGAGAGTGGCTCCCACCAATGGAAGATGGTATTATCACCGCGGGCTCCACCATACTTACTTAAGTGGGGAAACTGACTTTTACGCTTTAATATAAACTTTTTTTTAACCAGGTAAGGCCCACTGAGCTACATAGCTCTTTTTCAGAAGCGACCTGGCCACAGATGATAGTTCAATGAAGTGGCTTATCATGTGGAAATGGATAGCAGCCAAACACTCGAAAACGCATGTTTGTAAATGTGGAGGGAAAAACCCGGAGAAAAAATCAATGCGACCACGACAAGAACATGCAAACTCCACATATACAGGCGTCAGGGTCGGGATCGAATCCAAGAACCTCCTGTATACCAGGTGAGATGTTATATTCCCTCTTCCAGATGCCGTAGCTGCTGCACAGTAGACACGCGATCTCCATGACCTGTCCGAACAGCAATCGACCATCTGATCTTTGGTCATCACCTTGGTCGCCTGACCACAGTCTTAAAAACCATGTTTATTCAGGAAAGCCTCACTGAGTCTCAAGACTATTTTTAATGGAGGATCCTGCTTGGGAAGTGTGAACAACAACTAATTTAGATTGTTTTAATTGCTGCTTCGGTCGTCACCGGGGAAATAAGCCAATGAAAAATACCTCTTACACGAATGCTTGGATTGAACACCACAACTGAGTGACACGCGGAGGTGACTTGAAACTGCGTAGGCTGCGGATAATGAGAAGCCATGTCACACGTGCAGCTCTTGACGTCAGTGCCGCACAAACAGCGCGCGTGTGCGTCCTGCTTGAGGAAGTTCAATGACTTTATTTGAAGCGGCTCCACACTCACGAACCTACGGTCCCGAATATGAAACAACAGCAACTGCCCAGAACTGCAAAATGTTTCGATTTAAAGCTTTCGTGACTGCAGGGATTCATCTTCTTGGTTCTTTCGGTAAAGTCACGTAGAAGGGAAGTAATAAAATAATAAAAATAAAACATAATAAAATAAAATAATATAATAAAATTATATTATATAAAATAATATAATAATAAAATAAAATAATATAATATATTTTATTTTATTATGTTTTATTTTTATTATTTTATTACTTCCCTTCTACGTGACTTTACCGAAAGAACCAAGAAGCTGCAAAACGTTGTGTTCTACAAAACACCTCGACGCACTTAGGAGCTAGTGAGAAACACTGGGTGCATCTCACTGCTGCCCACGTGCACTTTAATTAGCCTTCTATTGTCATAACATTTGGGCTGCATATGAATGTGTATGCACAAGAACATTGTCACATTCTCAAACGCACAACTGACAATCTAAAGCAATTTGGTTTAATAATTAATTGCAGCTTCAAGCAGAGGCTAAGAATTATTAGTCATCATGAATCCACTGCTGGATGAAGACCTCTCCAAAGCATCACTATTTCTCATGGTCTTGCGATGCACCGATCCGTCAAACACCTGCGATATGAGCGGATGTGATTACTTCATCACAACGGGGGATGCCCTCGTAGACTTGTTTTCTGCCACTCCACGTTCGTCTCAACCACCGGCCACGATCCCTTCTCGTGATGTCTCCTTCCCAAGCAGTCAACATGATGTCTCTAACTTATGTTCTATTTTCTTTGCCAATGTCCATATTGATGATTACATATGCCATAGGTAATATTCGTTTGCTGTCCTTCCCCCGCACCTTTAAATATCATGGTTGGCTATGCACGGTGTGAAAAAAGTAAAAAAAATGAAAGTAAAGTTTTAAACAATCGCTCTTATCTGCTCCTGTATGCCTTTTATTTCCCATGATTTTGAATCCTGACCTCCATTAATAAATGTCTTAAGGTTACATAAATTGACATGTTTCTGTGTTTCTCTTGAACAGATATTTTCAATTATTTAGCAAATTTGTTCATGATGAGATATTATTATTCCTATTTATCTTCAGCCCCAGTTTTCAGCCTCCTTTCTTATGTCGTGTCGTTCAATTCCATTGTTTGCTATCACGACTAATCATCACATCTGAGATGGGTAATATTTTCTCAATTTAAAGTAAATGTATGCCTTTATTTCTGTAGCTGTTCCCATTTTGTAAATTGTTTAAAAACATGTTTTATTCAGGGCTGTGTTTATGAGAAATGACTGAATCAATTTCCACTGATTAAAATGCCTTTTTAAAGAATAATTTACAGAGGTTAGGCAATAATAGCATTTGATATTCATTAGCCTTTCCCAGAATATGATTGATGGTGTTTGCTAGAGAACATTTTCCTTAATACATCTTGCTCATGCGGTGTGGATGGCTTATACATTTTAATTACTCTGTTTCTAGCGATCTCCATAAACAATTATTTATCTACGTGTGATAAGAGGCGAATAGGTATAATTGTTTTAAGTCAGTTGTATTAAATTTCTGAATACACGTACTGTAGAGGTCCGCTGATATTGTTGAGTACTAACACGTGGAAGGCGTAATTAAATACATGTATAAACGCGCAACGCTTACAACCCAGCTTACCACGAGTGTAAGCTGTATTAAACAGCCCTGTCTCGCATTTTCTACTGAACTGGTTAAATGTCTGTAAACAGTCTCGAACATCGCGCAGTGGCAGTGGGTTCCAGGCCGATGGACTGCTGCACACTAAGCTGCAAGGTGCAAGTGCGTGGAATTATAACTATTTTCATTTTGCCAGGTAAGGTCCACTGAGCTACATTGCTCTTTTTCAGAAGCGACCTGGCCGCAAATGATAGTTCAACGAAGTGGCTTATCACGTGGAAAAATATAGCAGCCACATACTTGACAATGCACGTTGATTCTAAGTGTGGAGGGAAAACCCGGAGGACCCAGAGAAAAAATCCTCGTGACCACGGGGAGAAAATGCAAACTCCAAATATTCAGGCATCGTCAGGGTCGGGTTCAAATCCACGACCTCCTGTATACCAGGCAAGGTAATTAACATCTAATCACTGCAGCGCCCTGCATGATCGGGGTCACCATAAACTGCCGAACGAAGATGGCGATGATTGACAATGTCGTGAACCGGCACACACATGTTCATCAGATAATGGGGAGTGGATTGGTGTACACGGCAGTATACGAATGTGCACATCTTGTAAGCAAATCCTTTGTTTAATTGGCAGCCAGTGCAGGTCACCATGTGGCTGAGTTCAAGACAAACTGGAGTGAACGTAGATCGACGGCACTGGCGCAGATGAAGACACTATAAGAATTCGTTTCCATGACTGGTGATGAATGCGTGGACTAGTGTCTTAGTGATGAATGCGTGGACTAGTGTCTTAGCTGCATCAAGTCAATGAACGGCGCATTGTACGCAGCTGCTGTCCTTAGTAATAGCACTTTCCCGCCAGACGTTGTGTGTAGAGAATGTCAGTGCAGGATCAAAGTTAACTCCCAGGCAATTGACATCAGCAGATAGTGGGATGTCTGTGCCTGCCAGGGTGGTGATCCGACACTAAACCTTGGCGAGTTGCTGCCTGGTACCAAGCCAAACGAATTGGCTCGAGGAAACTGTAAAATGGAGCAGATGCTGAAAATACATACGTGTGAGGGGGCAACACTCTATCCCATGCAGATTGAACAGGTGGAGTCCTCATTTTTGCTGTATCGCCTTCTCCTGGCAAGCTAGGGTATGACACCTCAAAATCCACGGGAACGTTTGTGTGATCCACCAACCACCGCCTCCACCGTGGTCGATTACAGGCATGTGGCATTGCCGGCGTAGCTGGATGTTCGAGTATAGATTTGAATTAGTGTAACATTTAGTGGTTTGAGAGCATAAATGTTAGCCAGGCAACTCTTTCCAATGTACCCTGAAAACCTAAAACCTACATACAACACCATGTGAGTTTGTGAGTCACCCAAGGACATGAAAGGGTGACAATAAAAGCCTGGTTACATTAATATTGGACAGATAAAAGAGTAGTACAAGTAGCAAAATATATATATACTCCGCTCCAGAGCCCCTTGAGGGCAGAAGCACAAACAGCCAGGCTTGTGAGTCTACTCACAAGACACAAGACGGTAAAAATAAAAGCCTGGGGACATCAATAAAGGACAGATAAAATAGTAGCAGAAATAGCAGTAATAAATAAATTTCCTGCGTAGCCTCTTGAGTCTAGGGGCACCTGCAGCCGGGCTGGGCAGTACGGGGTTGGTCACGCATGCGCCTCTTCTCCCTTATATAAAGAACGTCGGCTCAGCGAGCAGAGAAGTCCCCCTCCCAGCCCTCGTCCCAGCCCTCGTCCCATCCCTCGGTCGGTGGCCGCTCTGCTCGTCCACACGCAAGGCTGCCCCAGGATGAAGAGCACACGGGTCCTTCTGCTGCTGGTGGCGCTCGGCTCGTGTGCGTGCGGAGCGTCTGTCAACTGGAAGTCCCTGGAGGACCCCATGGCGAGGGAGATGGTATGGATCGCTTAACAACACTATTTTAAAGTATGTATCCCCAGTTATTGGTTGCATGCAAGCGCTGATGTGTTTGCCACGGCTTCTACCTGGTCAGGTGTACAGCCATTGTTTGGAGCGCTTGACTCACACAATTTACGGTGAAGAACACAATTTTGGTTAGTGGCTGACTTGACCCATCATCTTTGGTGGGGTTGTCATAATCGTTACTACTTTGTGGGACATAGGCGGAATATTTTAAACTCCATTCCAGGTTTCAACAATTTAACAATCAAAATAAGTGTGCACTGTTATTGTTATTCAATGTATATCCGTATTGAGATTGGTAAACCTGTAAAGATGGACCTCGGGGAGATGTGTCGACTAAAATTTAAGGGCGATCTTGACTTAATCCGGGGTGGCTGGGAGACTGAATGGAGTCAGTGTGGCTGGACCCTCAGTTGGTTCGTGCTCCGGTCTAAAATGTGAATATTAGTTAGGGATAACATAATCAGTGTGAATTATATTTGCAGCACCCATTGTGTAGAATCTGCATCTACTGACCCTCCTTACACCATATCCATGCTGCTAGATTCCAGATGCTTCTTTGAGGTGTGGTAATGGTTATTTCAGGAGGACCATCAACTTTTACGCCTTTTGGCGTCCTCTGGTCGAACACCATTTGAAACGAGGCTCAAAAGAAGGCTGTCTCTGGTGTGGAACAATCCGTTTCAAAGACAATGCATATAATTATCAGTATGTTTTTTGTTTGCATTTTGACCACAAGTATTGTGGTTAATGCAGACATGATTCCTTGTGAAAGGTTTCAGTTTGGTGTTTTAACAACTTAACACCTGCTTTGTTGCCAGATAAAAGGGGAAAACCTATTCTCAACACCCATTCTTAGGATATTTTATGGAAAATTAAGATGTCAACAGGATTTCATGCATTATACTGGTCTCATCATTTCCTCATGTACTGTGATGCTCTCAATAACGTGCTCAAAAGCAGGATTTTTCTCCTTTGATACGTCATACTAATAGGTGTATTTGTGTGTGTAAATCTATTGTGGGAGCAATGTTATACTGCTAAATCAGACCGAGTTCAGATCCTGGTGACTTAGATAAAATTTGAATCAAGGAAAATAAACAAATGGCAAGCTGTGCATGAAACTGTCCTGGACTTCACTGTTTCCAGTATTAAATGAATGCACGGTGGAATATAAGAGCATCACTAATGGGAAGATATAGGCAGCAATGCTAGTGCTGACCATATCACCTCATCCTGTGCAGTGCTGGCCTTGGTAGGTTACCAACAGAATTTGAACTCAGGTCTTTATAAGGCTAAAACTGTCTTTGTCTTTTATATGTGTCTGTGCAGTTTCTACGGACAATGCAAGCATTTCTTTATGGCCAAGCCAAGGACGGTGAGACAGGTGGGCCACCGGTGTTCCCATCTGTCTGGCAGCCCCGACGCCCACCCCTCACCTTCCCCCCGCAGTCTTATATGGTGAGCACCAGACACCCAGGGCAAGCCTTGGGTCTATTTTATGGGACCAAGGTTTCCATTGAGAAAGGGAAGTGGCAAGGAATGATTGGTTTTGAATGAGTCACCGGTGGCTAACAATATATATTACGGCGCAGCTCTGCAATTACTTGCTCACACCACTGGTGTTGAAAGGGCTCCACTAGAGGGAGCTATGGAAAACCTGTCCAGGGGGTACTTAACCTACTCTTCCACACTAGCCAGATGTCTTGGAAGAGGTCAGAGTACCCACTTTATCCCGCTATACACGACCTGCCGATCAACTGTGTACACATTTATTCTGATGGATGGACAGAGGCAGTGGGGATTGTTTCAACTGCCGTGCAATGAAATTGAACCGTGATCTCTGGATTGCAAGCCCGATGCGCTAACCATTAAACCAGCATCCTCAATGTCTACGCACCTCCGATTAGCACGGTTGGTGACGTACGGTGCGAAAGAAGTTCAACATACATACTATTGCTGTTCTACTTGTGATAATTTAATTTAACGCCATTTTCAATTGTTTTGTTTTTCAGATGAAAAACTACTTCAAACCGAAACAAATGTCCAAGATGAACGATCTTGTTTAAAGCATTCTGTTATCTTTATGAATATCTGTGTGTGTGCATGTTTATTGTTTAATTTGTTGAAATAAAACAGGCATTTCCCATTGCCCGCGTTTTTTCCATGAAAAATAACAGTGAAAAATGTCTTTATTTCAAAAATATTTATATTCTGTTCAAACATTTATAAAAACAATTATACAACTTCTTCCTCTAGTTTAGACATTGGGTAAATTTTGCACATAAAGAGAATGCTGCACATACCAACCGATACACACCCAAGGCAGTTCACCCATATGTGTGCAAACAGTATCTGTAAGAATTTTTTTTTTTAATCATTGAAGACCACATTATTAACCGTGTACATATAACATCAACCATATAGTGTCCCTCGAGATCTATATATCCACTGCACATTATGTGCATGACACACAGGTTACGCCAGGAAATGAAATGCAATCAACATCAAGATAGTGCAAAGTGACTGTATAATACAAATAGAAGACATCACCACCCTATGCCATGCAGGTAACTCTTGTACTTCTGAAAGAGCTTTCTGGCAATGCTCAAGGTGTCTCCCACGGGTGCTGTGGGGTATTTCTTCCCATTGGACACAAAGGCGCTCTCCAGTAGGAAAGCCTGGGCATTAAACTCATCCTGGTGGAAGGGCAGTCCACTGCTGATGCTCTCCACGAGCATGTTGACAAAGCGCTTCCAGCGTGGGGCATAGTAATCCTGCACCAGTCCCGCCCACTGCTTGTTGCCATAGTCAAGGATGTTGCCTTTGGGTCCCCACAGCGTGATCTGATTGCGGGCGTTGAAGTCGTACATGGCGGCCTCTGAGGGCGACGTGGCCATGGCAGCTGCATCGCGCAGCCAGCGACCCAGCAGGAAGTGACCGTCGCTCGCCAGGAGGGCATCCAGGTCAGGGAAGAGATCCTCGACAATGATGCCACTCGCCTCAAGCAGCTCGCGGAGAGAACGTGCGGCAAACGCAGAGCGCACCCTCTCGTAAAAGTGAGACACCAGCAGCTGCATCGCTTGCCGACTCACGTCCGTCAAGTCGTATAGAAAGGTCTGACTCGTGCCGAACTGCTCAGAGCCATTCAGCAGCAGCTCCCACGCCATGGTAAGGTCGCTGGCATTGTACCACGTCGCCGTGCTGAGTTTGAGCGACGGTCGCCACACGAGCGGGCTCCGGTTGTGGTCCACAACATCGGTGGTGCAGTTATAAACACTCCGGAAGAGCAGCCTCCACGCCGCGATGGCGTTCGCGTTTGCCACTCCGTACCTGCGTGTGCCGTAGTCGCCAGCCCAAGTCGCGAGGTCCACCGGCTCATCGCTCCACCCCTTCTCATTCATCAACTCGTACACCACGTCGTTCTGCTCGATGCCCTCAGGAGCGAGTCCGGTGCCCACCATCGTGGATCCCTCGAAAGCGCGTGCGGCCGCCGGTCCCGTGTTCACGCTCTCCACTTTGCCAAATAGACCGTGGTTCCCCCCGAAGTTGTGCAGCATGCACCAGATGAACGGCTGGCCATAGAAGGATTCTGTCATTTTGTAGACAGGGAAAGTTTCCGCGAAAAGGTCGAGTACCAACATACTGCCTTGAGGGACGCTCTTAAGCAGAGCCTGGACTTGGGGTGGCTGCCAGAAGTCTTGGTTGTGGTAGAACAGCCAGCCTTGCATCAGCCACACTGCTTTGCTGTCCACTAATTTGGGCGAAAAAAGAAATACAAATTAACCTTATGGCGGGACACCGGGGTCCTGTAAGCCCCCGGCTCTTACGTAAACTGCGTTGCGACGTAATTGTATGTTGTGTTGAAGGTGAACGATACGGCAATCTGTTCCTCTCGACGAGCTCTACACGATGCGCTATTCAAAGTTTTGTTTCTTGTGCGCATTCGTCCTTGCTGCGCTTGGACGACATGACAACAGAATGATCCGTGCCAGGTGGGTTACGGAATTTATGTGCGCGGTGGGACGGAGTCGCCAAAAATAAATTGATCAATTACGATTTTGACTTCCGTTTATTCTGGACCCCGGGGTCCCACCATAAGGTTCCAATGATAAATCAAAATGCTGTACACTTGTAGCAATGAAATTTGTTTAGGAGCTTAATATTTAACGAGAAAACTGACACAATTTACTGACATTCGGGTTTAAATATTTATGCGGTAATATAATCTGGTGGAATGGTAGTGGCAGACTACATGACTGGCTCGCGGAAGATTGAATATGTTAATCCGAGTCAGGAGTTGACCCACCACCACAGTCCTCTGAGGTTTATAAAACGAGTACAGTGCCACCTTGTGGGAAGTGAACGATGGTTGCGCTTTGGAGATAAAGGAACCTAAACTAAAACAAAACGAAATATTTTTTTATTTTACCAGGTAAAGCCCACTAAGCTGTATAGCTCTTTTTTTAGAGGTGACCTGGCCACAAATGATAGCTCAATGAAGTGGCTTATCATGTGGAACTTTATAGCAGCCAAATAATCTAAATGCATGTTTATTCTGAATGTGGAGGGAAAAACCAGGAGGGCTCTGATAGAAATCCACGAGACCAAGGGGAGGACATGCAAAGTCCAAATAGACAGGCGTCAGGGTCGGGGTCGAACCCACACCCTCCTTCATACCAGGGGAGGAGGATGGCATCTAGCCACCGCTGTGCCCAACAGATTTAGAGCCACCAATTAAAACATTAAATGACACCAAGGTTACTGCTCGTTTGAGCAGAGAGGCTTTGTGACGTTGTGCTTACAATAAGTGTATGTATATTCTTGGTTCTTTCAGTAAAGTCACGGAGAAGGGAAATAATAAAATTATGACGTTAGGAAAAACCGCCACTTTTTTCAAATATTCTTGCTGTGGATTTCACACCTGATGGTGATTGCTGGTGGTGTTGCAGTCGAAACGTCGTGATACTTTTTATTGTTTTATATCTTTTTTATTTTATTATTTCCCTTCTACTTGACTTTACCGAAAGAACCAAAAATATGAATCCCTGCAGTCACGGAAACTTTAAATAAAAAATAAGTGTATGTTTACGAGTTTAAAACAATAAGGTGGGTAAAGCATCAGGTGCGAACCACTCACACCTACCGGCTGTCATGGACTTGTAAATGGAGGCGCTCAAGCTGCCAAGGTAGGTGGGCTCCGAGGAGGAGGGTGTGTTTTCGTTGAAGGTATCGGCACTGTACACATGGTCTGTGCCCAGCGTCGCGATGATCCTGGAAAGGAATGCGCTGCTGATGGTGCGGAATAGTGGATCCTCTGGGCTCAGCAGGAACGTGCAGGAGCAGTTGCAGTCAAAGTGGCCCCACGTGCCCAGACGCGTCACGTTGGCCTTTGGAAACACCCTGCAAGAAAAATAGGACATGGCATCATGAATGATGGCCTCCTCCCACACAGTGATCGTCCTTGAAAGTTGTTCATTACAATGCAAATTGCTGCTCCACAGCCGTTAATAGCAATACATGTAAACCCTCCATAGACCTAGCTGAAACATTCAGAATTTTCAGTTTATTCCTCGAGTTGTCGTGATTGCAAAAAGCAGTCATATGATAGTGTAAAAAAGGACATTTTAAAATCAGAAAATAACCATTACCAAAGTCGAAAGGACCACATTATTCAGAAAATCATTTTGTTTCACAACACATCTCTACATCCTCATGAGGCACAGCCCGAGTCTTGTTACCCGGCGTGTTGGCTCACCGAGTGATGGCCTCAGGAACATGGCCAGCAAACGCGGGGAGGACGGGCATCATCCCAAATGAGCGCATCCGTTTCACAATCTTCATCTGCAAAACACCGCATCACAACAGCCTCACTAAAAATCACAAGAGTACGCGTAACGTGATTCGATAATGTTCAAAGCGTGGGCAACCGAACAGCGTGTTGGTTTGAGTCTGGGAAGGAAGTATTGCAGCTTCGTCTGTGTGCCTCTGTTACATAAACATGCATGGGGAAACATCCGGAGGCAACAACCTGAAGGGCGAGCTGTCCTTGTTGCCAGCTCTGCGGCAGTGGTCCTGCCCAGCTGTGCAAGTTGCCCATGCGCTGCCAGGCCAGAAAGGCAGGGCCCACCATGAACGCATCAAACTCTGCCTGCGTTAGCCCCAGCGCCAGGTAGACCTGGAGTTACACGCGAGGGAATAGGGATAGTATTAGCATGAGAGAACATCAATGTCAAGGCACCAAAACAAGGGCATGTGAAAATGCACTCAAACAATGGAAGGTTCTGCACTTTTTAAATGGTGTAACAAAGGTCAGCTAGTGTGCAAATACGTAATCGCAGATACAATTTACTAATCTGCACAAAGGTTATGTATTTACAGTACATACAGTAGATACATTGTCACATGAATTAATGATTTCTCAATCCAACTGAAAGTGCAGTTCGAAGGTCTTTATTCTCAGAGCAGTATTCCACACTGGCAAGCAGAACCTTCTGCCAAATGGCCTCCTGTCCGGTGAGGGCGAGTGGGAGGTTGATGCCATTCAGGGCCATCCAGTCGATCTCCTGCTGCCAGCGCTTCCAGCTCCACCACACAGCCGAGTAGCTTGGCGTACACACGTTCTGGTAATAGCGGAACCTGAAAGTGCACAAGCCCCGGGTTAGGGGTCAGGTTTATTTACATCAGGGTTCAGCCAATGTCCTGTTGCTATGGCTGCAAAAACGACATTTGGAGGACCAGGGAAAATGTCAGATGAGGTGCCCTGTGGCTCATTCTAAGGTCCATGATGTCCTTTTTGATGCCACCTTAGATCCGAAGACTGGGGCAAACAGATCCACCTGCCCCCGAACTCGATCGGGTCATGTCAGCGTCAGGCTAAATGCAGGACTATGCTCTCTTGGTGTTTTAATCGGGGTTAATGCCAGTAGGATGTGGCATTGTTTCTCCATCACCACATAACCGTGCAGGCTGATGGGCGAGGTTTAAAGGATTAGATGTTCACTTGAGTGTTGGGGTTAGAGGCAGGGCAATATTCTGTTAACATTGTTCCTTTGAATAGGGATAGATTTAGGACTGGCCAAACACGCCACTTCCCGTGAACACATCATAATTAGCGTAGTTGTGGAATAATAAACCAAAATAAATAAACACATCTTCACGTATCTGTCCGTCCACGTAAAATAAAGTCTTTGTTTACACTTCCCATCAACCACAAGGGCTTCTGAGAGTGCATAATGTAAGCAACATTGTGGTTCAACACAAGCAAACCTTTTTTATCAATACTTTCGGACAGATATATGAATATATATTTAGTTTCTTCACGTTAATGTCAGAATAATCATTAGATGCATGTCCATTTCTTATATTGTCCTCTAAGTGGGTGTTTCAAGATCAGTGTGCCATGGTGAATTTTTTTTCTATTTTGCACTCCTATTTGGATAGTTTGTATTGTTTGATGCTGTAACTTGCTGACCCGAAAACACGAGATATCTGTGAAAAACAGCTTCATAGCTCATCGGATTCCTCCAGGATAAATACAGATTTTGATTCGAAAGGGGTAGGTCAGTGTCAGGGCCCTGGGATGTGTCAGGATGAAGGGCAGGGCCAGTGTCAGAGTGAAGGGCAGTGTCAGAGTGAAGGGCAGGGTCAGTGTCTGGGTGAAGGGCAGGGTCAGTGTCTGGGTGAAGGGCAGGGTCAGAGCGAAGGGCAGGGTCAGTGTCAAGAGGGAAGGGCAGTGTCAGGGTGAAGGGCAGGGTCAGTGTGAAGGGCCAGGGTCAGTGTGAAGGGCAGGGTCAGAGTGAAGGGCAGGGTCAAAGTGAAGGGCAGGGTCAGGGTCAGAGTGAAGGGCGGGGTCAGTGTCAGGGTGAAGGTCAGTGTCAGTGTGAAGGTCAGGGTCAGAGTGAAGGGCAGGGTCAGAGTGAAGGGCCAGGGTCACTGCCAGTCAGTCAGTGGCGGTGCTGTCCCCGTGTTCTCCACCCCCCGCTCGCCTGTTGGGGCTCTCCACACGCACGAGGCCCGGCACCCGAGGCAGGGGCCTCTGCAGGCGAAGCTGCGCCCCGGACCACGACACGTGACAGCCGCAGTGGCGCTTCAGGAAGAAGTAGAAGCCCGAGGCGGCCGCTACGCCGCTGCTGCCCCGCACCTCGAGGCGGCCGTCGGCGCCGCTCTGCAGCTCGAAGGCACCGCCGGGTGCCGCACGGGCCACGGCCGGGTCCACGGACACCGAGAATTCGCCCGACCGGCCCGGCAGCAGCCGCTCGATCAGCAGCTGCACCGCCCTGGACTGCGTGCGCGGCTCGGTGGGGGAGGACAGGCCGAACACCCCGGACCCCGAGCCGGACTGGCCCTCCGGAGAGCCGAACACGACCCCGAGCCGGCAGAGGAAGAGGAGAGGCCAAGCGAGCCCCGAAAGGGCCACGCGGGACCGGGTGCCAGGGGACCCGCCTCGGTCCGGCGGGGACCTCGAGCGGAGGCATGGGGACATCGCAGGGAGATGGGCGATGGAGGGCAAGATCATCCACCACTACCGTTGTCCCTCTGCTTCTCTCTCCTTCCCCCTCCTTCCCCGCACCCACCGTGTTCAGGGCGGAGCGAGTAGAGGAAACACGCACGCAGAACCGCCCTGAAAGCAATGCTGGGGGTGGGTGGGGTGGTCTCGCTTGACATTTGGGGGCATGGCTAGTTTTAAACAATGCACAGACGTGTGTTCAACGAGCACTATTGCCACCGTCATGCAAAAAGAACCACCAACACTTCACGAATAACTGCATTGTGAACTTCCGTGTGTTGTTTGAAACGTATGCTTACTTGGCCTGCACTGGTTTATGATGGTTTGTTTCGTCATTTACAGATTTTATTATTGGGCATGGCTGTGTTACATGGGGGTCTGGGAGCATTGCTGGGATAAATTTAAGTCCCAAAGCTAGGGCCGGGCTACACAGGGGCACTGGTGCATAACAAGGTCCGATTGGGATGTAATTGGGTCTAGGGGCATGGCTAGATTTAATAGTCATCAGATTATAACAGATCATAGCCAGGCTGCACGTGATGGCAAGGTTACACACGGGTCCATGGACAAAGTGGTAAATTGTGACTATCCAGCCCAGCGTTCTTCATTGCTAGGCCCGCAAGCCACCTGCGGCCCCTGGTGGCCTTTAGTGCGGCCCCTGGGGACCTTCAGTGAGGCCCCTGGTGGCCTTTAGTGAGGTCCCTGGTGGCCTTTAGTGAGGTCCCTGGTGGCCTTCAGTGCAGCCCCTGGGGACCTTCAGTGAGGCCCCTGGTGGCCTTCAGTGCAGCCCCTGGGGACCTTCAGTGAGGCCCTTGGTGGCCTTTAGTGAGGGCCCTGGTGGCCTTTAGGGAGGCCCCTGGTGACCTTTAGTGTGACCCCTGGTGGCCTTTAGTGTGGCCCCTGGCGGCCTTTAGTGAGGCCCCTGGTGGCCTTTAGGGAGGCCCCTGGAGGCCTTTATTGCGACCCCCGACAATACACAAACGTGAAAACGCCTCATTATGCTGCAAAAACGAATGGTTTCAAATGTGGCGGCCCTCACACTGATGTCTTATCGGCGAAAATGCTCCCCCCTCGCCCCCTCTGAAAATTAGTGAAGAACACTGGTCCAGTCCATAATACATCAATCGTAACTGTCCAGTCCGATTAGCACGGTTGGCTAGGTACGGTGCGAAAGACGTTCAACATATACAGTACTCTACACAGGGTTTAAATTGACGGCTGTGTACGAAACACCACCTCTCACGAGTTTATAATTAACTTGCCATGTCTTAAAGATGTACTTCCTACAATGTTATCCACCTACACATTTTTATAAGGTACAGTATTTTAATGAGGACAATAGTCAAGTGTTTTTCAAGTTTTTAAAAACGTGTTCTTTTTACCTTTTTTTCTCCGCTTGTGAATTATATTTTACAAGGCGGAGAACACTGATGGACAACTCTTGTAAGACACACCTGGGAAATGTTGATTTTAAAAACAAAAGACTGGCAACTTAGGAGAAATAAAAGGTTATGCGACCAAAGGTGTGGTGTTAACGTGTTTCAACCAAAGCTCTATATAAACCTGTGCCACCAGTTGCCAAAATACATGACTAATTATAAATCCCTCATGGGGAATCTGCAGTAACACTTGCAAAGAAAACATATCCAACAATACATCTCAGTAAATTCTAGATTTTAAAAGGCAAATTGTATATTACAGATAGTCCACAGTATTTTTAAATTGGAAGAAATATATAATTTTCAATTGGCTACCTCCATCACGTCAATGTAATGCACCCTCCAAAGTGGATTCATTTTAAAAGCAGAGAAAATAGGTAATGTAAACCACTCTACTGCAAACATAAATGAAAATATTTTGATTAAAGTGTTGGGAAAGAAATCAATACATTTCATGAATTAAAGCAATATAGAACTCTTATTACCCATGACCCTATTATCCGTGGGATGTTGGTTCCACAGAAACTACAATTATCCGTGGCATTCTATTTAGTGCAATTCGTTTTTCCCATCCTGCTTTGCGGAATGGCTTCCGATTATCCACAGAATATATAGGGTTAATCAGCAAATTCATCCTATTATCTGCAATTATCCATGATTTCCCCCGCAGATAAGTAGTCAATTTACGGATTGCACAATGGATAATAGTGCATCCGATATTCGTCCCCACATCACCACGGATAAGAGGTGTCCGTGTTCTGTATTTGCAAAAGAGTGCACAACCGATGTATTGAACCCTTTTCCAGAAAATAATACGAAACACGCAAGACGCACGGGCTATGCAGAGTTTTACTTTATTGTATTCAAGTGGTGTACAGTGTTTTGATTGGACCATAGTGTTAGAAGGTGTGCAGTCCGGCACCTTTACTGCCGGGGTGGGAGGTGGGCCGATGGCACCACACAGCCCAGCGCTTTTGTGGAATGATGGGAAGCATTTTGCAGACAAAACACAACGAAAAGTATACTTCATTAAATAATACATCCAATAAAGCCCAAATTTGAAAGCAGGAAAAATGATGCCCCGGGCACGCACGCAGGGAGATATCTGAAAAGGTGTGTGAGACCACATGCTCAACGTTTCAAACATTTAGCAAAAACATTACACATTAAATGCAAAGAGATACTTTCTGTCGACGTTGTGAATTTTCTTCAACAGATCATGAATACAGATTAAAAGCTCTGTGACAATCTTGCAGAAATAAACTGTCATTCAAGGTGAATCGTAGGTTTTTACATGATTTACTGTGTCTCACTGGCAATTCTCAGATGATACACAACACATCAAACATACTCAAGCAGCAACAAGCTCTTGGGAGGTTTGCAACGTTGTGGCATGGCACTGCATTACAAAATAAGTTGTAAATAACTTTCATTCGATGTGTGTGAGCCACTCAGGCCTTTGTGCCAACATCAATTCCCAGAGCGAATCTGTGACCTATTCCATAGAGGTCAAGTTACTGCAACTACCGTACGAGAGAATAATACATTGCTAATGATGCTTGTGTTTATCATTTGCATAAGCAATTCAGTTTATTTTTAACTCCACTCCCCTGCAGATTCATTTTTACCATTAATCAAAAAGAGCTTATATGCAACGTTTCAATTTAATCTCCTTAAACTGGAGACACGGTAAACGTGATACCTGCGAGGTGGAAGACCTCTAGAAATGTAATTAAACACGGTCCTCGTAGGCAGTGAGGTGTCCAGTACCAAAAGGGCACGTGACACACGAAAACCATCCTCACCGCTCACTCCCACTTCTGACCAATTTTCTGAGTTATTTGCCACAGATGTTGCAACTGGCAAACCTACACTAATGCATTGGAATACTGCACTCAAGAGATGCAGTAATGGAAAAAAAGGCATGGGCTGTCGCTTTCCGATTTTCCTGCACGAATATGCACAAAAGAACCCATATCAACCGTGCTTTTTAATGCGGAAAAAAATTGGCAGGTGATAAATTACTCCCAAGAGCAAATTCTAAAATAACACATCAGTGAGCACGAGTGATGTCAGCAATGTGAGTTCCATATCAATATTGTTGTTTGCAACTACAACTTTGAAATGCATTACATGCCCAACACTATATGTGTTTACATCCAGTATTATGTTCATTTTGCCATGGCAGCATTGTATAAAAACATTTTACTGAACATCATAATGAACCATGCATAAAACTAAGACTCCAAACACAGTCAATTAATTGCACCAAAGAATTACTGTGATTTTCCCATTTTTACTTTGCATTACAACGGTCAACTAGCACCACACAGCGGCAATGCAGAAACGAAACATTTACATTTTCGAGTATGAGACTGAAAGCAAAACAATACAAAACGACTTGAAGATACTATTTTCTAGGCACTTATTTTGTGTACCAACATTGGCAGTAGAGACATTTGTGCACCCACTCTGGCAGCAGAGACAAATCATTCTTCAGCAAAAGTCACTTATTGACATTATTTTGAAGTAGCACAAAGCATGCCTTTGCATGCCAACGAGAACGGCAGTGATCTTGGCTTGGTAGCCAATCTTCATTGAGTAAACACGCATTCCAATGGAAGGCCATGAGAAATAACAAGGCAGTGATCTCTGGTTTATGAAATTCTTTAGACACGTCGTTATCACGAGAAAAATCACAGGACTTAAATACCCCAAAAAGGCACCATTTTTACTTCTCCAACATTGTTACAACAAATTTAAGATTTTAAAATGTTTTTTTTAAACACACGTGAGCAAGCAATAACAATTCCCATCAAAATGTTGATGACACAAGTTTTGAAACAAATTTTTTTTTTGATTTTTGGTAATGACAGTTAAGACCGTTATCTTAAACCCTTTTGCGGCAGTGAGGCAACATATGAGTCGGGTCCCATGACGAGACCACTCTCTGGTTCGAAGGGTTCAAGTATGGCTGTTGATGCTGCATCCAAAAGGCCTGGTTACAGGCCAGAAAATATTGTGTCTCCACTGTGGTGCAGGTTGGAAACAACAAAAACCAACGTGTGAAGGAGCAAACGTGAACACATAAGGCAAACATGTCAAAGACATGCAATTACCATCATCACCCTGCGACTCTTGTTAGCTGGTGATTTTTAAAATATCACTACGCTTGTACAGAAGTTGCATAAACATACAGCCTGATTGTACACTCTTCTTCCTAGACAATGGGATAGTTAACGAACAGCTGAGCAGTGTACATTTACTGCGTTGGCTCCAATTCACGTTTAAACAACCTGCAGCTCAAGTTTAATCTAATGAGCATAGTATGCACAAACACAAAAGCAAACCCAGACCAAACCACCAAGGCCCTCCCTTCGCCTCTATATGGAGGCGGCAATTCTGTGAGTAGAGCAGCGACTGTTACGGTTGAGCCTCTGCAGCGTTTATCACGGAGTCCGACCATCCGCTTACAATTACTGCAGTGTCATTCTGTACAAGAGCTCTAACACCTTTAGAGCTTACAAAAGTTGTTCCTGACAGTTCAATAGCAGCGTTAAGTGATTTTTTTTTTACGTTTTATGTTTTGATGTACACAATAAATACCTCATCTCTAAAATAAGCTTTTCCGTGTATTGAATTGGTTTGCTGTCTGCCCTGAAGTGTATAAGGTTTTGAATACCATTCCCTGTGTTCATGTGCATGTTAGATCAAATAAATAAGCCGGCAGTGGCTGGAGCAGCTACTTTGGTCCCTTTAGGTACGTTTGCGAGCGCTGTGCCGTTAGTTTTACCGTCTACATTGAGGAATTTGGTTTTTGCAGAACCGGGACGAAAAAAAAGATAACATTACAATTCCAGAGTCTGAAACGTACACACAGACTACTACGACATTTAATTGTGCAAATTAAACTGATCTTGTTGTTGTTGTTGTAGATAGCTGCCTGAAAGCACATGCAGGTTTTAGAAATGGTTTTCCAATTATCCAAGAATGGAAGTTAGTATGTTAGCACACAAAAACATCCCATTAGTTGCAGGTCGTAATATAGACACAGCGCATGTACTTATTAATTGGTTATAAAACCAACGGTAACATTAACAAAATGTCCTCTATAGTTTTGCATGCAATGATAAACCTGAACTGCATAGTAATGTACAGGTTCTACAATACCGCGATAGACAACCGGACAGGTGTCAGATTGAATGCTTCGAGTTTAACATTAGCACAGCAGTGCACGTACAATGCAATGCACAAGCAGCTGATGGTGCAAATATTCATGCTACCCAAGAGCACATCAGACTACACATTGACATTACGATCAGCTTCATGGACAGCCTCTTAGGAACGGCCTGAGTACAGGGCACCAGGCCACCCTCTCTCATGCGACTGTGCTCCATGACCAACAGGCACTTGTTTTCTGACTTGCGCACAATCAAGTCAACCCCTCCGAGAGTCACTCTGGTCCAGAAATCAGCGGCCCAGTGCAGCAACAACTCCACGAACAGAAACGGTGTTGGATGCACATCACAGGTTTCAAGTGACCCTGAGGAGGGACTCCCCCCACATCCTCATTTAATGCATAATTGACTTAGCAGAGACCATCAATGTTAATTGGAATTTAAATGGAACCTAGCTCAAAGGGCCAAAGGTATAATGGTGCGGTGCCACGACCATTGTAACCACTTTATGCTATCCAGGTCACTATTCTGTAATGATTAACAGTGTGTAATACCAAGTGTAAATTTAAGGCAATTTAGACACCGACCTATTTCGTGTTTTAATTTGTTTTCGTCTTGCCATTCTCACCAGTATCAGCCCAGTCTCAATAATAGGCAATACTGCAATAACGCAGAAGGCTGTCACCTCCACATCTGCTGGCATTCAGGGAGAACAAATGCATAACATCTTTAGCCCAGGTATCTGACATCAGCTGGAAGTGCAGCACTGGAGAAGCTGATTCGAATGCTCTACAAATTTAGCAAGGCACTTTAGCAAATGTATTGCCTGCTGAATTAAGATAAACTATGCAATGGAAGCAAAACTCACAGTGAATAATTGGTTTGATAATCAAGATTCATTAACTCGCAGGCAAGGCACAGATGGAGCTGCACATGCAAGCTCCTATTCTGGAAGCAAATGCATCCACGCTGGTTAGTAAGTGTTTTACCACAACATCAGTTCAGTGTGAACTTTTATATCCTTAAAAAACTTAATTGCAAGCCATATAAATCGCATATTTACTGTAAAAATAGTCTGTCAATTATATTAACGTCTGTACCCATGTGAGAGAGCGTGAAATTTAGGCCGACAACATCAAGATTGGGTCGAGGTGGCAGAGTGGCTTGAGATGTCCTGACTGGCGGCGATTCCTGGTGGAGGAGTAACACTGCAAGCTCCTCCACTCTCAAAACTCCTCGCTTATTTTTAAAGTTAACATTGATTGATCGTATTGTGTGAACTCAGTTACAATGCAACTGTGATGACATGGAAAATTTGTACGTTCAAAATAACGAGTAAAATTTGGGTTGAATTTTTAGTTTTTGGCACAAGAAAGCAAAAAAAGGTGGGTTTAATAAATCAGGAAAATGTTAAATTATTTAGCTTAATGCTCAACAACACTTATCCAGTATACAAAAATACAACGCCTGAATAAGTCAGTTTTTACAGTTGGCTTGAATCCCAGACAGACAGCTGACATGGCAGTGAAAGCTTGTCGGGGTAATTTATTGATAAAGCGACATTTTATGAATGTGCCTGTATGTGACATTCGGGAAGCATTTTCCAGGCAAGTGCGAGCAAAATAACCCTGCTCTTCAATTGGATCGATCCTGAAAGGGAAAATCTATAAAAACTCCTACAAACATCACCTTCTCTTCCTCCCAAACACATTCCACTATGACCCTACAACGTAATATTATTCAAGTAACAAAACTCTTATTTTTACACATGTGATCTATGCTGGTCAACTTTTTTCAGACTATTTATGTGCGTTCAACGCGGATGTATATGAATAGCCAGGTACGTGTCAACTATGCAAACTATGCCCACCATGCCGTCTTCAGACCAATCAAAAATGCATTGGCCTTGCCCCTCACCTGCTCTTCATGAATGTAACAATGCCATGAATGGCCGAGTAACCCATCAACTAAAAAAATTATGATGCACCCCCCCCCCTACCACTATCTCTGTTGACCTTGAAGTAGGCAGATGCCCAGGTTGGACGGTCACTTCACGATGCAGCAAACACAAAGAAGCAGCAGCTGAGGCCTCCAAGAAAGGAGTGCATTATTGCGAGAAGTCCCACTATGATGAGTTTGCCAGCTGCCACCTTGGCACGCAACACTCACACAGAAGGGAGAAAAGTGGACACTTCTGCTCAGGCCCTCAGCAGGGCACACGTGGCAGGGCAGAGTGTAGGAAGAATTTGCCTGTGTTGCTCCCGGGCAACCCTGCTAGTCACAGCTGATACATCCTCAACACCTTCTCCATACATTACATCGTCTGAAACACTGTGTTGAATTACACTGCAGTCACACACAGCCACTCCCTAACGACTTACACATTTGGAATATTTTTTTGTTCTCACAATTCTCCCTCTTTCGTGGTTTAAAGGCGACGCAATTGTAAAAATAAATTACTTGATACAAGGAAATAATTTAAACACAACCGCGCCTTTTTGCCTGTGCTTTCAGAACCAAAAGCGAGCCTCTAAGCCTATATCTTTGTCAAAAGAATGAGCAGTTATCCCAAAAAGGAATGCCATTTGTCATTCAAAGTTGGCCCTATATTGATGGAATTTTTTTTTATCACTAAAGAAAAGGTGTGGGTTCAATGCGTTATATTTAGAAAAACACATAGCTACACATTCGCTGTGGTTAGAGATCTCACCGAGATCTGAATTTGCTTTAACACGTAGGCTTTCGCGACCAATATTGTTCATAATCAACGATTTTTGGGTTTAGATTGCGTTATTTATAAATGTGTCGTAACCCTCCACCACCCGACACGGCCAATCAGTAAAAAAAAAAGTGTCACGTTGACAAAAGACAAATAGTTCACTGCTTTAGCCCACCGGTGTGTTGAAGCGTGAAACCACAACATTTACAATTTGAGTACGACGTTTCGCTGGTAATTGCATCCAGCATCATCGGGCAATTCGCCAGAATGGTGAGGCTCTGCTGTGTCTCCCGTTCTTATATAGAGCAGCAGCAGGGTGACGTCATCATTAACTCATTAACTCATCAGGTGCAAAGATTTGAGGGGGGGGGTTATTGTAATTATATACTTGATTAGTAATAAGGCTATTGTTACGATGCGAGTTGTAGATTAGTAATCATTTGGAATGTGTTCTATTGTGATTATGCTACATTAATAATCAGTTAGTGCTTGTTTCCCTTATAAGGAATTGTAATGCATCTTATTTAATAATACGCTTCCAGGCCGCACTAAGCCTGTAGCTGTCTGAGCGATTAAAGTTATTTCTGTTTCTCTCAATCTCAATGGATTCTCTAATTAGTCTTTGCCAGTAGTAACTAGTTTTACACAACACTTCAAGGTGTATATCGGATTAATTGTGTATGTGGCAGATGCTATATTGGACAGACAGGGCGTAACGTTAGTGTAAGACTAAAAGAACACCAGAGAAATATTAAACTATCGCAAACACAACTGTCGGCAGTGGCAAAACATGCTTGTCAACAGGGACACTCAATTGATTTTGACAACGTTGAAGTGTTGTGTAAAACTAGTTACTACTGGCAAAGACTAATTAGAGAATCCATTGAGATTGAGAGAAACAGAAATAACTTTAATCGCTCAGACAGCTACAGGCTTAGTGCGGCCTGGAAGCGTATTATTAAATAAGATGCATTACAATTCCTTATAAGGGAAACAAGCACTAACTGATTATTAATGTAGCATAATCACAATAGAACACATTCCAAATGATTACTAATCTACAACTCGCATCGTAACAATAGCCTTATTACTAATCAAGTATATAATTACAATAACCCCCCCCCTCAAATCTTTGCACCTGATGAGTTAATGAGTTAATGATGACGTCACCCTGCTGCTGCTCTATATAAGAACGGGAGACACAGCAGAGCCTCACCATTCTGGCGAATTGCCCGATGATGCTGGATGCAATTACCAGCGAAACGTCGTACTCAAATTGTAAATGTTGTGGTTTCACGCTTCAACACACCGGTGGGCTAAAGCAGTGAACTATTTGTCTTTTGTCAACGTGACACTTTTTTTACTGATTGGCCGTGTCGGGTGGTGGAGGGTTACAACACATTTATAAATAACGCGATCTAAACCCAAAAATCGTTGATCTGAATTTGCACAAACTTTGTGTGAATTTAAGTCGTTCTAATTATAGTTATCGCCATCACCGACGCTTCCATCAAACTCCCAGCAGAGGTCGCTGCTCTTCCATGGCTGCTCGTGCAGTCCTCGCCAGCCAAGGTGATGATGGCTCCCTGTAGAGGACGATTCATCCAGAGGGGTGGTCCTTCTCCTCTTGAGTTTTGCTTTTGAAACAGCAGCGCTGACGTCCCCACAGCCTCTGCCAGCTCCACATGACACGACCACCGCAGCTGGCAGGCGAGCAGCTCATGCCCTCCCCCCACCCCGCACCAAAACCTCCCCAGCCCACTGGCTCACCTGCACGCACCCTTCACACTCCCGTCCCCTACCGCGGGTCGGGAGGGGTGCGAGGTTCAGGAGGGCGGCGCATTCTCCGCCTGCCGCTCGGCACGGCGCAGCGGAGGGGCCGGGAGGTGAGCGCCCTCGCACTCAGCCTCGCCTGCATCGGAGAAGTACGGCTGCTGGAGAGCGCTCAACGCAGAGATGCGCTTGCTCGGGTTGAAGGTGAGCAATTTCTACAGGAAGCATGGCGCACAAAGGGGAGAGAGAGAGAGAGATAGATGAGATGCGGTCATTGCGGTCAGCGATGGTGTTGCGATACCAAGTGAAACGTTTGTGAGAGTGCTAAATAAAAATAGGAGGCATGTAACAATTCTGACGTTTAGCATACACGGATGGAATCGTTGATGTGAGAATTTATTATTTACAATGATTGCAAAATACATGCGATTTACATGCTGTTAGTTTTAGGCTAATGGGACAATTAAAACTGTCCAAATGAGACCAAAAAAACGAGGAACAAATGTGACAATAAACATTTGCCCAAAGAATTGTTAATTTAATTGTGACCCTGTTTCAATTAATCAGAACTCTGGAGGGTTGAATCACTAAAGGCTACAAAATAAAGGAACAAGTGTTTAAAAATGTTCTATTTCCTGGCAAGTATGGCTTGATAATCTTTGGGCCAACTCAACTTTCAGAAGTATTTCAGGTATTCCACAATATGGGAGATATGGACATGTTTCATGAAGCCATATAAAAACTACGGATGAGGAGACCACAGATCTACAAAGACATCGAAGATTAAAAGTGCACCACTAGCACAGGAAGACTTGCAAGTGTGAGGGTCCAAATTTGACAAGTTCTATAATTTCCTACAAATTAGTGACAGTCTCGTGCACCAAGTCACTCTCACAAATTATACTTCTCTTGGTCTCTTAAGATCTCACCTGGTTTAAGAAATTAAACTTAAAACTTGAAACACTGGGTAACACTAAGCAAACCGTCATTGTACAAAAATACAACAAGAACAAGGACGTGTATACACGTAGGCGCTGGTTTTCTGCACAGATCATGAAAGATGGCATAAAATAAAACGTAAAATTACGCTAGTTCTACTGTTGTTATCTTAGTGCTGGATGTGCTAAACGGAAGTGCTGGCGCTGTGACGGGAAGTGGGAATATGTTGCGCCGCCGGGGTAGAACAAGCCCCTCTCACCAGCAGCAGCTCCTCCCCCAATGGGCCCATCTCTGGCACAACGTTTTTGAGTGCCTGTGGGGGGCGGTAGGCAAAGGAAGTGTACGGCAGCGACACGTCCTGCGGCCAGTCGTCCCGGTTTGGCAGGCCCAGTAGACTGCACACCATGGAAGCGGCAGCAGCATTAATGTCGGAACACATTTTCAACATTGCCATCAGCATCGGCGTCAGCACCATCACCAATCAGCGTCATCATTCCAATCAGCATCATAATCAACGTCAATTATTTGTGTCACAATCTGCCTAAGCGTAACATTTCAACATGACCACCTGCAGCAACAGCCTTTCCATAAGCATCATCAGCATACATTTTCAACGTGACTATCAGCATCATCGGCATTAGCATCAGTGTCTGCATGTGCGTCAGCAGCACCAGCCTCTTATGTTGCTTGAATAAGTAGTCAGAGACAAAGGGGCATCTAAGCTTATTTTATATTTATAGAGTAACTTTAACATAATTATAAAAAAACGGTATAAATAAATAAATTATTTCGGTGGATAGGGGCGTTCAAGGGATGAGGAATGGGTGATCATGGTAGAGGATAACTAGAGGGTGAGGAAAGAGTAGGGGAGGGAAGAGAATAGGCGATGGAGGTAAATATGCAGCATACTCTAGCTGGGAAGATACAATTGGTATGATGTCACATATCCTGTCACAGAGTGACAGTGATTCATCTCAAAGAGCACAGGGACACGCACGGCGTCCTGTTCTTCTCTGCCAATGCCATGACCGTTGCTTTTCTTCCAATTAACATATTCCCGCGGAGAGAGCTGGTAGGAACTTTGGGTTGCTCGGTCAATGGCCAGGGTCAACGGCGGCGTGGTGTATTCCGCAAATATGGCCGACTGTGAGGGCAGGCACAAGCCGGCGTGAGTAGGTTAAACGTTGAGTTGTATAAGGGCACCACGGGGTGACCTGCCCCTCCCCTCCCAGCCCCACCCCTCCCTCCCACCCCCCACCCAGCCCCTCCCCAACCTCCCCACCCAGCCCCTCCCCAACCTCCCCACCCAGCCCCTCCCCACCCTCCCCACCCAGCCCCTCGCTCCCCACCCTCCCCTCCCCACCCAGCCCCTCCCTCCCCATCCAGCCCCTCCCCACCCAGCCCCTCCCTCCCCATCCAGCCCCTCCCTGCACGACGGACACAATAATCCCCTGTGGGCTGGTGTAACCAGGAAGTTCCTACTAGTAACAGCCACTTCTATGGGTCCTTTTAAATTCCATTGACTTGGCTCGCGATGTGGAGAAGTAGTCATTTACATTCCAATGATACCCCTTTGAAATGGTGTCAAAGTGGACACATTTGCTGGCTGTTCATTCACCTGCTTACGTTTCAGATACTGTACTTGAGTTGATGTATTTTGAAATGATGCACAAATACGACACGACAGTTCACCTTCATAAATTGCAATCCCTTACCAAGCTGCACAGAACACAATTCACATTCTGCTGCTGTGTTTTCATTTCCAGTTAAAATGCACGTTGCAAGAAGATGAATGCGCATTGACGCTTTTTGGGGAGAGCTGCTCGACTTTATACATGCATTCGCATTCAAGTGGAACACGCATGGTGCCTGTGCTACTCAGGCACCACATTGCTTCCTGTGCTCCGGTGTGGAGAAGTGAAGCAGTGGGTGAAGTGCATGGTTGAAACCAACACAATAACTCAAGGCATTTCCGTTGTCAAAACAATTCCAGAAACATTATCATTTTTGGCAACTGGGCTTGTCACGATCGAATCCTACTTGTCAAATGGGATGGATGCTGCAAATGCCCCCAGGGTGGTTTAGGCCACATGAGTCAGGTCGTGGTTTCTATTTTAAGTTTATAATGGAAGTTGCTTGTCCAACAGTTTTGCACTCATCAGCTGGGGCAGGAAAGGGCCAGTTAAACAACCCAGGAAAGGAGCAAAGGTCACAACCTCTAACCTCATACCCCCACTCGCCCCGCGTGTGCATTTCCCAGAACTCTCGCAGGCAAGCGGTCAACTCTGCAATTGGTTCATGGGCTTCCACACGTTGACCAATCAGGGCCGGTCCCATTAGTGGGGCACACCTCGCTCACAGGTCACAAGCGGGAGGAAGCTGCGGAAATGAAGCTCAATCTGCTGGACCCCACCTCCACTCGTGGACACCCGTAAAGCAGTAATGGAGCCGTTAATCTCTCCCGAGGAAGGCGCGTCCCGTTTAGAGGGAATTATCGGGCAGCAAGAATGTGAAGCAAGAGTTTACTCCCAAGTCACAACAGTGATCCAGAAACTGATTGGTTGAATGCACACACAGGCAGATGATGTTAAGTGACATTAAACTCACGTGTATCTCCACAAGTATATCTCGCTTCCATTATCGTCACTTTTATATGACAGAATATAACATATCCCGTGCTTAACATTACATTATTAATTGAGCAGCTGGTGAGGATATATATTTAAAAACTAAGTTTGTACCTAAGACATTTAGATTCAAATAATGGCAGGCGGAGCAGTGGTATAGTGGTGAGTGTACCGTGGTATGAACCCCACAACCCCAGTTTAAATCCTAGCCAAGGCTAACATAATCTATGAGTGATATTAAAACCGATACTGGGTACTGGCATCTCTTCCCCACCCCCTTCACCAAACCACACTGACCAGCGTGGTGAAGTATGATAACAAAAAACCAACATGGGCGACACGGTGTGAGGATGCCTTCATCTTTTGGTGGATTGAAAAAAGGGCTGGAATTTAATAAGATGCCAGCAATTGGCTTTTTTCCTCCTGAATGCTTCTGAAGTTTTATAGTGCTCTATTCATGAATGGAACAGACCACGCTGAACTTGATGTGAGAGCTGCTCATGTCTGACGTGGGGGAACGGAGGATTGCGTATGCACACAGGTACCAACGTGTTGACATGAGAGAGGAAGTCCAAGGTGAAAGAAACATAAAAACTAGAACAAAACCTGTGAGTCTCCCCCCTCCACGCTTGCAAAGGCAGGAAGTCGCGAGGGCTCGTAGATAAGCGTAGTTAACCCGCAACGGACACTTTTCCACCACCACCCAGGCCACACCTCCCCAGTGCTGCGCTCTCGCTGCCCCTGCCTCATCCCTGCCTTCCCTCCCGCACATGCATGGCCGCAGTGGCGGCAGCGCCATCACATGTGCTTGTGCTGTGACTCGGTTGTGCGGAATGCACTCAATCCTTCGGTTGTGAACAATGATATGGATGTTGATTGCTTCAAGTATTGTCCAGGCAACAATGGAAAAATAACAAAATGCTGTGGAAATAATGTGTTTTTTTCTTTAAAGAAACAATACTTACTCAAAAATCTTTGTCAGCTGATCAAAATCGGAGCTTCCGCAGAAGAGAGGCCTGTGAAGAAAAATGAGACACTTACTATAAACAGTGTCTCGGCTCCGAAAAACCAGGCTGCAGTCCAAGCCGTTAAAAAAGTGGAACTTTTTCAAGTAATAATTTAATGGGGAGAGGTGGCATAGTGATTAGTGCACTATGGACCCAACAACCTAAGTTTGACTGCCAGCTACAGCTAACATCTGTGGTGTGCAATGTTTAGACTGGTTCAGGGCCTTCCTCCATGTGAATAACCAGCCCTGCTGGGCCTGTGCTTATGGTATGTGCGGCGAGGTGGGTGGCCCGTGGCAAAGATACCTGCGTCTGAACATCTCGGCAAAGATGCAGCCAACGCTCCACAGGTCAACGGTGGTGGCATAGCTCGACTGCAGCAGGACCTCCGGGGCGCGGTACCACAGCGTGACCACCTGCAGCCCATGCCGCATATGCACACACAAGCACACAAGCGCACACACACGCATGCACCGTTATAAGAGTCCTTGGACATTACAGCAGCCACTGCCGGGACGGGAAGCACCTCCCACGCTTTCCACATTCGCCAGTCCACTCCGTCCACCTGTAGACATTGTCTAACGCCTTAGAAACACCCAACGGTCACGATCAGTAGACCCAAAAGAGGAGGCCACATCTGGGCACATGGTGTGGCAATGAAAAGGGGTCATGCTGCATTGTCAATACCACTAACATCCCCGTTACCATGTAGCCATGTATGTATGTGGTGTGGGTGAAGGACAGGCTGTCACAACCATCACCACCACCATCCTGTCCATCTTGTGCGTTGCACCCACCACAGTGAAACGTGGTAAATCGTGATAGTTGTATTCAAGATCAAGACGTCACCAGAGCCAAAACTGTTGATGCCACCTATGCGTCGGCAATGCTTTAGACCTTCCGTCAGATTCCGCAGTTGCTGCACAGTAGACACGTAACCTCCCAGATCTGTTCTCCACAGTATCCCACCATCGGGTCTTAGGTCTTCCCCTTGACTTAAAACTAAATCAAGCAATCAGAGGAGTCTCAGATTTGTGGTACGTATGTCAAGTCAGCAGAGGGCCACAAGCTACGTGGTATAAATAGGCCTGTTGCTGAGCAAAATCCTCCCATGAGTCACAGCGAGAAACGCAGCTTTGGCACTGGTGCCGATAAGGGGTTAAGCGTGTCATTGTGCGGTGGTCAAGGCGGCCTGCGGCCGGCCTTGCTGTTGACTCGGCAAAATTGACCTCAATCGGAAAAGCTTGCCTTCTCATGGCGGGCCTAGGCAGCAATCGCTGCCATTCACATTCCCATTGCCACACCTCTGCCCTTCGATGACTGATTTGATGATTCAGAAATGCATTCAAAATATATTTCTTACTTAATGTGTAACAAATTAAAGAACCAATGGATGGATGCATAGCTCTTCTCTTGGCTAAGCAACTTGCAGAGCTTCTGTGATGCTGCTAACAGGTTTTGGCGGTTTTCTTAGTAAATTTTCTGAACGGTAAACATTAACACCACTCAATGTAATGTGAACATTTTACACCAGTGTGCAAGTGAGTATGGACATTGGAATAGTTTCTCTTTACTAGAGTTCACGAGTTTACCGCATAAACATTCTCTGAACATTAAATGAGCAAAAGAAAAACACCCATGGCAGCTCACAAAAACACAATGTGAAAGTTACACACGAGTCAAAATCCAGTGTTAAATAAATTGCTGACGGGAATTTCCTGCCGGAGCAACAAAGGACACAGTTTGCTCAAATGCGCTCACACACCTAGTGCTCTCACTGGTATACTGCTGCCAATTTAACTGTTCAGACCAAAGGAGAAATTAATCTCTTTTTTGGATGCGATGTTCAGAAACGGCGCACAGGACTTCCTGTTGGAAGTGTGAGTGACACGCATCTTGGCCAACTCAGCCGCATTTGCAATCCTAGGTTTCACAAAACCATTAAGCCAACAGCCGTGACAGTATCTTGACATTATCTGGCACAGTGACACTCACACTGTCATGCCTCATCATTGCCAGGGGGACTTTTTTCTCTCCTGACTTTTGAAGACTGTCATTTAGATAATTTGTGCAATTCAACAATACACTAAAGTAAAAAAAACTCATCTGTGAAGCATTAAGACTTTGTGAACACTATCAAGTAAATAAAGTTGTTAGACCCTTTACACTTTGAAACAGAGGCAGCTCATAGTTGTAAGCCAGAACGTTGAAATGTATCTGCTGAAATTAATGCTGTTAATAAAGCAAATTGCTCAACAACGGGGCGTTTGGCGGTGGCTACACGATTCGCCCTCTTTATGCCGAAGGCTTCTCCGCTCCGCGCCCCAGGCCGCCTGCACTGTGGTCACTGCTGCTGCGCTCGCTTTCAAAGAAAACCGGTAGTGGCCCCCGGCCGGGCGAGGCACAGTCGACCGCGGCGGAAGCTGCAGCCCTAGGCCACCACTCGCAGGGAACATCCTGACAATAATCGGTCGCAACACGCGCGGCATCGCACGCTCACACGCACGCACGCTCGCTCGTGGCGCCGATATCACGACGCCAGAACCCACAACGTTGCAAACCCCAGCCAATCCGTTCCTCTGCAGCCACCAGTGCTTCAAGCGAAGAGGCTTTCTCAGAAATCCCACAAACGTGGCAACGAGCCACCCCAGCACTCTCCCACCCGGCATGGTCTTAACGAGAAAACGGGACTCCCTAGAGACCGCAGTTATAATGCATGGGATCTAAACGCTACCTTTTTGCACGACCATATATACAATACCGCAGGAGCCAATCATGCACCAGCTTTGGCCTCATGTAACCTTCACAAATATAGATATGTCAATCAAGCAGCAGTGAACAGAATAAACACTAAAAGCAGTCTCCGATTCATACACAATCTGTACTGTATGATGATGATTGTCATCATTTTTTCATTGTTCAGTAGATAGTTAATGCTTTCCAGATAAAGGCCTCGACATGCTATTGCCTGCAGCAATGCATTCCCTCCGCATCGGCATGAACTTTACCATCTAGAATTCCCACTCAGCCCTGTGCAATCTGGAGCATTGGCCTCATGTCTCTGCTGGAGCAACTCTGCTTTGCCAGATAGCCTGCACACACATGCCTCCCTGCACAAGAGGAAGATCACCACTACAGGAGTACCATCAATGGCTTTTACGGTCAATCCAGCAATATTGCCCGATGAATCATCGCTTATCGTGTCATGCCACCGAGTGGCCGCCCCCTGATGCAGTTATCCTGGGTTAGTCACGAGTATAGGTTTTGTACGACCCATAACTACGCCCCCATCACTGCCAAGCCACTACTGTAAGAACCAAGCACAGGCTCCTTTAGAGTAGAGAGGCGAATGGCCTCTGTGCTCAAAATAACAGTTTCTGCATTTCATTTCTCAGTATTTTCTTTCGATTCCATATAATTCAGTTCCGGGCCAAGAGAACCGCAGCGTATTTTTGCAATGAGTGGTGCATCGGGTGGCAGAGCCGGGTTGGGGCTGAGTACGATCACCGCCTGTTCTCTTCCCCCACCCTCCCCACTTACTGTGCAAACACCATCGCATCCGGCGTGCACCAGCTGGCTGCGTGGATGGAGGCCCCACGCGAGCTCCAGCTCAAAGGGCGGAAACGGAGCAGCGGCTCTCGAGCGCATGACTCATAGCCAGGACCACGCGGCTCCGGCTGCCAGAATGGGACCCATGATCCTCACCCCGCAGCACCGCGGCATCGCACACACCGCACAGCGCTTGGCGGAACAGCACGCGTGCCGTCACGAGCGATATTGGCAACAACGAATACTGGATTTTTATTCGTGCTAACAACGTATTGTCCACTATCGCTGAGAACGTTGGCTTTGCTCATAACCAATTACTGGGGAATGAAGAGAAAATGTTGGATTAAGCAATACATTCGCTTAAATTCATCACACTAAATCGGGTATGTATCTGTTGCAACTTATTCTTTGTACAAATTGTTCCATCTTAATTATCATGCAGGCACATAATTATCATTCAACATTGCTAAACGTAGCGGGCTGTGCCCCCATAATAAACAATTAAATAACTACAGATGATTTTCATTGTTATGATTACGCTTTGCTATTTCAAGAGGATGCAAACTTTTTCCACAAAATTGAATGAGCTGCAGCTCAATGTAACCATAATTCAGAAGTGATCACCTACCATACTTAAAAGTGAGTTCGCACGAGCAGTGATGCAGTAGAACAGAAGGTTCCCTCTAAAGTGCAGAGAGGCGCTCAGCGACACCGGCTAAGGAGCTGCGCTGCTCACATGGGCAGCATGCCCGGGCAGGCTCCGCACTCGGCACCCACCGCCTCCATCACCGCCAACGCATTGAAGCCTTCACGTTGAAACGTCTGCTACGGCAGAGCTCTGCCTGCGCCTGTTGCTGCCGCCACCGCCTCCGCCACTATTGCCGCCGCTGCCGCCGCCACCCCTCACTGGTTGCGTACCGATCGCGATTGCCGTGAGTACCGCACGGCATGGCTGCCCGGCGCGCAAACGCTCCCCACTCCGCCCCATCGCAACTCGTGCTCAGGATGCGCCGTTCCGGGGATCACCTTCCATTAGTTTCCGCTAAAATCTTCGACGTGACTGCCGCAGCCTCCATCGCCCACCTGCGACGTTCCTACGAGCGACGTGCACGGTAACATCCTCGCGGTGACATCCTCATGGTAACATCCACACGGTAACATCCACACGATAACTGGGTAGCGGTAACATCCATGCCGCGGCGGGCTTCTGGTAGTATCCACGAGGACCTAAGCCGCAGTCGGCGTTCACGGCGCACAATGAGAATTGGCGTCGCGATCCGGGACTACTTGTACGCCGAAGTGCGTAAATGCATGGTCCCGTCCTATTGGTCGACCCGTAAATACGAAGGCGCCTTGCATTATTATTCGTCGAAAAAGATTCCCACGCGAGTCGTTTCTACACCAATCCTAACGGAGCCAAGCCGCCCGCCTGAATGTCCTATTAGGGCAAGGGATGCGACCGGGACCTGTTAGCGATGCACTTACCTAGGGTGATGCATTGATAGATAATCTACCATTTTATAATCAACTTCTTACTTTTTTCTTAACAGGTGAGTGAATATTCTTGGTTCTTTCGGTAAAGTCACGTAGAAGGGAAGCAATAAAATAATAAAAATATAAAACAATACAATTCTCACGACGTTTCGACTGCAACACAAGCAATCATCATCAGGTGTGAAAAACACAGCAAGAGCATTTGAAAAAAGTGGCACTTTTTTCAAATTTTGGCACTTTTTTCAAATTTTCTTGCTGTGTTTTTCACACCTGATAATGATTGCTTGTGTTGCAGTCGAAACGTCGTGAGAATTTTATTGTTTTATACTTTTATTATTTAATTTTTTCCCTTCTACGTGACTTTACCGAAAGAACCAAGAATATGAATCCCTGCAGTCACGAAAGCTTTAAATCAGGTGAGTCAATATTGCAAATTTGATGGCTCCATATCTTACAGAAAAACAGATAGAAGGTGGTAGCAATGATGGAGATTCATACATCTGTGCCTCACCCTACACACGCACTGTGTCTATTCCAGGAAAAAATGTGGGGCATACACCGACGCAAAAGAAAACTATACAAATTCCGTGACACCGGTTCAATTAAAAACGTGACACTAAAAACAGTAAAAACCCTAATAACTGAGAATGTGATGCTTGCAGGAGGCCATGCTTAGCAACCCTCAATCACTATCTATAACTGTCTCATTTTCCCATATTATTTAAGTGGAGTATCTATAAATGGATCACCCTGTATTAATGTCAACTGGTTCTTCACCTGCTGCTCAGTGCGGATTGGTGGAGGAGGAGCCCAAGGCTGATTCTTACATTATTTGCCAACTCGATATCGTACATTTAAGAAACGTTATTTTATGAAAACATTTAAATAGTTTAAACGATAAATGTCAAATGATAAAAAGAACATCAAACACCGGGAGGTTTTTCAGATTTTTTTTCTGTTGAATTCAATCCAAGTCACATGATACTTTGTGCTACATACACTGGCTGTGCTAGTCGGCAGATGTTTTACTTTGGGGTTTTTTAGATGTTTAAAAATTACATCAATGCAGGGCCCACAAAATGCTAATAATATTATAACGCCCTTACTAGGTTTTACGTTGATAAGAACTTGCCCAGATTGTGCTGGTAGCTTAAATTTTTCCTGCATCCAACAGGAATACTTGAAAATGAAAAGACATTGTTTTTCTTTAATATGTTACATCAATCCCTCAAGCTGATCATCCCCTACTCAGCTCAATATCAAAACATTGACAGTCCATCCACCTTCACCACGATCACACAACTCCTCTCTACACTGGCACGTGACACAGGTTTAACTGAGAAGGCCAAGATGACAGAAGATGTCCTCGGCACAGCTTGGCTACAACACAATTCACAACAGCGTCTGGCTGGACAAGTTCCTGGGCTCCAAATCGTCACGACAGTGGACCAGCGTGTGCTGCGCTGGCTGTGAAACTTGCTGACGTGCACATGCTGGATACTTCAAGACAAATTAATCACTTACCGTCCACGTCTAGCACCTGTTCTCCAATAATAAAAGTGCATAACTGGAACTGAATGACAACAAGCACAAGCGCGATTCTCTCGCAATGTTTAGCAGGTGGAAAACGGACTGCCAACACAGTGTCAGCAGAGAATTGGCCGCAGGTGAAAAAGGCAATAGATAATAATTGAAGAGCGGCAGGCATTTAGAGGTGAGGGGGTGGCGAAGAGAAGCAGCAACAAACATGCAAGGAGTAACTCAAAAGATTAAGGGCAACACAAAGGTGAGGAGTGGCAGGTAAAGGGAGTCAGGTGAGCGATGAGCAGCAAGTGAAGGGCGATGGACGGGCGAGAAGCGCGGAGTGAACAGGCTGGGGGGGGGGGGCAGGTCTACGCACACACACACACACGTGCGCACCGTCCTTCCCTGCGTCACACACAGGAAGAGCCTTCAGGCAAGGTTAGGTCTCAGCTGGGTTAGACCAAACAGTTTTCATGCCCCTCAAGGATAATTACCAGACTTTGACTTTTATTGCAAATAAGCCAAGCATTTGTACTGTCTGTGGTGCTTCAATGTAAAGGTTCCCTAAGCGCCTATCTCCTGGTTTGCTTCCATGTTCTCGTTGCCTGAACGTTTGTGTTGTTTAACCAAAGGCACTGGGCAATCCACCCCTAAATAAGTACTGGGACTTGGCGAGGCTCTTTTGATAAAACGAGCAAGGGACAATTCTAGATTTGAAGCTTTCGTGACTGCAAGGATTCATACTCTTAGTTCTTTCGGTAAAGTCACGTAGGTAAAAAATGAAATTAAAATTAATATAATTATTATTTTATTTTTATCAATTTTAATTTCATTTTTTACCTACGTGACTTTACCGAAAGAACAAAGAGTAAGGAACATTATTGTCATTCAAAGGGAAACAGTGGCGCAGTGGTAAGTGCCCCGCGCTAGGATCCCGACGACTTAAGTTAAATTCCCCACCACGGTTAACATCGGCAGCAACTAACAATCGAACCACTCCTGCCTTCCTCAACCCCCTTTTCACCAACAACCTGTACTGACCAGCATGGTGAAGCATGGTAAAAAATAAATATATTAACAACATAGCCTGGGGATGTCTTCATCCAGCAGTGGATTGAGGTTTGGTTTAAAAATGTTTACTATATATGAAAGAAACCAAACATAGCTGAGCACATTCTAGATTTGAAGTTTTCGTGACTACAAGGATCCATACTCTATGGTTCTTTCGGTAAAGTCACGTAGGTGAAAAAATAAGAATAAAATTAGAAATCAGGTTTTTATTACTATGGTTGTCCCACATGATGACAGAAGCTTGCGTTGCTTCCGAAACGTCGTGATTTAATTTGATTATTTTTATTTTTTATTTTTTCACCTACATGACTTTACCAAAAGAACCAAAGAGTAAGGCTGAGCACGTAATGCAGTGCACAAGCGCTGCATTGTCAGCACCGGCCGGGCACCTACCCCCTTTGCGCCGTCATGTGCCTCGGCAAGGGCTCTGCATCTTCACCCCACTCTGTCTGGTGCTCATTCACAGATGCAAAGTGCCCTCGAGCGGTGCGTTGGAAATGCAGATGTTCCATCGTTACACTATATTTTAGTTGCTATAAAAATAAATTTCCTCAACGAGCCGTCTGTTTTGAGTTACTGTTGAATGTGATGCACATTAACCCACTTTACTGTACCACTTCCTGGAGCTCATTGTTATTAAGTCACTGATTTGTGTCTTGATTTAAGTGCCAAGTTAACCCCTCTGCCATCACTGCATGTTTAATTTAATGTTGCACATTGAGGTGAGGAAACACTCACAACGACAGCATTGAATTGACACCATTGCTCGTGATCATCACATAGTTATCTGAATTCCTGCAGCGCAGCCATGCTAGAAATCTCTCGTGGAGCTCATCATGGGACCTGCGGCACCGAGTAGTGGATCGAGATCACTGGCTTCCCTGAAGGTTTGCAGGTTTTAAGTTACTGTGCTCCCCCGAACAGTGCCCGGGGGCCAGCAGTTGGTTTAAAATGGTAAAGCTTGAGAAGTAGAGATGAGCCGTAACTTTTTAAAGAATACAAAAATCTGTTGGCATCTTTCACATTTAAAAATGAAAAGTGGTGGATTATTTTTAACGGCAAGTTGGACAAAGATAGATTTTATAGCAACTCTCAGACCGAAATGCACTGATGAACAGGAGATACATCTGTGCGAGCGTTGCGTAAAGCCACACTTTGACCACACAGCAAACAGTTTGAGACTTGGCACGGGAGACGGGGAAAGCGTCTGGGCCCAAAACTAAAAGCTCAAGTAATTTGTGTTGTTTGCAAAAGGCAAGATTTACATTTTCGCACGGACCAAAAAATAATGCACCATTGCCATAAAAAGAAAACGATCTGGGCGCTTTTATGGTGTCAACGAACAAGGCACAATTTGCCGGCTCGAGGCCATTAGCTCCACTTGCATCTGTAGGTGTCGCGGTGCCAGCGGGCGGTGAATAAGCCTCCATTCACTCATCGCCAAGGGCTCCGGGCCATTTCTTGGTTCATCACCCTAACATAATCTCAACAGCTGTACCGAAATCATGTAAACAAGGGCGCTTAACAAAAGAGATGCTCCAGGACAAAAATTGTACAACTGTTATACATGTCCTGTAATTATATAATTACAGCCCTTTGTAAATTCACTGTTAGATTGCTGGATTAAGTCATCTCCATGCCATATCAGTCATGGGTGTTCATTGACCATACTTCACCACGTTGGGCAGTGTGGGTTGGTGAATAGGGGGTGCTCAGTAAACACTCACCACTGATGTTACCAGTGGCCAAAAATAGGACTCAGGCGGCTAGGTTTATAGCTCAGTGTGTGAATCGCTGCACTCTATTTGGAATAACACTGCTTAGGACTCACAAAGCTGAACGTGATCAGTCGGCCTCAAGTTATAAATATCACCAAAATGAAAGATCTCCATATTTTGGCCAACTAGCCTTTGAGCGTCTTTTAACTGATGCCTCAACTATTAAAACCATCATCTTTAAATACACATTGTTTTAGCTACATTAATTTTGTTTTTAATGTAAATTTCAAACTCGTAGCAGAAACATATTTCCATCAACTGATGGAGATGAGCCGTAATCACCCATTCATTTTATCTAGGAGACGCTTTCACTTTAAAGCATTGCAATATCTAAAGAGTGAACGTGCAAACATATCTGCCTTACCACCGAGGTAAGAGCCATCTGGAAGCTGTAGATGCGCGCGAGGCCAAAGTCGGCGAGCTTGACCTGCCCGTCGCTCGTCACGAGGATGTTCTGGGGCTTGAGGTCGCGGTGCACCACGCGGTGAGTGTGCAGGAAGTCCAGCCCGTTCAGCAGCTGGTGCATCATATCCTGGCCACCACAGGGCACACACAACGCGTCGGCATGGCGGTGAGACAGGAGGCGTTAGCTGTTGACGAGCGCCAGTTTAAACGCGTTCGCGTATCAAATGGAGAAGCGCCAAGATTCTAGGCAGAAGGCACCGCACTATGTGTATCACATGCATGGTGGAAAATACAGAATTTCCGTTTCAAGTGTACATGCACAGCTGTTTATAGATGTAATGAAATCACTGCTGGTAGCGTGCCCATTTGACAATGCTTTCCAGTAATCCTCGCACAATTTGCTCTTTCTCTGCCAAACGTGGTCTTGATTATACGTGAGCTCCAAAGGGGCCACACGAGTGGTTTGTGTTATACTCCTTTCCTAGACAAAACCGACATTATTTTCAACAACAATGTTGCCATGGCTTTTGTGATGAATGCACTTTTCTAAGGCAATTCTGACATGTGGTACAAGGCTCATCTTGAAAAAAAATTGTAATACTAACGGGAACACGATGATGAGAAATTCTGCATCGCACATGGCCACAAAATATGATGATTTTGTGATTGATGTGCCTGAGCCAGTAACCACAGACACCAATTTCACATCACCTGTTCCATAAACTCAGCCTCAAGAGAGTCGACAGAGCAGGCGAGAGGCAAGGTGTTTCAGGTAAAGTAATATAATCGAAACATCACCGTAAAACAGCAGCGCTGGTACTTGAACATAACCTTGCCTGATCAAATAAAATCATATCAAGTAAAAATGTATTACTCAAATATTTAGCTATGTGCCTGTCTGTCCGTTACCACTATTATTACGTAGTATAACAATCACGTGGATGATAGGCTTCGTGCACAACACTCTACAAGGGTCATCATTGAATGAAAACCTATTCTATAAGTACGTGAGCGACTCCAGGCTAAACAAACCAGATGATCATCCAACACTGGACTTTCATTCGATTTCGTGACATTCAATTTGTAAATCAGTAGGTGGACATGGCAGGGACACGGGCCGCAAGGCCAGCCTGCCCGCGCTATCACGAGAGCCCCTGTCTGGCCTCGGAGACTCCGTCAGGTTGAATGGTTTGGGCCCCCCGAGGCCAGGCGTCGGCTGCGCTATGCTCGCGTCGTCGCATATAGTGGCGGCGTGAGCGGAACCGGTGCTCCCCAACTGTGGGGCCCCTGCCCCAACACCCACACGCCTTGCGCACCACCACGGTCGAACACATCTCTCCAACATTCCTCCTTTATGAGAATCCTGCCTAATGTGAATCAGATGGATGGAAGAACAAAATTACAACAATTACCGCATGTCTTTCTATTCAACGGCCTCGCAGTATTTTTATTGGCGAGCAGACCTCGATTGGGCCCTCTGAGCCCTAGGCATTTCCACCGACTTTTTAGGAATCTTCAGAAACTGTGTTATAAAGCACATTTACAAGGAAATATTTAGAGCAGCAGTTGGCTCACTACCAACACTGCCAGAATGAAGAAAAAGGGATTTATTGTATCACTGGGCTCTCAAGAGGTTAAATAAAGGCAACAAAATACTACAATGAAACTCCTTTTGCACACAAGGCTTCTCAAAAGTGCTTAAAGGTAGGCAATCGGAACAACTTATGTGCGCTTGATGCAAAGGCTCGTGTACCACTGAGCATCCCTGTCCCACCGCAGTCGCACGAGGCGATGGCTCTGTGTTCCATGAATTGATGGTGGGGGAGGAGGAGCTGTTCAGACTCCTGCCACGGATGGGGCAGCAGCAAGGAGGAGGGGAGAATTTTAGTGCGCTGAGGAAAGCAGACCCACCACGTCGGAGCTTCCGCTGCCAGAGCAGGCCGCGCCCGGCAGCCCCAACCACGTGGCCCTCTCTGGCCCGGCCGCCCAGCCTCGCACAGCCGCCGCTTTGTGCCCGCGTCAGCTCACATTTTATTAATTATGCCAAGAAGCGGCAGCGGCGCGCACAGCCACGGGGACCGGCAGCACCAAACTCCGCTCCGGCAGAAAACCACAGCAAATGAACAGCTGGCCCGAAATGTTAATTATTTATTTAACGGACAGAGCATCCGGGCCATCTGCCGTACTACAATTGTTTCCCGTCCATCTCACAATTCATTTGCGGGTTTTTTTCTTGATCTCTCTCTCCTCCCCCCACAATTTGGCAGCCTTCTTTTCTGCTGGTGGCAACGCAGTGTCCCGTGCAGCTGTCATCCTCCTCCGACAGTTACCTCCTGACCCAGCAACCGCATTTGTAGATGAGTGCTCAACAGCAGGTCCATTGAGCACAGAGTGCTCCAACAGCTGTTCATTCAATTGTCCAGCTTAGGAGTTGACCACAAAGACAAGTTTTAATACCAATTCGAAAGGCTGTAAAAATGAACCCAACAACTGAACAGAAAAGCAGCTTCTCCGACACAAGCAATTGAATGCATTAATAAGTAATCAACCCCTATCTATATTTTATATCTCAAGCCAACTTTAATTGTAGTCTTGCTGCCAATTAATTGTCAAATTCATGAGCACGTGCCATTTAAGTTCACAGCTGTCAACTGGTACAACAATGCAGCGATGGTGCACTGAAGTGAAACTCCCCACGTTTGGATGCGCACTCTTAGGGGGCATCACATCTATTATAAAAGCCCGGCGTTCCGTTTGTCCGACAACTAAATTATAATAACATTTCAGAAGGCCTGAAAGAACCGCCCCCCCTTCCCCCCCCCCCCAGAAGAGGGGGTCAAAAGTTGATTCAACAGGTTTACAACAATTGTCGACGACCACCCCCCCCCCCCCCCCAAAAAAATAAGTTCACCCCCCTCCCCCCACAAAATGATTTTCACTCCCCCACCCCCCCTCCTCCCAAAAATAAATGTATTTTGTAGGCAAATATGACAACACACCCTACATAAAATAGTCAGTAGTATCTGCACACATTGGGGAGGGGGGGGGAGAAGAGGACATCAGTGGGGGCGATAGGCAAGGCGCCAAGCGCCAAGAAGCCCTCTGCAGGAGCTTGAATAAGGCCGTAGGCCGCTGAAATTCTAGTCAATAGAAAGTGACGAATACGGGACTTCGTGTTCAACCAGCCTGGAGCAGCAGCCGAGGAAAGCTTTTACACTGGACCAATGGCCGAGGAGACACCGAGAACGCAGGCAGATGCACACCCCCTTCGTTGCTGCTATCAGAGTGTGGGAACCAATGAGTCCTGCATATTCATGTGGTGCTAAGCTTCAAGAGAGCTGGTGGGAGAAGGAGGAGCGACGAGCCATGGCTGCAGCAAGCGACTTCTCGATCACAAAACCGCTTATCGGCAGCGTGTGAGCCAGGTGCGAGCTGTAAACTTTTATGTCACAAGACCACCGGTGGTTTTGTCACACCTGAAAGTGGGAAAATGGGGTGTGGGGCCTGGGAGCAGGAGACGCGTTTCCCTTCCACCAGTCCCAATATGACTCTTTTACCGTACTCTCGTTAATAAATACGACTTCAAAAGAGGGGTGCACTGACACCTTACATTTTCGCAAAGAAGCCCCTCTTTAATACCCATGATCCCAGAGGAACTGTAAGATAACAGAATATTTTCGTCAGCGCTTCTTTATGGAGGACACGTTATATTCACAATTTTCCTTCCTAATTATTCAATGAATTTTTACCACTCTGGGTTGTGATTTGATTCAACTCTCATTTTTAATAACGTGGTGCATGCAGTGGCCACTTGTGGCTAGAAAGGTAACGTCAATCCACTGTATGCCATATATGTAAGGTTATAGATATTATGCGATGCACGTCTTAAGAATCGACGTAAACATTTTTATTGATGCAGCCCTAATACTGAAATGTAATATTTAAAACAGGCATCCAAATTGGTAGAATGACATCTCTCTTTTCTTTGGTAAACTTTGAAGGGCGTTATTGCTTTTAACATAATTTGACAAGAGACAACGCCGCTTGGTATAGTATAGTGTCCTCGGTGGTTTAAACCTCTACTCCAATGCAATTGCAGCATCTCAACAGGTCGTGACCTGTTCTCAATTCCTTCATGCAAGGCCCATTTACCTTCAGAACAATGCCACTGCAAACACAGGTACCACCCCACTGCAAGCATGTGCGACCAAAGTCGGTGTGAAAGGAAACACATACAATAGACTGCTTGTCCTGCGGAGTGATTTTATGGCGTTCAAGATAACACCAAAAAAAGTTAAAATCGGAAAATAAACACACACTTTACACCCACTGATAAAATTCATTGGCCCATTGTACTGATGTATTCCAGTGGGGGAAGGTGGGAGGGTCATAAACAGATGTACATGAAAAAAGAGCATGTTCAGTTGCTAAAGTACGCACACAAAGCCACTGCACAGTCTTACATGTGGGGCAACCAGTGCATAACTTACAGCATTTTTCTTATCAAAAGTCAAAGTGATTTCCTGCTCAAAATATCATTGAGCCAGTGTTTATCACTTTCTTACATCCCTGAGCCATTTGTGGAGATTCCATAGTCATATGGGCGCGACAGAGTCTCTCACTGTTGACCTCCATCATTTTATTGATCCCGAAGGGATGATGGGCTGAGTCAACACTTAACCAGGATTTTAACTTAAAACCTTCTGATTGGGGGCTTCTCACTCTACCACTGAGACACCTGGCACAATTTCATATCAAGTCCCTTATTGAACATCTTCACCAAGGGATAAATTAGGAAGAGATAAAAATTGCATTTTTTAAAATGACCTTCAAGCAACATGTTACTTACTGGCAATGATGATGATAACACGTTTATATTTAAGTTTTATTTTGCCAACCAAATGATGCATTTTTGCAAAAGTCAACAAGTGCCACAGCCATTTCACACCGGCACGACTCCCATTATCACTCTCAACATTTAACGCACGCTGCAAAAAACATATTTACAATTATTCGCAACTCTACAATTACTGTAGCCGAGGAAGCTCGAATCTGCATCAGTGTCCAATCACAGAGCAGATATGGGCAGAGAACTGTAACAGAGCTCAAGCGAGGCGTGCGTGCCACACGCAGCAAAGAAGAACTACCCACGGCGATCGGCGATGGCGAACCGTCAAGGGGGAACCCGAGTGTTGTCGTGTGCACGGCTTTCTGGCCGTCATAGGTGCAGGAAAAGGCAAGGCATCGCTCGGTATTTGAATCTCTTCATAAGCAACGCGACCCTTCGTGTTGGAGAACAGTCCACGGGGCTCTCGGAGGTTTTTACCTTTATCTTGTCGGCGGGGAGGCCGGGCGCGGGCGCCTTCTCCAGGTAGGTGGACAGGTCCTGGTCCACGTGCTCGAAGACGAGCGTGAGCCTCGTCTCGCGGTCGGTGCGGGACGTGGCGCAGACGTCAAACAGCCTGGACACAAGGGCACAGGTCAAGCTACAAGTCGTATGTTTAACTGGGTGAGCATTCAAGATACCATGATAGTCTCGTTTGGGTCACTTCAATGACAAAAGCATAACAAATAAAATTAAATACAGCAATGAAGCCAACATAAATCAAGAGAAAAAAAACTGCGCCATATGAGTAATAAAAAAACCCAATAAATCTATGATGAATAAGAACTTAATTTTAACATAAGTCGGCTCCAGCAGATAATGTTTTTTTTTATCTATGGGACCCTTTTTGCCGGTATCAAGATAATGAAAAAATAGGCTTTACCCTTTCCGGTAGATAATAAAGGTGTTAAGATATTAAAACATCAAATAGACACCTATTGCAAGGCATAAAGTCTGAATTAACCACACGTGTGTCTTAAAACATGCAAAAAAAATGCTATGATAATGTATGCATTGTCCTTGAAATTGATTGACCCACACTAAAGACTTTTCTTTTCCTTTATGGCCTTGTCTCACCAGGGTTAGGCCAGAGAACACGAAAGGAGCAAAAAGCAATGAAAATACATTATCGAAGGATGTTTTATGAAATGACAGGACAGTAAGTGGGTTTTTAAAACCGTCTGTGTTTTAAAAATAGTCCTGAGACTCGGTAGAGATTTCTTAGACAAATATAAATATATAAGTTTCTTGAGACCTATTGAGGGTTTTTTTCTGGATAAACAATGGACATTGTCTTATTAAGTAATATCTGTGTATATATACAGATGCACTGGAAACATGTGCCACAAGCACATTCCTCTTGTGTAATTGTAACCAACATTCACGACCACTACATATTACAATGAAGCTATAATTATTTAATTTTTTAAGTGTAATTTCCCTCAAATTTTGTCCAGACTGTGCTATCGGTTTCACTTCAAAAGGTGAAGAGGCCATTCGAATCTCTCACAGAGCAGTGCAACCCTTGATGTTTAAGAACGACCCACGGAAGCGGATGTCACCGAGCTACCTCTGAGATCCCTTCAAGTGGTCTCCGGTCCAATCACTGATTATTTAATGCTTCACAAGCCACTGACTGGTACGGGTTAAACAGCACAACTATTTGTGAAGCTTCGATTTAAAGCTTTCGTGACTGCAGGGATTCATCTTCTTGGTTCTTTCAGTAAAGTCACGTAGAAGGGAAATAATAAAATAATAAAAATAAAACATTATAAATAATTCTCACGACGTTTCGGCCACAACGCAAGCAGCCGTCCTTAGGTGAAGAACAGGTGTGTCGGAAAGACAGCGTCTGAATGACAGACAGACCTGTTCTTCACCTGAGGACGGCTGCTTGCGTTGTGGCCGAAACGTCGTGAGAATTATTTTATTATGTTTTATTTTTATTATTTTATTATTTCCCTTCTACGTGACTTTACCGAAAGAACCAAGAAGATATTTGTGAAGCGTTTATGGACACAGGCACAACAGAGCTGGCTGCTAACTCCTCGTCCTACCAGGCTGGCGTAAGCCACTGTTCGGGGCCTAACTGCAGCAGGTCTTCCAGTGGAAAAAATCTCTGCGAGGAGGCGCAACAAAGACGCTGCGGAGAGAACCTGCTCGCATGGACGCACACACACACGCATGCACTCTTGGCTTTTGTATATTTCTCCACCATCCTGGCGACCAGGCTGAGCTGAGCGTGCCGGTCATGGATTATCAACAGCTCCGCTTTGATCTGACTCTCCAGCCCACCCGGACATGGAGTGCAGGAGTAGGGCTCGAGGGGGTAGAAGACACCTACAGAAGGGGCTCTTTATCTGCCCGGTTACTCCTGGCAGGCCTGGTGTGGTCGCCCACAGAGATCGCATGTAAGAGATTGAGATATCAGCAAACACATGCCACTTGTTTTTTTTCTAGGAGGGGGGGAGGCAGACCCTAATCATTCATTCAACCGCAAAAACAATAGCAGGGTCTGGCCCCTGCTCGCTGCTTCACACCGACTCCTATGGGGCCTCTGTTAGGAACCCTTGCCAGGAGCAAGGGTGCTGCACCATTTGCAACGTAGCAACAGAGATGACCCACGGTCAACAGCCATCAGCTGCAAGCAATTCAGAGGTCACCCCAGTGGCTTTGCATTTCAGTTGCTAAAATTAGCCCTGTATATACAACCTCTGAAGCAGGCATGTTTGGTATTGTCTCAGTATACAATGGTGCTACACTGTGCCAACAAAACATAGATACTGAAGTCTCAATTTATGAGTCAATGGCTGGCACTCGTGTGGTTTCCTATGAATGTTATTTAAAATTGTTTATTTAATAATGTAATAGACAATTCTTATCGTATAGATGAAATGGATACACCTACACTTGTACTTTTTGTGGAAAATTAAAACAACCACAGTTTTTTGGGGGGGAAATCCCTTCATTGCAAATGATATATATCGTGCAGTCACTCATGCACGTAGGAACATTGGTATCTTTGCTACAATACACACATTGGTACATTCCACGATATTAGATTAATCTAACTAGAATATCAGTGTAGAATGAATAAATCGTAGTGTCAAAGATGGAAAAAGTGAGGGCAGGGAGAGCAACATGAGATAAGCGTCATTGCCTGGGAGGCAGGGTTCACCCAAAAAGACACGCGCCGGTGAAGAGCTGAGCACACGCGGGGAAGGAATGGCATTTCAGGATGGAGGGAAGATGGTCGTCTCTTCAAAGGTTAACAGCTCGGGTTGTTGAGGTCATTGGAGGTGGATAAAGGGTCACGTACAAAGCGTTGGGGGGTGGGGGGGGTAGCGGATGACACGGCATCCTGCTTAGGGACTGGGGAGGCACCCCACACACAGCTCAGCCTCCTGCCCGGTGGCAAAAGTTGTGCAGGTCACACGAGTATTCGGCTGCTATAAATTTCCACGCAATAAGCCACTTCATTAGGCTATCACTTGTGGCCAGGTCGCTACTGAAAAAAAGAGCTACAATAGATCGCTCAGCGGCCCTCATCTGGTAAAATAATAACAGTTTTAGTTTAGCTTAGAGTGGGCAAAAGAGATGACAGGGCAGCTTCTGGGGTGAGACCAGTAGGACGGGAAGAGGCTGGAGTCCAGCAAGAAAGGGCAGGTGGCCGAATACGGCCACACGTTGGCGCTGGGATCAACTTGGCACCGCCCTGTGCACAGTCGCCTGCGTTAAGACTTGTGGAAACCCGGCAGGAACTGAAGACTGTTGATGTAGATAGCAGTGGTAGTGTGCAGAGCAAATGTAAAAATGTTTTTTTTTCTGCTCAACGATAATTGTAAACGTCTACAACCAGGTGACAGCCCTTGGTTGAAGACCATTGAGAAGGAGACCAGGCCAGATGGGAATGTGGCAACGAAAGCGGAGGTCCCGTGGCTGGTACAGTGTGGCAGACACAGGAAATCAGACGGTAAAAGCTGAGCTTATGACCAGACACATGCACTCATGCATACGTGTGGGAGCATACACACACTGGTGCATGCAAAAACAGACACGCTCGGACAAAGCTCCAGACATTTGCAGTGAACCAGCTGACAAGGCACGGCGAGTGAAGGGACAAACCAGTGAGATGCACGGCAAGTTCAAATTAAACGGGAGGTGGTGGGCGCTTTTGTGGACTGGACCACTTGGAGTGGTGAGCATTGGAGATGGCACAGGGGCCCCAAGGAAGCGGGGTGGGGGGGTCGTTCGGCACACACGGGAAATGGGCCGTATTCAGCGGTGTTGGTGGCAGCGGTGAGCTACGGGGAAGCTGTTATAAGAGGTGCGCACTTGCACTGGGGCCGCACAGGGACTATGCCAGAGAGGGGCCACGGCAGGGCCGAGCAGTCGGGAGGGCGAGCTGGAGCGAGTAAGCGAACGGAGCGACAGCGGCAGATGCTTGGCAGAGGCAGCGGCCGCCAACCCCTTGGATGGCCCCCACAGGAGGGGCCAAAGCGGGTTAACTGCCGCAATAGCCTGCAGAGTGCTGGGTGTGAAAAGAAGACCAAATTCAACATTTTATAATGCGTGAAAAAAAACGGCCTGCAAAAACAATCGGCCGGCTTAAATGAATGGGAGCAAAGGCTTTATTAATCCTGCACTACTTGAAACCTCAAAGCTATAGTTTAGGAAGCACTGCATTGCACACACTGGTCAATGTTCTCACATTTTCTGACTAAATGCACTCGTGTATGGAAGAAAAATAAGCCCTATATATATTTGACGATGCCAGAAATTCCCCTCACAAGCGAGCGGGTGAGCAAACCCTCAAGTGTAAAACACTGCAACCTGCACTCGTTGGATTGCTCCAGATGACACACGCGGGGCGCACACAAACCCCTTCCTGAGCAGACACATTCCCGAGAACAATCGCTTATCACTGGCGCTCAGCAGTCTCGCCGCCGCCACTATGCACCCTCGTGCTGCTGCTGCTGCTGTCAAGCACTCCACGCCAGAAGCAGTGGCTGCAAGCTCAAGCAAAAGTGTCAATCCTCTCCACGACCAGTAATGTATATTCCGCATTTCCATGCCAAGGACCAGTCTTCTCCATACGACAAGAGTCACGCTAGAAAAGTATTATAGAACTGTACATCCATTACAGTTCAACAGTAATTTGAAGCCCGACCAATCGATCAACTTATCTTGTATAATTAAAGGCCGTGTTATCATGCGATTAAATATGGAGGCAAATAGACGTATCTCTACTGGGGAAGTACTTTGTCCCTGAAGATACATCCTGGATGCAAAACAAAACTACATTTAGTTTTCACTTCGTTTTCTCTATTACCAACTGGAATTTGTACTGCGTGGTGCAGAACCCTAGGCCCAGAAGACCTGGCAAGTGTTGCCGTGCAGAGGCGACGCAAATGTCCGTGGAGACATTATGAGGGTGGCAGTGCATGTGTCAGTGTGCAGCAGCAGCTAGAAGCAGTAGCAATAAGCAGCGTGCCCCTTGGTCCCCATGCTGTTGCGAGCATCACATCCATGGGAGAGAGGGAGCAGTGGCACCGTCACCGTGCTCCACTAATCACAGTGCGGCTTCCCACGCAGCGAGCGAGCAAGCCGACAATAACGACGGGAGGATCCACAATGCCACTTGCGCACAGCTCAAGGAGGAGATGAACTTGTAAAGAGAGAAAGACAGGGCATCGTATGCCGTTGTTCTCTTTTGCACACCGCTATCTCAGAGCTATTTTAAAATGTGTAACTTTTTCTCAGAGGGGGGAAAAAACCGACAGGAAGCCGCATGAGCAGTTCTAATGCCAAAGACGATGATTACTCAAACGTCACAGCCTCGTGCCTCACCACCAGCGCCATGAAATATAAAGTCACAGTCTGAGCATTGTGAACATTTAATCCTGAGTTCAATACCAGCTTAAAGACCGGTCACAAAAACAAACCACCCTTGTAACTGATTTTGAGGACATCAACTTTAGAAAATATGGTTCAGATGCAGGAAACATCTTTCCACAAAAAATAATATTCCGCTAAGGATATTGAGCACGTTGAAAATGGGGAGGAGAAACTGCTGGTGAGAGACGGATGAGAGAGATTTTATGCAGGAATGGGATGCGGTTGATAAGAAGCTACTGATTGGGATAATGTGGAAGATTGAGTAAACTGAATCCCTGCAGGTTTATCTGACATATCACTACTATGTGAAGTTATCTCTTGCATTTCAACATGATGTTTAACGGCCACTTGACTAAACACAAATCCAATTTCTGCCAGCATGAAAAGACAGTGTTCTGTTAACAAATAAACCTCGGCACATTTCTTCTGGACAGAGCCTAATTGCACAGCAAAAAATATCCCCCTTTCCACTGGCGCATTCAAGCCGAGCCAGTGCAGGGCTCTCACGGTACAGGTGGTTCTTCACTAGCTATTAGTGATAGCTAGAGCCACAATCAAATCGTGGTTATTGCCATTAAAGACATCTGAAACTGGCTCGGGGCGGGGGGACCAAGGAGGACCATGCTAATGACACGTTCATTGCGCGAAACATCAGTCAGCACAACGTGAGGAGACGCCGTCATCGCGCCATCTATATGCGTCTCGACTCGTTCGTCGTGTGTGACGTCAGCAGCACAGCCCGGCTTTTGGAGTGGAAAAACAACTTGGCCCCTCCCGAGTTGGCTCAGCACGGCCCTGGCACGGCTCGGCTTGGTTGCACGGTGGAAGAGGAACGACGACCTGGAAAGTCTTGGTGAAATGAAAGTGCGCATGTCGTACAAAGTGCGACTCGGCCTGACGAAGAGCGACCAAGGTCGAGTTGTGCGAAGACTCGCACAGGGATTACAAATGTCTGCACTCAGCATCTCCATGTAGAAACGCCACAACTACTGTTGCCAACTTGGCAAACATTCTGGCCACATCTGGATATTTTCGATGGTCGTGAAAATATTTTGGTTTCCTAAAAAGCTGAGGTGGTAGCTCTTGAAAACTGTTTCAATTCAGTGCCGCAGTGATGAAAATGTAATTAGTAACATGCAGATTTAGTTAAAATGCATTAAGGAGCAGGTTTGGGGCGCCATGGTGGCGAGACGTTAACTACCTCGCCTGGTATGCAGGAAGTCATGGGTTCAATCCTGACTCTGACGCCTTTAAATTTGGAATTTTCATGTTTGCCCTGTGGTCGCGTAGACTTTTCTCCTGGTCCTCTGGTTTTTCTCTCCACATTTAGAAACATGCATTTAGAGTATTTGGCTGTTATAAATGTCCACATGATAAGCCACTTCGTTGAGATATCATTTGTGGCCAGATCTCTTCTGAAAAATAGCGATATAGCTCAGTGGGCCTTACCTGGTAAAATAAAAATAGTTTAGTTATCATAAAAATAGTTTAGTTTTAGCTTTATTAAAATAGGCAGCGTTATAAATGTCCTGTCTGAATATGTACCAAGAAGAAACATTCACTTGCCAGTTGTAAACATGTCTTTTTCAATGGGGACTGGGAAATCTATAATTGTTTGCTTCATGTAATTTTCAAGTAATCACTGATCGACTATACACAAATAAAAAAAAAGTGAAATGAAAGTGCGCATGTCGTACAAAGTGTGACTCGGCCTGATGAATATAGCCCACTAAGCCTCTTCTGAACTCTTCAAATGTGCCACAACCTTGCTTGGAGAACACAATAAAGGGTGAGTGGGCTACATTGTCACATTACACCTACACAAGATGACTATGTAGTATCCTGACCGTCAAACAAACCTGTTTAATATCGTTACAATGAACGCATTCTGTGACTATATCTGATTGGCCATTGGGAAAATTATTCTTGCAGAGACAACAAAAATGCACTTCACGTATGATGTAAACATGCATGCCCTGCCACTGCTGTACTGTATGTGCTTCAAATATAATGGTCAGGAGATCTGGAGAAAACAACACAAAGGAATAAGCAGGGCTAAAATCCAGCACTAATGGTCAGAAAGTAGGTTTAAACATGTTCTGCTTTAACCTTATGACATCAAGCAGAACAAAATGGTGCAATCATGCATAAGAACCACTGCACTGTGCAACTCAACATATATATATCTGACATAAAGGCAGAAATCCACTGCATAGCCTTTAACAGACTTTTGGGGCAAGTGCTGCTAGCGAGCACCTATTAAAGCCAGCACGGCACAAGAGAGGGTGAGTGGCCGCAACCCGGCTTCCTTTGTCTCCCTAGTGGCGATGTTTGCACACCACATCGGCTAATAATTTGAGGCTGAGTAGACCTAGGGGAGGCCCAGGACCAGTTCAGATCATCGTCACTGGTGTTGGCCATGAGCGGGAACTGAATTTTGGTCGCGGAGCTCGTAACACAGCGCACTATCCACTACACTACCGCTCCCCATCAAAGATCAAAGATCCCCCGTATAGCCTTAACAGACTGTAGGGGCAAGTGCTGTTAGCGAGCACCTATGAAGGCCAGAACGGTACACGAGGGGGTGGGTGGCCAGCACCACGCCCGACCGCCTTTGTCTCCCTAATGGCAATGTTTACACACCGCACGAGGTACTCATTTGAGGCTGAGTCGACCTAGGGGAGGCCCGGGACCGGTTCAGATAATCGTCACTGGTGTTGGCCGTGAGCGGGAATCGAACTCGTGTCGCCAGGTTCATAGCGCAGCGCGCAAACCGCTGCACTATCGCTCCCCATATGCACGCACACACATACATACATAAAGACGTGCCTTCTTTGTGTGTTAATGGATGAAAGGGGATATTCGGCGAAATGCGCCAGCCTTTCCTCTCCGAACCTCAGCAGCCGCATGGTAAACTGCAAGCTGTGTCTGGAGGCTTCATTTGGCATAAGGAATAGGGTTAGGCCAGGAATTGTCTCACGCCACAAAAATTCCAAAAATGTCAGCCAAGCAATGTAAAACCCACCAACTGTAGCAGTGCTGAGCTATGTGCTGGTAAAACATTTGTGACATAGACCTTTAACCTTGCTTGTCATGGCCACGATGCTCACAGCATTCCCAGTGTGTGCTTCTCACATCCAAACAATTAATTAATACGTACAACATGCACACATTATCTTACGTTGACATTAATTATTACGACTGAATTAATGTTGATTGTTCATATCAATAATTAATGTGGATTGGTTTTGACGGGCAATTCCGACACAAATTAAACAGTTATACAATATTTGTTGTTGATGACGACATCAAATAAGTCAGTATAACGTGCGTTTCAAATTGTGCTTTGGGACAGTTTGCATGGTAAATGCAGAGCACACAGAATGCAGTCTCACATTTGTATGACGAATGGCCACAAAATGCATAGATGCATGGAAAAGATGAATGCATCGATTTGGCAGCCCGTGTGCCTAGCAGGTGCAATGTCAGAGAACTGCACATTGGACTCTGACATGTCGATGTTTTTCACCAAGTTTTCAACAGCAACTATGGCAAAAAGTGACTGGAAGAGGCATCAGTGGGAAGGAGACGGGCGACTAGGCAGGGTTCACTGTGACCACAATAAGTTACGCATTACGCATGTTCCTGAAGCCCCCACAGCCACAGGAAAAGACAAAGCCCTACAGAATACTGGCTTTTGCGGGTTTACATGAAAGAATAATCTCGCGTGGTCGGTAAAGTATTTAAAGTCGTGCATTACGCAAACGGCAGAGGGTGGTGAGTCACGGTGAAAGGGGAGTGTGGTGGCGGCAGTGTCTAGCATGTTGCGCTGTGTACACACAGCGAGCCCCTGCTCACATCAGTAGCAAGTGATATCTGAATCGGTCTTAGCATTGGCTAGTGTGAAGTATGGTGAAACAACCCATCTTGGTGTGGGGAGGCTATTATCCAGTGGTGGATTGACAAATAGCTGTCAAATATTAATTATTACACTAATGAAGCAACAGGAATATTTATTGATTTTTTTTAATTGCCTGATGTAAAATATGAAATGATCAGCCCAATGAATCTAACTTGTCATAAACTTCCTCAAAAAGTATGTGGGAAATATTTATATTTTGTTTATCTATTTAAATTCATTTAATGAAAAAAGTTCTCTTTCCTTTACCCAGGAAAGCCTTTTGGAGCCTGAAGACTGTTTTTCAGGGGGCTTTGCTTGGCATTTTTAGGCAATCACATTGAAAATATTTACTTATGGAGGAAACAGGAGGGCAAATCTGTATGGAGAGGTCAGCGATATCCTTGCTGTGCTATCTACTGATCACTTTGCAGGCCTACAGGTAAAGATTGTCACATCACAAGATGCTCTGTATATTATCTCATTGGATCTTAGAAGCTAAGCAGGGTTGAGCCTAGCTTGTACTTGGATGTGAGGACTGCTCAGGAGGGAATAATAGGTGCTATCGGCTTGGGCTACGAGATGGCCAGGAGATGAAAACATAGAAATGGATTAAATATTTTTTGTGCGGAGCTTTGCATGTTATTATCTTGTCCACTTTGGTATTCTCTGGGTACTCCAGTTATCTTCCACATGCCTGACGCTCGTTAAAGCAATTGACCAAACATCTCAATTCAGGACTCCTCGAAAAAAGCACCTTTAAACACAGTGTGGCTTTCATGTGTAAATAGCGTAGTATTATCACTAACTCGACATGATCCACCAGCCCCACCTCCAGAGCACTGTATAGATGTCGCGCATCACGGCCACCACGCCTGCTACAATTCCGAAACGTTCACAGTCAGGGGTGGTGGCACTGTGTGAGATGCGCACATCCTGCAAGGGGGGTTTACGCGGCGTGCGGGCGGGCTAGAGGGCGGGTGGGGGACAAGCAGCCTGGCGATCGTTAGCTGAGGAATGCACGCCCTGCAGACTTCCCATTGTTGTGGCGATCCTGCTCGTGTATGGGAACACTGCACGCGTGGAGCCGCACCCCCGCAATGCTACACCAATAAGAAAGGGGAAACTTGAAAGGGCACTTGTGAAGTCTCTTGTGTGGCCCAGCGGACAATGCAGTGGTGGGTGACCACAGAAAAAAAGAGTTCATGCATTGTAGATTAGAGGGGGGCAGGGGGGGGGGGTTTTCTTCCTTTTCTTGCTCTGCACGTCAAAGCAATTTGGTCTACTCGGGACACAAGCATAACGGAGAGAAATCACGAACTCCAAGTGGTTCACAGACAAGATAAAAAAACACTTTTGCTGCCATACATGTTGAGCCTGATGCAAGTGTCAGGGAAAACGGCTTTTTTGGGTGGGGAAGACACCAAAATGGCAGCATTGGCAGACACTGCCATGCTGCCAACTCAGGAAAGAGAGCTTCGACATTGGTTACTGAAACAAAACCATTCCCACAGCACTCGCAATTGAGCATCTGAACCCGAATATCGTTTTATTGCACTGCAGGGGCATGTCACAACCTCAAAACTGTGGTGTCACAAAAACGAGGTGTATACTACAATGGCACAGGAAGCCTGTCGGCAAGCCAGTCATTATCCTCCTGTAGATTCTGGGGCTCTCCGCACCCGTCACTGCTCAAAACGCCATGCAGCATTGCTGCAGAATAATGGTGGATAACAACATCGGCACCATCAAAGAGATACATCAGTCATTATCAAGGTAATACATTTTAAAGGTAGCCAGAATGATGGGGGAAAATTACAGAAGAAAACAAAATACGCAGATGCTTGATGAGCAGAGCAGACTGGTAGATGAATGCATGTCAGAAAGTATGTTCCCCATAGTGAAGGAAAGAAATGTTTAAAACATAAGCGGAGTAACAATAAAATATAATTATCCCCTCTTCTATAGCAAAATAGAGGAGGGAAGCACTCACGCTGCCTGCACGGCTGTTGAAGAGAAGAAACTTAAGGATCATATTAGGTCACGTGATCAAGTGAGATCTACTAGAGCAGTGGTTCTCAATCTTTGTGGACCCGCGGAATCAAGGTCAACCCTCAAAGGATTTTCATGGATCACCAATCAGAAAAAGAGAGGACTGTGAAAAAAAATTGTATACACAATCGTTCCAAAACCAATGTTCATAGCCTTGCCGACCACCAGTGGTCGATGGACCACAGGTAGGAAACCACTGTACTAAAGGGATGTCTGGCTTTGGGATGGCTTTCCTAAACACAGTGGCAGTATGTGCGATACGGAATTTTCTACTCGAACTACAAACAAAGACAATGGACGAAAAAACACACAGGGCTGGCACGTCCACGGACTGCATTTATAAACAGGCGACAAAAAGGTTTGTGATCACAACAATACACACAGCGGGACAGAATAAAACGGTGTCGGAGTTTGCCCACGCATGCGGTCACAGTGGAGGATGCAGCGCATAAGCGAGAGCAGGAGGGCCGCACGTGTCGCACAGCGGCCAGGATGAGGGGCAAACACCAACCTGACGACGTTGGGGTGCTCGAAGGTCTCCAGCTGCCGCAGCAGGGCCACCTCACGGATGGTGGAGAGCGGCATGCCCTCCTCACCCGTCTGTACGCGCACCTTCTTGAGGGCCACAAAGCGGCCTTCATTCTGCAGGTCGCGCGCCTTGTACACCGTGCCGTAAGCCCCCACGCCGATCTCCGCAATGGGCTCGTACTGAAGCCGGATGTCGCCGCCGCACTGCTCCATGCCGCCCTGTGTGCCTCCTCGCTTGCCTGAAAGACAGCACCAACCCGCTGCTCGAACGCCAATCCGCTATCGAATGACCTCTCTGCTGGAACGCTGATCCGCTGCCGGATCTCCTCTCTGCTGGAACGCCGATCCGCTGTGGGAGTCACCTTCAGCAGCGATTACAGAGTACGGCGTTTACTGCCATCAGTCTGTCAAGAGACGCTTGTTTTGACAACGCTGCAAAGTTGACCAATTTGTGATCCATCCAAGCATGGTTCCTCCAACATCGGATAGAACATGAAAGGCTGCCTACAAAAGCCAATATTCAAACACTGCTTGAACTTCAAAGTGTTTCAATAGCTCTGGCTCTTTGTATTTATTTAAATCTCAAATATGTACACTGTATACACAATCCATATTTGAATTCACTGCAAATCAGGTTGGTACAACATGATCCTGATAACAAAACCGTTGTGCCTCCCAACTCTCATTTTGCTCCCAAGCTTAAGAACAACATGTCACTCACTGGACTATCTTCACTGAGCCACCGGCTGCACAGCAAATAACAAGGCGGCACATGCCACAGCAAGATGCCATGCATGCCTGCTGCCCGACATGAACACTGTCACTTTCAAGTACTGCAGGACGGGGGTTTGAATAATCCCAGTGTATTCTTCAATGGAATGTTACAGTCCCCAGCCTGAACAGTCGAATCACAGACAACATCAAATGCTAAATAACACAACAATTATCTGGGCGATTCTAACAACCAACACGGCAAATAACAGATTAGATTATACTGTCCGTTGATTTATTACTTGAGATTTATTACTCTTGCAAGCGGTTTACAGTTTTACCCGTTTGTTATCATATATACACATTCACTTTATAAGCTGGGAGGTCAGCAAGGGAGAGAGTATGTCAGACAGGCAGTGGTATGAAGAGGAAACTATCTGATTGTGCCCTGCTGTTCTCAGCATGAGTGAACGCTGTTATACGTCAGATCGCAGCCGAGACCGTGATGAAGTCAGCGCAGATGGTTGCCACTGCCGTGAAAATGACGTGTTATGTCTGTGTGTTTTATCACCACACTGCACCCGTGGACATATCAATCTGACAGCGGCTTGAACGCTGCTGCGATTGTACAGGAGATCTTACTTTTCCTCCACTCGTAAACATGGGTTAGTTTCCCAAATATTTATGGGGTATTGGTTGTCAATGAAAACGAATGCATGATCAAACGTTACAGCCCAGTACTGTACAGGGCAATAAAGGGAAATACATACACAGTAAATTCTTACCCATGGAAGCAGTTTTGGAAATTAGAATTCTACATGTGATTTTCACCTTTTGTGAGACCATGTACAATGCTGTACCTGCATCGGTCGAACACATGGCTACTGTCAGGTGTTTATATAACATTCGTGTCATAGCCCCAATAGAGTTTGCTCCTCCGTAATTAAAATGAAAAAAACGTTGGGCCTATCAATGTTGGGAGTTTCCTTGGGTTTATTGTTGCAACTCGTGCTTTCTAAATCCCACTAGTCAACTCCAGAAAGGCCTCGGATACAAAAAGGGGGCAAGTTTGTTTACAACACAGCCCTCCAGTGTTACCAGAGAAACACAAAAAATGTCAAATATTTTCCCAGCTCCACAGGGCACCGGTCAGACTCCACCCCCGAGGGAGGTGTGATCGCGGCTGGCGAGGAGAAGCAGGATTCCAGGCAAATCCCCGAGCCCAAGACTCGGGCTGCGCCTTTCTGCTGCTGCCGCAGGCACCAAGTGCTCACTCACGTGACAATCCACCACCACCACTAAAACCACAACTACCACAGACACCAAAACCAACCGCAGGAACCACCTGGACCGGCACCACTGCCACCATCACCACCACTCACCCCTCATTCCGCTTGCCTGGTCGATTCGCATTGAGGCCATTTACTTTACACCGTGTGTAGCGAAGAGCCACGGGCGAAGCACGTGCTACTAAAAGAACAAGGAGGGGAAAATACCTGAGACTCATTTTTAAAGACTAATCTATGGGGTACTTTTCAAGTAGCCCTGAATTTCCATTCACCTTACGTGCGCTACAGAATGATTCACACGTGAAGTCAGAGGGATTCATGAAAACATGCCAAGCTCGTGTTAACGTGGAGGCTGAAGTGATGATTAAGTGGAAAATCATTGCCGGTAAATAATGGTCCATTTACAATCGCTTTTCTGGTTTCCTTTATTTGAATAGACAAATTGGCCTTGAATAGTTTCTACCATTTGCAGGAGCGATGTGAGAGGCAACAATATACATTTTTTTTCCAGTTCGCTTTTTTGTGCCACTAGAACTTGGGTGCACGAGGGAAAAAACGGTGCATGGACGGAGAAGAAAACCAACGGGCACAGAGACGACACCGCCTGGAGGAGGTGGTGGCGTTATTTCAGGACATCCATTTTTAGGGCTCAAGATTAATGTCGCGATTAAAAATAGTAAAATTGCTTTTTAATAGCCCGGTATCATACCACACTCATATTAAGGATTTGTGGGGCATGAACCCTGTTTAGATGCAGGGTTATAAGCAGTGTTCATTTATGGCTGTACCAATCAAGCACAGCACAACTATCAGCCTGGGAATAATTTACCTTAATTGTTAAAAAGCAGCAATCCCCTGCTGTTTTTTTCTTCACAAACCCACCCACAGCTCTATTAAATTTGGTAAGAAAAATACACACAGACTAACTCAAGCTTGTTGGACCTTCCCAAGTCATTAAATCAAGAGCATCTCGTAAATTAATGAGAGAATTCTGCTAAATGTGGCCTGAGCTAATAGCTCACGTTACAGATCGCCCTCCCTGTGGTCCACCCCCTGGTGAACCGGCTCTGACTCACTGCAGAAAACTCCTTGGGGGGGGGCAAGGTGTTTGTTCAGGGTGTATAGCAACACGAGACACATGCACCTCAACCACATAGCCTGCACTTGCGTTACGAAGGCAGATGCTGTCCAGATTAACAGTACACTACTCAAAAATCGTACATTTGACATTTACATTTTGGCCAAAACTGATCTTTAAATATACGGGCACATTTAACTGTGCCGTGTATTAATAGTGATTTCGTTTTAAATAGCATTTATTTCACTGTATTTCCTGCATTCTAAACCACCTGTTCACTAATCGTAACTTGCAAAGCCATCGGTTTAAACAATACTGGCATTGCAATGAAACAATAAACGGTGGTCCTGCATCAACACTCCCTTAAAGCAGTTTACAGCAAAGTAAATAACTCGATATTTACATGTTTAGTATTCTGCAAAGCAAAGACCACGTAGAAAATACGACTCATAACGCCATGAAAGCCCTTAAGTAGTGTTTGATTGTAAGATTAACCGAACTTAAACTTTCATGTAAAGTTCTAGGTACTACTCAGTATGCTTATTTTCACAAGTTATACTTCATCCCCGACGAATACCATTTTAAGCTCATTATAATAATTCAGTGACGAACATGAAAATTTTCACGGGTCGTATATATAACAATAGGGCTGGGGAATTTACCACGTCCACATGCAGTATACCTAACCACGCAAAATACCATTCTGAGATCATCAATTCCAATAAATGTGCACATATTTGTAGAATAAGCAAAATGCCACGCATGGAATTTTCCCACAAAACTTTATATTCCACTAAAAAGCATGGGTAATGAATTAGCCTGGGATTTATTTAGGGGGAACACATTTCGATGAAATTGCACTGCACACTACGTTAACCCGTATGTGTATATACCAAAGTGATCTGCGACACACAGTTGTCCCTCCTTCAATGTGCATATGAATGAAGTTACATAATCACTAAAAAACCCATTAAGGAATTGGCCAAACAGCCAAATGCAGGACCCCTTCTGACTTATGCCCCACATGCTCATGAACCACACAGCTCAAGGCAACCACCGGCACTCCATTTCCACAACTGGAGTTGCCAATTGGAGCAGGAGCCTGCATTCTCCTGAACCATTTCTTTTATAGGGCTGGCCTGAATTCCACATCAATATTCAGACACAGCAGATCTAGGCACGTATGGTAAACACGAGCGCAACTCAAGCCATAACTCAAGTAAAATCATGGGAATTAAACTTTTTTGTTGCTAACTTCAGTTGTCTATCAATTGGGAGTCCTGGGCAAAATCGGGCTCGCTCAGGTGAACTCAAGTTGTCTGTCCATGCCCACGAGCCATTCATTTGGATGACGATATTATGATGAATATCGTCCCACTATGAAAAGCTAACAGACGCTCATGGACATGTTTGTAGCTGATCGCTATGCGTTACGGCACTGATCAAATCTGTGAATGACGAGATCAAAAAAACATCACAAGATAAAAAATGTACTTGTTTTAATACAGTAACGATTAAACAAGCACAAGGCGAGCACTCACAGCCTGCCGGTGTCCACACTGCAGCAGCCTGAGGCCACGCATTTCCCGTATAGTAACAGTATAAATTGCACGCCTGTCACATTCCTCAGTAACCTAAATAACTACTGTACACATTGTATGAAACACGAAGACAAAGATTCCCCGCGTAGCCTTTAATAGGCTGTTTGGGGCAAGTGCTGTTAGCGAGTAGCACCCATGAAGGCCGGCACGGCACACGAGGGGCTGTGGGTGGCCAACACCACCACGCCCGGCCGCCTTTGTCTCCTGCACAAGGTACTCATTTGAGGCTGAGTCGACCTAGGGGAGGCCCAGGACCGATTCAGATAATCATCACCGGGTGTTGGCTATGAGCGGAAACAGAATCCGCTACACAACCGCTCCCCATATGAAACACACACACACATCCTCACTCTCACTTCAAAACGATGTCTCTCTCGGTCCGTAATTATCCAAACTGTGTGCAGAATATCTCTGCTGCTTTTCACTTTTCTCGGCCATGTGCGTGAAGTGTACACCACGCATGCACAAAGACACCCCCCCCAACCCCCGTGTAGCCTTAACAGACTGTGTGAGCAAATGCTGTTCGCGAGCACCTATTAAGGCCGGAACGGCACACGAGGGGGTGTGGGTGGCCAACATCACAAGCGGCCGCCTTTGTCACACCAGGTACTAATTTGAGGCCGAGTCTACCTACGGGTGGCTTAGGACCGGTTCAGATGATGGTCACTGGTGTTGGCCATGAGCAGGAATCGAACTCGGCTGGCCGGGTCCGTAGCGCAGGACGCTAACTGCTACACCACCACATCCCCATACACCTGCAAAGACAAATATCCCCCGTATAGCCTTAATAGACTGTTGAGCCAAGTGCTGCTAGCGAGCACCTATGAAAGTACACACACAAACACAGGTGCACAATTACATGTGCCCGTACACACACACGCGTATACAGATGCATGCAGACGAGGCGCACGTGGGTGCAGACACACAGACAAGGGGCCGTCCATAAATGACGTCACGCACCTGGGGGGAGGGGGGGTCAGACATTTGTAACGATGTGTGACGATGGGGGGGGGGGTTGCGAAATGTGACGTCACACCAAAATGCGCAACTTTAAATAAATATAGACAACACGTTCCACTTAATTAAATATACTTTTTAATAAATGTTTTCTCCTACAACATCAGAGTGCAGCGCCACATTAAATACGCACTACAATGACAATAGTTTAAAGCGATTTGAAGCATGCTTTATATATTTGAGGGGGGGTAGAGCTTTGTGGCGTCATACTTGAGGGGGGGGGTCTGACTTTTTGTGACGCCGTGTGACGAAGGGGGGGAGGTCAAAATTCGTCCAAAATCGCGTGACGTCATTTATGGACGGCCCCCATGTACGCACGCAGAAAAGGTCTTTTAACATTTTCTCACGTCCGCGTGTACACAAACACACACGTACAACAAGCTCACCCACTCACTCCTCCAGTATACATACAGCGTGCACACGTGCCAACCACATACTCACGTATGCACACACCGTGCATACAAACGTGGGCGCGCACACACACCCACACGCGCGCTGTGTACACAAAGACACGTGCGTACACATGTATGCACACACACTCATAGCAGACAGAAGCTATTGCTTTCACTTACCAAGCTCAGTGAGGCTTTCATTCATAAAAACACAGCAGCCTCTCACACGCACATTCACACACGCGCCCTCCTCCTCCTCCTCCCCACCCCTTGGGCATGTCCACCCAGGGAGATGTGGAGGCACAAACGCTCATTAAAACTTAACACACATACATTACATATACACATACTCTACATGCATTCATATCGTGCGATTAGTTTACACACACCACTGATATCTAACGATTCACGCGTACTTTTATTTTCAACAGGTTGGTTTGTTGCACATCTCACGGAGATACATGTGTGAGAAAACTAAGGCTGAACGATTAATCGATTTGAAATCGAAATCGCAATTTGAAACAATGCGATTAGCAAATTGCGAAGGCTGCGATTTTTTGCGATTTGAAAAGTCCGATTACTTTCTTATTGGAATTGTTTTATTTTTAGTATTATAACTTTATTTATTTAACTTAACAATTGTTCTGTTTGATTGTTCTATTTCAATTAAAACACTTTATTAAATACATGTTCGAAGCAATTCATATATTTTAAGTTCTCATCCTTGCATTAGAATATATAGAGCAGTTCATATTTTGATGGTATCATGTGGTAATGCTCCATCACATACTCACTCTTTGATTCTTTCGGTAAAGTCACGTAGGTAGAAATAAAATAAATTACGACGTTTCGATCGCGACCCTCCAACGCTCCATCACATGTTTTAAATCGATTACACAGTGACCATTGCACTGAAGCAAATCAAATCGCAATATCTGTCAGAAAAATCGCAATTAGATATTTTACCCAAATCGTTCAGCCCTAGAAAAAATCCCATCACCAACAGAAACAACTTCGGCCAACACGCGGAGAGTTATTTTGAGCTGCTGGGGCCGCATACGACCGAGTGAGACAGACGTTGTATATGCAACACAAAGTCGTTGTGTGTGCTTAAATCTCCACGTACCAATGCGTAGACTGTACCGGGATGGCTGGAAGACGTGACAGAGAATGTAATTTTTTTCTCAATTAATTGGCTTTCATTTCAGTGGGGAATCTGTAAATGTCTCGCCATTTGAAATGCACACACGCTCGCACACATAAAATACACAAATACACGATGCTATGTGCACAACAAACGAGTGCACATACAAATGAAGGACAATTCATGTACGTGCAATGCAATTAAGTGAACATGCAAATAGTTTGGAATGAATCACTGTAGGTGGTGAACTTTATTCAACCAGGTGAGAACAACCTCTTTGAGGCTGAAAGGCTCTTTCAACAAAGGGTGGCCTGAATTATGCATACCGTACACATGTATACAGCACATATATACAGCACACATCAGATTGTAAATGTTGTGGCTTGACCGGTGTGCTGTACCAGTGTGCTGTACTAGTGACGAATTGGCCACGTTCTGTTTACGTGACAACCCTTACTAGTTGGCTGTCGGGTGGTCGCGGGTTTTAACGACACATATTTATGCGATCTAACCCCAAAAAAACCTCTATTATACACAGATATACGTGAGATTGATGGTCACAAGCAATATATTGAGAACTTTACTTGCAAACAGACAAGACTAAATTATAATGATTATGTTTCGAGTTTTTTGTGATATTGTGCTCTGTGCACTGCCAACGAAGAGTCACCAAAAATCGTGTTAAGGTCTGAATTAAAGTTACTCACCAAAAGGTCAGACTGAATTAAGTTTCAATGACTTTGACACGGCACATGCTGTACATACATGCACACCAACATTTGACAACTCCATTTAATGCACTGGGTGTACGCACCCATTATTTTATAGCTGAGCCGACCTAGGGGAGGCCCATGTCGGGTTTAGATAATCGTCACTGGTGTTGGCCGTGAGCGGGAATCAAAGTTCGTAGTGCAGAGCGCTAACTACTACACTACCACTCCGCACACACAAATACATAACATATATGCACAGGCACTGACACACGCGCCCACACTGACGCCGCAATGCCCGGGACCACACAGGTAGTCGCAATCCGGCTGCCAAGTCGTGCGGAATGTCACTGTGTGTGTCATTGTCATTATTCTCTGCGCGACTCAATAAAACTAGTTGCCCGTGAACGGGACGCTTTAATGCAATTAATGCGGGCGAGTGGGGAGACGTGGTTGGGGAAGGGGGGGGCAGGGGGGCAGGAGGAACAGGAGGAGGAGATGGAAGACGGGAGGGGAATGAAGAGGAGGGAGAGGGGTTCAACAGCGGGGGAAATACAAATGAAGAGGCACACAAGGAACAGAAGGAAGAGTGGGAAGAAGTTTCATAATCATTGGGAGGATGAGCAGAAGCAGCAGGGGAGAACAAGGGGGATCAGGAGAGATGGGGGGGGGGACAGCAAGAGTGAAAGGCTGAGCAAGGGAAATAGGCGAGGGGAGCAGGTGGTGCATGAGAAGAAGGAACAAGCATACGAGTAGGAGGATAAAGAGATGAGAGCACGAGCAAGGGGGGCATGAGTAGAATGGGGAAAAGCAAAGCTCAGGAGGAAGGGGGCATAAGCAACAGAGAAAGAAGAACAGGAGGGTAAGAGAAGGAACAGGAGGAAGATAATAATGAGGAAGAGGGGGAAGATGGAAGCAGCAGTAGCACATGGGGCCTCGCCAGGGAAGCAACTCTCCTCTCCCAACAAAGTTCGCGACAATCCCCGGATCACGGACATTTCCGCATTCCCCGTGAACAAAACCGGAGCACACGACCTCCCCCCCCACCCGTTCCCAAGGCTCCTCAATAATCCTGCCGGCCCCAGACCCGGCGGACCCCCATAGACTGACCCAGAGACCCGCAATGACCCCACCCACCTCAATGACCCCTAATGCCCCAAAGACCTCAACGCCAGAAAAAGAGTCCACAGCAAACACTGTGACCCAAATCTTCAATAAGGGCACAGTGACCCTAAGACCCCAAGGAGCACATTGCCAGAAAGTACTCTGAGAACTGGCAAACCCAAACCACCAACAATTTAAAAAGACACCCCCCCCCTCAAATTAACATCCCAGAATCAAGCAACTCAAACTCAAGACCCCACACGAGGCAAGGTCCGCCCACCCACCCGGCACCCCCTCCCAGCCACTCCCAGCATCGTGGTGTCCCTTCAATCGCACACCCGGCACATAATAGGCAACAACAAAACACAACTCTACAAACACATAAACTCACACAGGATCCTCACGGTACACACCAACTCACACAAACTTACACACAAACTCACAACACAAACTCACAGAATACACCAACTGGCACCGCATAACAATACACTATTTCACAGAACTCAAAACACACCAATACACCAGCTCATAACGTTTTAACTCTAAACACACCCACAACACACATCTCACCACCGGAAAAAAACACTCATAACACAGCACACTCAAAACACACCCCATAGATACAGAGGTTGATAACACACAAACTCCTCACTTCTAACATCGAGGCACCACGCTTTCCTTCACTGCTGCACTACATTTCATCTTCACAAGAACTCACCTCGTGTCTCATACCCCTGCTATTGCTATAAAGCCAGCACACCGCTGCATTATAGACTACACAACTCAAGTATAGACCACCCCACTGCAGTACAGAACACTCCATTGAAGTATAGTGAACATACAATACAGTGCACACCATTGCAAGGCACTACATAGTGCACACCACTACAACACCCTGCGCACCGCTACAATAATACTTTACACTATGGACACCACTGTAAAACACTACAGTGCACACCAATGCAATGCACTGCACACCACTGCAATAATACACTACATAGTGAACACCACTGCAACTCTACACTCACTATACGACGCACAAACACTGCGACACACTGCACGTTGCAAAGCACTGACACTCGTGTTGCATATCGTGCACTGCACGCACGGTGCATCAATTCAGAATCAAAATATGTATTGAGACTGGGGGAATCCGATGAGCCACGAAGCTCTTTTTCACAGCTCGGGATGTCAAATGACATCCGCTAAACCGGTAACAGTTTGCAGTATGGGTCACCGGTTTCAACAAGTCAACAGGAACCGGTAACCGTTATCATTAGAATTTTAGTCATTAAATCGCAAGAGTACACAAACGACACGGCCCTCGTTTCTCGGTGAACAGGTAACGATGCAATGGCTCACGCCACGGCACGCGGAAAAGCCTCCACTGGAGTGAACTAGAGGGGGTATTTTGGCCTACTCTTCCACACTGACGCCAGACGTATTGGCAGAGGTGGGAGTACACAGACTTTACCCCACCACACACGACGATTGACTGATTGTTGAACCAAATTATACTGCTGGGCGGGGGGGGGCAGAGGTTGATGGTTGATTCATGAAACTTTCCCAATTGCTTCACCTGCCGCGCCGGGAAATTGGAATTGAACCAGCGAACGTCGTCTGAATTTCAAGGGCAAGCGCGCTAAACCATCCCACCACTGTGGCAGCTGCCTTCGTTTATCAGTTTAAAAACAAGGTAAACTTCTTGCGCGTATCGCTCGACATGTCGACATTTGCGGCAAACCGGTAACCGTTTCCCACGTGGTGTTTTTACAAACCGTTTTTTTTTTACCGGTTACCGGTAATGCAACAACAAAAAAATCCACGATTTCAAACCCACGTTTATCTTCATGTACAGTAACAAAATCAAGTGACCGTAACGAAATAACCAGGAATTAAGTTTAACACGGTGGTGGCGGGCTTTTGCACCCAACCCAAGCCACCCACCAACCCCTAAAGAACGGCGCAATGCCGACGGTAGGACCCACGTGGTGGGCCCGATGCCACCACGGTGGCCCCAACGCTGACCACCGTGAGGGGCACAACCCGGCCCACCGTGGGGGGCCCAACGCTGACCACCGTGGGGGGCCCATTGCAAACGTGAAGTCGGTCTTTTGCCGTGTGCTCTCTCTCCGTACTATAAACCACCACCACTTGCGCTGTTAGATTTGTCCGCGTTAACCCGCCCGTTATCAAACAGCTGCTGGGTGAGCAGTGGGTGATCGATCGATTCTCCGTCCTTCTCGCCCACGTTGATCAAACTCAGGTGGCGGGGAGTGCGCATCGCGCCGTGCGCTCATGCCGCTGATCGCGAACTTTGGTGGAGACCGCTTCAAGTAGTGTTCACGGGCAGACGATGGACTGCTGATGATGATGATGGTGACGATGCTACTGGTAATATGACCATTGCGATGATGGTTCTGGTGTGTTGTGCTGATGATGATGACGACGACGGTGCTGGTGTTGGCTGGTTGTGTTGCTGCTGCTGCTGATGATGACCGCTGGTGCTCGGAGGTGGTGGATGATGTGGTGGATGATGATGAGGTGGTGGATGATGATGTGGATGATGAGGTGATGATGAGGTGGTGATGTGGTGGATGATGTGGTGGATGATGATGATGTGGTGGATGATGATGATGTGGTGGATGATGATGATGTGGTGGATGATGATGATGTGGTGGATGATGATGTGGTGGATGATGATGATGTGGTGGATGATGATGATGTGGTGGATGATTATGATGTGGTGGATGATGATGATGATGTGGTGGATGATGATGTGGTGGATGATGATGATGTGGTGGATGATGATGATGATGATGTGGATGATGATGATGTGGTGGATGATGATGATGAGGTGCGTGTCGCACTCACCGGCTCTAGGCGCACGCTCGCACCGCCACGTGCACTCGCATGGTCAGCGTCTCCCTGCCCCCGGTGCTGGGGGGTCCCCCAGCGAGGTCTCTCCTTGCCCCTCCTCCTCCCCCCTCGTCGCCCTCCTCTCTCTCTCTCTGACCCTCTCACCTCGTCTTTCCCTCTCGCCTCCCTCGTCTCTCTCTGTCTCCCTCTGTCTCGCTCCGCTCTTCGCGGCCACGCGCTGCGAGGAGCCGCACTGCCTCCTGGGTGCCGCAGCGAGCGCGAGTCACTCGGCCGGCCCCGCCTGCAGACAGCCGCCTCCAATGTGCACCCCCCACTCCATACACCCCCCCCACCCCATACACCCCCCACTCCATACACCCCCCCCCACTCTATACCCCCCCACCCCATACACCCCCCACTCCATACACCCCCCCCCCCACTCTAAACCCCCCACCCCATACACCCCCCACCCCATACACCCCCCCACTCTACAACCCCCACTCCATACACCCCTCCCCACCCTATACACCCCCCCCCCACTCTATACACCCCCCCCACCCTATACACCCCCACCCCATACACCCCCCCTTCTCTATACCCCCCCCCCCACTCTACACCCCCCACTCTACACCCCCTCCCACTCTATACCCCCCCACCCCATACACCCCCCACTCCATACACCCCCCCCCCCACTCTATACCCCCCCACCCCATACACCCCCCACTCCATACACCCCCCCCCACCCTATACCCCCCCACCCCATACACCCCCCACCCTATACCCCCCCACCCCATACACCCCCCACCCCATACACCCCCCCCCACCCTATACACCCCCCACCCCATACACCCCCCACCCTATACCCCCCCACCCCATACACCCCCCCCCACTCTAAACCCCCCACCCCATACACCCCCCACCCCATACACCCCCCCACTCTACAACCCCCACTCCATACACCCCTCCCCACCCTATACACCCCCCCCCCACTCTATACACCCCCCCCCACCCTATACACCCCCACCCCATACACCCCCCCTTCTCTATACCCCCCCCCCCACTCTACACCCCCTCCCACTCTATACACCCCCACCCCATACACCCCCCCCCCCCCACTCTATACACCCCCCCCCACCCTATACACCCCCCCCCCCACTCTATACACCCCCCACCCCATACACCCCACCCCATACACCCCCCCACTCTACACCCCCCACTCCATACACCCCTCCCCACCCTATACCCCCCCCCCACTCTATACCCCCCCCCCACTCTATACCCCCCCCCCACTCTATACCCCCCACTCTACACACCCCACACACCCCCCACCCTATACACCCCCCACTCTACACCCCACACTCCATACATCCCCCCCACTCTATACCCCCCCACTCTATACACCCCCAACCCCATACACCCCCCCCCCCCCACTCTACACACCCCCCACTCTACATACCCCCCCCCCCACTCTACACCCCCCCCCACTCTACACCCCCCCACTCTATACACCCCCCAAATCTACGCCCCCCCCCCCAACTCTACGCCCCCCCCCACTCTATACACCCCCCAACTCTACGCCCCCCCCCCCCACTCTATACACCCCCCCCAGCTCTACGCCCCCCCCCCAACTCTACGCCCCCCCCCCCCACTCTATACACTCCCCCCAGCTCTACGCCCCCCCCACTCTATACACCCCCCCCAGCTCTACGCCCCCCCCACTCTATACACCCCCCCCAACTCTACGCCCCCCAACTCTAAGCCTCTACTTTATATTCCCACTATACCCCCTACTCAACCCAATCCCCCCTCACCGCCATATACGTTTTCCCCCCTCTCTATACCCTACAACCCCACGCTATATCCCCCCACTCTATGCTACCCCTACTCTACACCCCTCTACTCCATACCACCCTCCTCGTTACTCCCCACTCTATATACTCCAGCCCCTGCAGCCCGATAACCCTCCACTCTACTCGATACCCACACTAATGTCTCTACCCCCCCCCCCCCCCACTTTATACCCCTCTAATCCATAGCAATGTCTCCAAACTATAGCAACGTCTCTTTTCTAGCCCCCTACATTCTATACCGTGCCTTTATCCCCTCTACTATCTGAAGCCATTCTCACTACCTCCACTCTAGCCCCTCTTCTGTCTTTCCCATATAGAGGGACTACACTAGCAAGAGGCTTGTTTACCACCTCCTATTGGGCCCCTGAGTTCCCCAAACCAGCCTTGATCCCGTCTACCACCCTCTCAATCGCCATATACCCCATAATCTAATGGCCTAGTGCCCCCCTTTTCCCTACCCCTGTCCTATGTCGTATTTAGTGCCACAGGGACCCCTAATAACAATACCTACCTACTCCAGGTCCAAAAAAGAACTGTTTACATTAATTAACAACCATCCCAATGCTGAAAAAATCTATTTAAATTACTGAGTTGTGTTTACACAAAGCAACATCTCCCACCATTGCGAAAACTTGGCAGGACCCTCCTGAAGAAGTCTTGAAACCCGGTGAAGCTTTTGTGGATAAACAAACGAGATTAAAGTAAATCACTCAAGGGAATAAAGTGGAGATTGCGTTTGTGGGTCAAATGTTATTCAACATTTTATAGATGTCGAAAATGTGCTCTGCTAGTCCCTACCACAGCACACTACTAGTAAAAATAGTATAATACTATAGTTCAAATACTATTAATGCACTAGACAAGCTTTAAAATAAGTCTACAATGACCTATATTCCAACATCTATTGATCACGAATAAAATGTTGCTGACATTGCATAGGACGACAGTGGCAACTTTCAGTTGAGTTGGCAGTTGGCCGGGTGGTTTTGTTATTTTATTTATAATTTACCACAGCTATCATCAGCGGCAAGTTATATTTGTGTAGGACTTGAAATGACACGCGTTTGGTTGCGCTAATTAAGGGGTCAGGTCATTAAGAGACGCCACAGGTGTTAAGGACAACTGAGGACATAGAGTTGTTGCGCCAATTTTATGAACGCGGAAAGAGCCCACTTTTTTCTTTACCAATATAAATCAGCAGACAAATATGTCTCCATATATCCGCCTCCCCACATTAAGTATTAAGTATTTTTTTTACTCAACCCATCGGTCCCATGGCTTTCTGGGAGGGCATAATTTCAGCAGCATTGATGAAAAACCCTGAACAGTGTTTTAAGAGCAAAGTCAAGCCTGCTTGAACCAAATATCTCAGAGAGGTGCCCTTTCCTATAACGTCTGGCAATTCACCAGCATTAATTGAAAAGCAGGCCTGACTGCGAATGAGACACTGTATGTCAAAACCGGCTCAAAGTTGGTTGTCTTGAACCAATGCTGTTGAAATTGTGTTAGGGTACTTTCAGAAGGCGTTGTCGTTGACATGCAGTGTAAAAATTAGTATTTTTATGTGGAGGGACAGATATTTGAAAGAAATGTATCATTGTCTGCTGATTGATTTTGTTGCATACACTTGGGCACTTATCTGGCAGAGGGGCCCAGGAATGCATTGCCACAATGGCCAATGTTCCAGTAAACATGTTATGATTTAATTCTCATCAGGCCCCATGGTGTTCTTTGAAATCTCCAAACCATCATGAACTCTATCCCTCTCTGGTCTCTATATTTACATGCTATGAAGAAGATCAATTGCCCGAAACGTCGCCTATTATATATTCGTTCTCTTTTAAAGGTCAACACACAGAGTGTTGTTATTGACGTGTTGCTAGTTTTTTTTGCTAATTTCTCTAACCCCTCTCTCTCCGCCCCCGCCCCCCTCTCTCAAGCTTTTACACCTTGCCTCTCACCGTTGCCACTCATGGACATGCTAATTTCTCTAACCCCTCCCTCTCTCCCCGCCCCCGCCCCCCCCTCTCTCTATTTAAGGCCTCGACACTGAGGCGTAGTTTCTCTGTGTGCCTATGTTTGCTCTCTCTCTCTATGTATCTCTGTGATATCTGTCTGCTTATATGTCTGTCTATATGTTTCCGGTTCTGTGTTGTATCTCTCTCTCAAATTTAGCATTCTCAGGAAGAACGTAATCAACCAGATAGGGTGTTGACTGTTATGTTATCCGACTCTCTGTTGTATTACATTACATTTCTAAGTATACTAGATTTGTGTTTCTATTTAATTTATACCTGATGATGATTGCTTGTGTTGCAATCGAAACGTCGTATGCTAGTATTTAATTTATTATTTTATCTTTATACGTGACTTTACCGAAAGAACCAAAAAAATAATTCCTGCAGTCACGAAAGCTCCAAATTAAGTTTGTTGAGAGTTTATTTTACACCAACATGGGAGGGGGGCGTGGCCTATCGGTGGGGGGCGTGGTCTATCGGTGGGGGGGCGTGGTCTATCGGGGGGGGCGGTGCCGCTGTCGCCACGGCAACGAGCAAACAGGAAGACGCCGTGGTGATCAGTAAGGAAGATCGCTCTCTCGTTTATCGCATTTACGCTGCTTGAACATTTGGCCATACGTCAACGCACTCTCTTGTAAAATGTCAGATATTTTACATGTATATACTTTTGTGTTTCGCACACGCGAGATCGGCGTTAGCTCGGTGGACACGCGGCTGGCCGGACGCTTCGGTCTGTGGGTGGTCTTCCTTATCCGGCGGGGAACGTTTAACTTGGAGAGAGGGAAAAACATCGCTTTGTTTAAATGCGCTGCCTGCAGCATATGTCAATGCGAACGTAAATTACTCTTGTCGGATTATACATCGCAATCACCCCCCCACCACCCCTCCCCTACTGACAGACTAATGCCCGTTCGCAGGATCGGTGTGGAGCCACATTGTGCCGCACGGGGACAGCTGCCATTGGGGGGGGGCTTTAAAAATCTGTGAAATAGAGCTTCATAGCTCATCGGATTCCTCCAGTATGAATAAACATTATCATTTAAATGTGTTGAGATGAGATGCGACGCGCGCTGAGACCGCCCGGTGTATAGGGCGCTATATTAAAAGCAAATAATTAGTATTGTAACATTCATAATAGGTATTTTACCCTTTTTTTCTGGCAGAAAAAAGGGTAAAAAAAACTATTATTATATTTTGCTACTGGCAAAGGAGGCCTCATGATGTAAATATTGAAATATTCTTACCCGCCCCTACTGGACATGTGTGAAAAAGAGCTTAATATCTCATCGGATTCCTCAAATTTAAGTAAACGTGACCCCCATGACCTCCACGACCTCCACATGTGTTTCCTTCGAGCAGTCGTTACGAGCTTGGAACAGAAGGGTTTGTTTTTACAGACAATTTTATTTCATACGGACAGAGTTGAATGTCATCAACGGGAAGTGTGAACGGTCAATTAAATAAAGTGAGAGACCAAAACCCATACTACAATATGAAGACCAAGCCAAATGGAACAGTATTGTGCCACCCATGAAAAAAATCCTTCAACATACTATACAACACCCGAGCATTATGACCATACATTTACTGACATTACTACCAAACGCAGTGCAGCAAACTGAGGGCTTTTAAAAGTTTACTTTCATTGCCAAGGGAGAGGCTACATGGCAGAGAAAGAAAGGAGAGACACTTAATAGAAAGGGAGAGGCTACAGGGCAGAGACGGAAAGGAGAGACACTTCATAGAAAGATAGCCATAGACCGATGTGAAGGGGAAGGTCTTGAGTCTGGAGTTAAAAAGGGGAAGTGTGGATGACCAGGGGAAGGGAGTTCCAAACTACGAGCACAGCAGAGGAGGAGTAACTGCCCATTGAACAGAGGGTACTTAGTGTTCCACAACTTCTAGATAGAAGCCACTGTGAGGGGCGTTCTGCCTGTTGATGGTGTGGATTTCACACTTTACCATGCATTTTGCGTCCGAGTTACAGGCCCAAGTACAAATTGCATATTCATCATACAGTTCAGTCATCACTGTTGCATGACGGGTTCCCCAAGCTGACGTTATTTATGATCCTGCAAAGCAATGGCGGAGCCAGGATTTTCAGGTAGGGGGGCAACCCCTCCAGCAATGAAAAATGATAGAGTAAGGACTTGTCCCTTGCGGCGATGGCGCAGCCATCGATGGAGGGTCGAATTCGAACCGCGTTGTGTGATCGGCATCGCGCCCGCTGAAGGTGTTTGCCTTCAGGGAAGTCGTGTCCTGTATACGCAACTGCGCACAATTCTGAGTCACTTATAACTGCTTTGCCGTTACTTATTGCCAATTATGGACTTATCCTATCATCTCATAGAGTCCCTGGCACGTAATAATATGCTACAGTAGCAATGGGGGTCGCAAAATGCCGATTTATTACGAATACACCTCAATGATCCGATCAAAATGAGGGATTTCGATCGGATCATTGGGGGGAGGGGGGGGGGCACGTGCCACCCCACCCCCACTGGCTCCGCCAGTGCTGCAAAGTGTTGTAATAATTATCTAAGTACCTGCACATGAGATGATTTCATCACTCTGTATCCTTGATAGACGTCAACTAGGACACATTCCAATCCTTGTCTGTCACTCCATCACTATTCTCGACCATCGGTCATCATCCCTCCTCGCGGCGTGTCCTGCCCAAGCCCACTTGAACTACTTTACCATATGTTTTTAACTGATATTTCTCTTTCTTCCCTCAGTGTAAATCTAAGCATGCCTCTCTCCATGCTTTTTTGCACACTGTTCAGATTTTGTTCTTCGTTCATGACCATGACTATGTTTCTAGTCATACCGACGATGTATTTGTATACTTCAGGGATAACAGCTGATGCTGGGGCCCCTTGAGCTGCTTGCAAGCAGAGTGAAGGTGAGGAGAAGGGATGTCTCGCAGTGTGCGGTGGCGGCGTGAGGCGAGCGACCTCGTGAGTTGGAGCCAAGACCAGGCCCTGAACACCACCATGTACATCCTGCGCCAGTTTGGACCCACCGGCTTCATGTTGCAGGAGGAGGGGCAGCGTAGCACTGTCAAGGTAACACGTGGCATGTGTCATTATGCTTCATTAATACACTTCTCATTTTCTTTAGCCCCCCTCCCTGTCGCTAGTCTTAGAAGTAATTAATGGAAGGAAGATATCACTCAAAAAACTGGTGCTTACCTTGTAGATAGTGTCATGTATTCTAGGCTGTCCGCCTTGAATTTGAAGCTCCGTTAATGATTTAAAAAATCATGTTATGATTCTACACATCATTTTGGGACTATGCTGATGTAACCGTGTTGTTCTTTGCATAATGTGTATTAGGTCACCACAGGGACGTCACCATAGTGCTATGATGGAGTGCCTGACCTTGATTTTAAATTATCACTGTTTTAATTGTTCGTGCAGTTGCAAACTCAAGTTAAAGAGCCTGCATGTTTAAACGAGCAATAGAGTGGCTCATTTCTGTTGGCGCTCCTTTGCCAGTGATGGAAATTCTACATTTCCATAGGTGAAGCTAGTCTCTCCCTAGGACAATGATGTTGACTTCCTACAAAGTGGTACTTATTTATAGAACATGTAGGGATGAGGGGTTGAGTCAATTCCAAGCCAGGACATTTAAAACAGTCTGCATCAGCAGCAGGCCATGCTTTCCCACCTGATGACGGACGCTTGTGTTGCGCCCGAAACGTCGTGATTTATTTTATTTTATTTTTATACCTACGTGACTTTACCGAAAGAACAAAAGAGTAAGGATTTGGAGATTAGTGCTCTGCCACAGTGCTATCTGGCTATGTGTTCTAGACACGGGTGATTTAAAACAGAGAACAAAATAATGCTGCTTTAAGTTTTCATATTTCTAATATATTCTTCATGCAGTTTGAGATAAACATATGACTCGTCATCACCACATTAGCAGTAATATAATCAGAAATAACATCAGCAATAGCAGCTACAGTAGCATAATTTAAATAAACCAAGTTTTCTACGGAAAATGACTTTGTCTTAAAACACATTTGCTCGAACACGTAACATCCTCTTCATTATGAAAACAGAGGTTTTTGATTAACACCGTTTACAGGAAGAATGTTCCATATCTAGAAGTAACGGTATATAACATAATCTTAACTTCTTAAAGAGTACAAAATGCGAATTGTTTTGATGTGTGATATCCTTACTTTGTTAACTGTTTAACCTTAAATATCTAGGTTCTGCTAGGGGACCCACACCACTGCAGCTGCCAAACATTTGTTAAAGAGAAGGACTTGTGCAAGCACATTTGCTGGTTGGTTGACTTCCAGTACTTTATAACTAATGGTTTCACATTGTCATCGCATTAAACACAATATGTTATTGACGAAGCATAAGGTAACATCAATAACTTGATTTGGGAGATTATTTTTGACATGCACAGCGTTCATTTTTCCTCACATGTCACACCTTCAAACACGTAAAATTGTATCACTTTTGTCTTTTAATGACACTTCACCCTGTTTTGCATCTTAAACATGAGTCCACAGCATCTTTAGATGCTTACGTATTGGACGCTATAAAATATATTCATTATTTGTGGTATTATTATTTACCAAAGTCACTCTTGCAATTGAGACTGGCTGGGTTTCTTGAATTCTTACCTGGTTCAACAAAATTAACTTGAAACTCGATTTACAACAACTATGATGTGTAAAATTACTGTCGCCACAGCGAGGCTAGATTGGGTAATGCTGTGAGGCTGCCACAGACAGATATCCACATACTATTTACTCATTTGCATGTGCTGAGTTTAGAATGTTGTCACTTGTCACTACATACCCTTTAACCTTAGAGTTAATGTCAGATTACTGTAGTCACCTTTAGTAAAACAAAGACAGTTCTTATTGTACAGTACAGTATACATTGCATAAACGCGTGTGTTGTTGTCAAAGGCTTCTCCTGAAGAAGTTTCGTCTGCCAAGGGAACATGAGTGTAAGAAACCATTTACGTATTTATTTTTTACACATAAGATTTATTGCAACAACATTGCTTCTCAGGATGTAGTACTAGAGTCCCAACATTCTAGACGTCTTTCAACAGATAGACTCACACATCCATGGTTGGTTGCCTCGCTGCTGCATGTGCAGATGCTTTTCAGGTTGGCTTGGTTGCACGGGAGATTGTGGAGCTGCTAAGTGGATTGCGCCACACGCAAGCTGCCCGGCCTGCCAACACCCAGCCCACGCACCTCTCCAACGTTGCCCATGCTGGCAGTCACGCCTCTATGGCCCAGAAGGACATCGGCATCAATGACATCTGTCCCATCTGTCAGGAGGAGTTTTTTAAAAGGAGGCTGCCTGTCACATACTGCAGGTCAGAATTACATGCAAGTGTTTATTCTCTTGGCTGCCACTATTTATGTGCAAGTCCTGGACCTATGTAAAATTACACGTGGAAACAGCCATGGTCATGTTGAGTGGATGATCTACCCCTTATGGTGTTACCTGTGACAGAAAAATGAGGTAGTTTGCACCTTTATTTTGGCCGTCTTGTTGATATGCTGTGAAAGCGTTACGCATAAGGATGCCCTATGATACCATGTTTGGCTTACAGCTTTTGTCTTATAAACATAGACCACTGTTGCATTCATATTTCCATAATGCCCCAAAAAGAGGGCACTGTTTACATTGGTGCCCATTAACTACATTATTAAGTTACAGTATCTGTTTGGAAAGGACCTCATCAGTACCACATATAATAAACAGTATTTTAAATAGACCCTCTAATAGTCATGAATGTACTGTTAAATGATATGCTTTCCAGTTAGGAATGTAAATGGCCAAGGCCATAGTTTGTATGAGAACTGCCTGAGGAAGTGGTTACTGGGACAGAGGGATGCATTTTCTTTATGAATACAACTCTCAACGTTCATTGCAGTTCATGGTGTGCTGGTTATTCATTGGGATGAATACTTATTTAACAGGAAATATACTGCACTGCTAAATATTTATTAGGATCCAATGCAGAAATTGCTGTAAAAACGTGTAACTTCTGAAACCTAATAAGCTCACTGTAGTCGTTAAACCAGTGGCTGGTAACAACACAAACTGTCACAAATACAAAATGCAGGACGCTATGCAGGCATGTTGCTCATGTGCTCCAGGCATGGCTGCGGCAACAGCGTGCACATCAGTTGCATGAAGATGTGGGCTGACCACCAGACGAGGGAGGGCGATGATGGCTCGATGACGCTCAGCTGTCCACTGTGCCGGGAGTGCTTTGGCACTTATGCCCTGCTGCAGGAGGAGGCAAATAATGCTGAACAGCTAATCACAGCTGCCGAGAGGGTCCGTCTACACATTCATTCTGGCATTGCGTGCCACCACTGTCAAATGCGCCCCATCCAAGGAACCTGCTACAGGTAGGATGTGGCTCTAGCATGGTCATCTGCATTGCATTCTCCTGCAGCATACGTTGTGAGTCAGCTTTAGGGAACCTTATATTTGTACAATGTGTTTTCTAGTTTGGTAAAAAACTTGGAAATCATAACAATAAAATATCCAGTTTGCTACAGGTTACAGCTGAGGTGTGTTTAAATGTGTTGGGGAAACTGTGCTGGTTCAGCTGCATGATTTACCAAATTGGAGATTAAAACAGGAAAAAGCAATGAGTGTTTTCATCAAAGCTATCATGCAGGAATTAAAAAAAGAGAAACATTGTCAAGTTAAGATGTACCGCTACTGGATTAGCTTTGCATTGGAATGCTTCAGTGTAGGACATATCCAGTTCATAGTTGTCTGACAAATGAAATGGGTTGTATTGACTTGCCCTGAGACAAAATGTGGGATTATATTTAAAATTCCAGAAACAAGTATGTCTGCATTTTTAAGTAAAATTTATATGGCTTCACTATCGTGAAATAAAACCTTTTTGTTCAAAGGGCAGTTTCAAGAACGATCAATTTGTAGTTCAAATGATTTAGTTCAACACCAACTCTAGTGTTAGGCTTAACACCGAAGTCCACAATTTTTATTTATACTGGAGGAATCCGACGAGTAATAAAGCTCTTTTTCACAGATGTCCAGTTACAGAATGTAATGACGTTTCAATTTGTGTTTAGCAGAGCGGTGTTTTGTCACGTAATAATTTAGAGTGAAAACTAATTTCACCAATTACAATACACCACATTCAGCAGTTGTTCATTGGGAGTCGAAGCTGACTTAACTTAATTTTACATTATAATCTTGTAGCACTGGATAGTGTCATGCATAATTTGACTAACTTGAGAACTCCAGATAACGTTTTAGGTCTTGAGTCATTATTTTTATATTTACCTACGTAAGTAAATTCTGAAAATCTATTTTCAAAGGTTAAAACAACGTGACCGTGAAGTCTTGAGTAATATAGATGAATCATGTCCAGTTTTTAATGATAACATTTGGAGTATGCGTTAACTAGAGCCTTATATATTTAACTGCATTGCTACTACGATATAAAAAACATGGCGTTACGAACCCAGCATTTTTCAGTGAAAATCCTTCAAGAACTTTGTTCTCTTTTAAAACCATTCCTTTTATTTTCCAAAGAAGAGAAAACTACACAATGCCACTAATTGGTACACATTACTCATCACTTAATCACGGGCCCCAATAACTTTTTAAAACAGATTCTTCTCCACTCGTGCGTCAGTTTTTTCTGTCATGTGAACTCAAGCTGTCCAGGAACATTTCTATCCATATGGTTAAGAATTATATTCACAGTATGTCATACATCAGTCATTTTCATGCACAAAATGTCTAGTGTGCCACCCGTCTTTCATGCTAGCATTGAACTATATTACATATTGCGACCACATTGAACGCTTCAAAGCACATGTACTGAAGTTTTGTTATACAGTAATGTACCGTCATAATTAGACATGTCCTATCAATTCCTGGATGAAGGCCTCCCGATGCCTTCACCGTCGCACATATTTCCATGAAGGAACAAGCAGACGTGAAACTTGCAGGCTTAGTTTACAAAATAATATAAAAAGTATAGTACTATACTGTCAGAATAATAATAATACAAGTTTTTGGGTTAGATCGCATAAATATAAATGTGTCATTAACCCACCACCACCAGACAGCCAATTAATAAGGTTTGTCACGTGAATAAAACATGCCAATTAGTTATTACTTTAGCACATTGGTGTGATGGCGAGTAAACCCACAAAATGTACACTTGAGTATGACGTTTCTCTGGTGATATTAACCAACTTCGTCAGGTGATTTGCCAGAATTGTGAAGAAGTCGTCCTGCTTCCGGTCTTAAATAGAGCAAGATGATGTCATGATTGTGAGCCTACAATATTGGTCATGAAAGCCTACATGTTACATTTACTGTACTGCCATTGTCAGCAAGCGCCAAGGTGTACAAAACAACATACTACATTTGATTTAGCAGCTGCCTTTACAGGTTTATAGGAGGGCACTACTTTGCCGGGTTCTGCCAGATAACCAAATGTATGAGAGCTATAATGGGTGGGTCACAGTGCTATCTTTGATTCGCTTATAGCACAGTGCCCTGCTAGTTAAAACATTTGCAATGTGAAACCATGTATTCAGGAGACAAATTGTTATTCATTAAGATTACTATGTTTTTCATACTATTGTGCATTTTACTCATTGGCTTGCAAGTTTAATATATATGATGGACATGACAGATGTGTTTTTAAGGATAATTGTACTACATTTTTAATGGCAACAAGCCCTCTTTTTACATGCAGTTATAACAGGGTTAAGCCTAAGTGTTGAACTAACAGGGTTAAAATTTGTGAATTAAATTAAAGGACAATGAAACATCAGTTTCTCAGCTAAACACAAATATGAAAGTCTTCTTTCACGTTGAATATGTTGCAGGTGTTTTACTATTCGCAACATATATATTTTTTTGCTTTACAATTACGTACATTTATGGTATCCATGGATGTGAAGAGCTTGAATTGTTGTAAATCTGTCTCTTTTAATGATTAAATCACACTATTAATGTTTGACGCTGCTATACATTGGCCAAGTGGTAAAATGTGAATACAGTAGAAAATGTTTTTCATTTGAATGATTCTGCAGTGTCATAGAAGTACTGCTCTTACCAAACACATTGTTTTTTCTGCTGACAGATGTGCAGAGTGCATGGACATACACCTCTGTCAGGAGTGCTTCTCGGCTCGCAATCATTTCCATCACATGTTCGTCTTTAGAAAAGTGAGGTTTTTTTTCAATTTAATGTTTCCCCTCCAATCATACCCATTTTTACATCCCTCTTGCAAACTACTGGTAAAGTCATTGTGTGTTTAAGTCTCAACATAGCTGCTCATCTGTCTGTCTATGCAGTACAGAATTATATAACCACATGGTATCACATGTGCCCATCGGCATTCAGATGTGGAAGCACATGTGCTCGCTGCTATTATGCATGCGCAATTCATGCTATCATGCAGGAAACACTTTGCGAAGTTTTGAGAATAGATGAACCAATCACTATAAAGCTTTGCACAAAAATATGTATGTATAATGGATTTCAGTTACTATTTGAGATATCTGAAGTAATATTACAGCAAAGGTGTTGTTATTTTACGTGATAATGTACATTGCGTTGATAAAGTAACATTCCCACCAATATATGTGGACTATACGATGCAAGCCATTTTCAATAGGGGAATAACAAAGGCATGGCACAGCCTGTATGCACAGTGTTTGCATTGCTTTTCATGTGACTTTGACTGAAACCTATTAGGCTGAACTGGAATGCAAGAACAAAGTAACGAAAAATTCTTAGTTTGCCGCATAAAGAAAATGCAGTGATTTTCACCGTTGGTTCCTTCCGTGGCAGAACTGCATGCCCACTTGTACCGACCCTTCATGTCATGCTCTTGCAGTTGGGACGCTCTGCTGAAGTATTTCAGGATTGAGTCAAGTTTGTGGTCAGGGCGTGTTGGGGCCGCATTGCCTTGACTGAGACTATGAGGGATTTCTATAACACTTAGGATTTTGTGCCAGGGATGCCACAATGAGTGCACACCCACGTCGACTGACTGCCTTCCTTTCACTTGGATGAGTGCAAACATGTAGGGATATTGTATTAACATACTTTGTTTCAATGGATAATTTCTCTTGAGTGGTAAAGGTTGTCTTTACATACTGTATTGCACTTTTCACAACATAAAAATTACCTACTGTAGCATCTAGGTTAGTATACATGTACTCAATTACGAATTTCCAAAATACATTGGTTGCGAGATGTTAACTTTCTCGCCTGGTATACACGTGGTCGTGGGTTCAATCCCGACCCTGACACCTGCATATTTGGAGATTACATGTTCTCCCCGTGGTCGCGTGGATTTTTATCCAGGTCCTCCGGTTTTTCCCTCCACATGTAGAATCACGCGTTTAGAGTATGTGGCTGCTATAAATTTCCACATGATGTGCCACTTTCTTGAGCTATCATTTGTGGTTAGGTAGTTTCTGAAAAATAGTTATATAACTCAGTGGGCCTTACCTGGTAAAATAAAAAAAATGTTTAATAGTTTTTTTTTCACGGAGTTGCACATCAGGACAGTTGACATGCATTGTGTTGCACTCTTTTACGCTTCGCTCCACCTGCTACTGACTTCCTGAGCTCTCGGGGTGTAGTCTTACCCTTCTTTTTGTCTTGTACCGAGCACCCTGAAACTTGGGCTAGGTATGCATTTCCTGCCCCAACCATTGGTAAGAAGGAGAGCTAGTAGGCAATTCTGTACACTCTTTATTCACAGATTTATTGAGGTACGTTGCCTGTGAAACTGAGACGGCTGCAGGTGTAGACTTTAAAGGCTCGGAAGGAAGCCAGTTGTCCACCCACTGTGCTTTGTAATCAGCCAGGCTTGCAGGTGCTGCCATTCAGGCATTAGTAACCATGCCAGTGCATGCATTTTTCAAACAATTTTTTTGACACAGAAATTCTATACGTTTAAGTACATAATGAGGGAAAGTAAAATATGGCTGTTGTGTGATATGTATTCTAGAGTATGTATAGTAAATGTTAAAATAGCTACATGAATCATTTTACGTAGTTAATTTATTTATTTTTCCTTTCTTCAGCATTAGCTTTTCCAAAATTATACATTAATCGTAATTCTAATATTAGGAAGCCACTGGAGGTATATACTTTTAAATCTGGATTGAAAACTAATTTCTTTTGAACTGTGTTTGTCTTTAGTTGGTTGTCCTTCCCCCATACCTCCGATTAGTGCGGATGGCTATATACGGTGCAAAAGACGTTCAACATATATATATATAATTTGCTGTCAGCTTGCCCAGAAGGGTGGGCCCCCACATAGCAATCTGCGCTGAGCCTCCAGAAACTTCTGGGTAGCCCTGTTTGCACTTAATATGTGCTGTTTTATATATATGTGTGTGCATATGTATATTGAGTAATCCCATGAAAACGGGAATAAATCTCTGCCAGAAAAGAATGCAGCACACCCATATGTTTACTCCCTACTAATATTAATGGTGCTGAGCCAGCAGCAAGGGTTGCAAAGTGTTTAAACAGCGAGGCGATGTGTCAACCTAGTCTTTGTTCCACCACACCTGAGCATTATATATCAATCTAACCACGAAGTGAGAAGGTGCTAACTTTATCAATAAAGTCACAATGTGCAGGAAATCAAATTAAGTCAATGCAGTTTCATAATTGTTATTGTTATACATGGAGTACATTGTGTTCGTTTCATGCACATAACGGTTATACCATGACTGATTGATGGACATTACACTACCTTTTTTTTCAATTGTCTCCGAATGTTGTTTCACTAACTGTCAGTTTTTTTAAATAAGGCTACGGAAAGTAAGAGTGCAGCCCTGCAATTTCTTGTTCATACCACTGATATCGGAAAGGCCCCCACTAGAAGGCACTGTAAAGAGCCCCTCGAGAAGGTATTTTGATCTACTCCTCCATACTGCGACCTGCTGATCACCTAACTGTGATGTACCCGTTTATACTTCTGGGGGGTGGGGGGACAGAGATGCAGAGTGCTAACCATTACACCACAGCACCATGAAGACAAGTAGAACGTGGTAATATTATTTGTGTACACTATGCATATGCATCTGGTTGTTTTGTAGACACGATCCTCCAGCTGGTGTCCGGTAGAAACAGAGTCCGGGCAGCTGCTGCCCTCAGTGAAGCACCAGGGGACGAATGCCAGGGAACAGGGCTGTACCAAGTATGAATCACCACAGCGTCCCACGCAGTGCGCTTAAGCTGTACACACTTCACTTTGTTAACTGGCCAGGCATGGGAGAAAAGACTTCTTCTCTCCTTTGACCTATGAAGAGCAATTATTCGAGGTTCAGTTGTAATTGATTTATCCATTGCATTGCATTGTCTCAGAGTTTGTGAATTGCAGACACACCCACCCTTCACATCCACATTTATATTTTGCGCAGATCAAAGTTATAAAGTCCACGGTTTGGAGTTTGTAGCCACAGTCACGCACAGGAGAAAGACCTGTGCATTAGGTGTCCGTGTCTTCCATGGTTTCTGCGGATCCGGTTCAGCACAACCCATTGTTTCTTTGGAAGACCAAAGCCGAGCAGTGTAGTGGTGGTGGGCTCACTGAGTAGGTGTTTTTTGGGCACATTGCTTGAATGCCACGAGTTTATCCACATATTTTCCATGCTGAAATTCGCGTCACGCATCGTGTGTGGGTTTCCAAAACGGTTCTCGAGATCTTGGCCATGGACGTAGGATATTGTAAAGATCGGGTGAAAACCACACAAAGTGCTTAAATGCTTAGAGTAGAAGCTGTAACAAAATTAAACACTGGGACTTGTTATTCTCTTTGTATTTGAGCATAGTCTCCCTTGGAAAAGAGTCTTGTCTCACTGAGCTCTGACTTGGTTAGAAATGCTGCACTGCTATTGGTGCATTCAAATATTCAACGTAAAGATTGGTGATAATTCAATGTTTCAGTGTTGTACTTCCGCTTGAGCAGACATTGCACATATCAAACACAACCGGAATATGCTTATCTGTTCTGCCCTTTGCCATGCTGCACCACCCTGTCAGGTACAATAGCAGCAGCTCATTGTTTAGCTTGTCCACCAGAATGTTTGCTAATGTTAAATGATAGACACCCTCATTATTATCACTTGTTTGCAAATAAGGGTGTCGACAGCAAGGAAGGAAAACATGGATGTGATTGCTATTGCAAACATTGCCAGGATGTCGTGTGGTGTAAACACCTTTCACCTTTGTGTGTATCATATGACATGGGCACTCTTCGAGTGCCAACTCTTAACAACAAAGACGGGTTTCCTTATTTTAATACATGCATATATCGAGTAGCGCTGTTGGTAGAGCGTTTAATTTACAATCGAAAATTTAAGATTTAAAATGCTGGTAGATGAATTATGATCTGTGTCGGAAGCCTCGGCTCATCATTCCTCCACATTGAGTACCACATGAAGGAGGTCATTATTGGAGAGACTGGCCCCCCACCAAGGGAATGTGGAATTTTCACCGCTGATTCGTGATTGCCAACCAAAATGCATGCAATCTCAATGTTCATTTGAGCATGGAAACTATAACTTTGACTTTACTCTTCTTGGTTCTTTCGGTAAAGTCGTGAGAATTATTTTATTTTGTTTTATTTTTATTATTTTATTATTTCCCTTCTACGTGACTTTACCGAAAGAACCAAGAAGATGAATCCCTGCAGTCACGAAAGCTTTAAAGCGAAATTAGACTTTACTCTTAACCACTCTTGAATGAAGTTACCCCAGTTGACATCTACTACTTTCCATATACTCTTGCACCATCTGCAGACTTCTCCAATGGCAAAACTTTGAAACTCCAACATGTCCAATATTTAGTTTCTCAATTACACTGTAACAAACCTCTTTCTTAAAGTCATCAAGCAGAATTGTTTTCTTTTGTGCATATTAGCCTTTTATCAAACATCCTTCCAGAACTTCCGCAATGAAGCGTGAACCTCTAAGAATGAGTCCAATCCACATCCTTTTCTGGGTTATTCTCATTATACTCCTCTTTGCTCTGTCTGCGCCTCGGTTGAGGAATTCCTTACAATTGGAAATTAGTTTATCCGATAATGTGGATACTTTTAATTATCGTCTAAAATTACATCTTCTTAAGTCCGTTTATTTTATTTAACTCCTTTTCTCTTGCCCTTCCTTAACCTTATTGTTTGTTACAAGGCACCTTACAAATGAATGTAAATTAAATTATTATCACCTACAGACATGTACATATTTTTAAAAGTTGTGTTCATGGACGTCCCGTTGTTCACACTGTTATTCTTGTGCTCCTTTGCAGTGCAATTGCCTCTTGTCCAGGTGAAGCACTGCAGGAGAGTGCCCTGGCCTCGCTCCCCATCCTGTCGGTGGGTCCGCGGAGTCGGCTCATGGCTCCAGGACGACAGTGTCGTGTGTGCCTAAGGTCATTCAGGCAGGGACAGCACGTGCGCCCTCTACCCTGCCGGCACATGGTAAGAGTCTCTCTGCTCTATCATGTAGTTCATGGGTGGTTGACATGGTCTTGCGGTAGCACGTTCGCCACTTGTTTTTTACGGTTATTTTTTGCGTTTATTTCGTTGTCCTTTCTCCGTACCTCCGATTGGCATGGTTGGCTATGTACGGTGTAAAAGAAGTAAAAAATACATATATACATGCTTCAAATCCAGCAGCTACCCTCATTAATGCTGCAGTTGTATTAACCGTAATAATACGCACCGTCTGCTTCACAGCAGCTACCCTCATTAATACTGCAGTTGTATTATCCGTAATAATACGCACCGTCTGCTTCACACTGAACGTTAAAGATCTCACGCCATAATTTGCAACATCAGGCCCTTCATGTTCCGGTGCCATGGTCCAAATTTGTCAAATGTGCAAAATGACCCACAAATGACTAAATTTGGATTATATGTAACAATCATCACCCCTATTGCAAAACTTGGCAGGACCCTCTTGATAAAAGTGTCACGGGACTTGGCGAGGGTTTTGTCCGTAAACAACTGCTGATGTACACACGCTCCTGCGATATGCATATCTGACTGAACACACATCTCGTTACATTTCACTCCTGCTCACTTCGGGGATAAGCGACTTGTTTGCCAAAGTAGCTTGGCTGAAACTTTCATAAAGAACGACACACATGCAGGCCATTCATGCTCCGATGTAACCAGGCCTTAGTGGCAACACACTGTTGTGACTTATAGGGCAAAAAATAATGCACTTTGTACTTTATGTAAAATTGGCTCTGTTGTGCAATACATTATTGATTGACACTTATTGGTATGCCTGTGTTGTGCAATGAAATTGATTAAATGCCCGATATACTCTACTCCTTAAAATGTGTTAGAAACACAACCTTTTTTCTTGCGCAGGTATGTGCTATTCAAACCATAATAATCCCTTTAAGGCTATATTTTCAACACCACCCTCCAGGTATACAGTACAGTATGTGGGAACCAAGCTTACCCTAGCTTCACAAAATGTGACCTCGCTGGTAATGCCTTCGTTCGATGGTATTTCTCCACGCGTGTGGGAAAGTTTATCATCACCGAACTGTGGGTGCAAGTGCTTGCACAGGAGTGTTTCTGCAATCGTCAAGATACAAAATTAGATAACACTTTGGGCGATGCTAACGTCCCTCCTCTTAAAGGAAGCACGCACAAGCATAGCCTAAACATGTTTATGTCGCATTAAGTCTTATCACCCACTTTTTCACTCCTTTGAAAAATACAAATATTCACACTCGTTCGTTTTCATAAGAGTTAATTTAGTTGAGAAGTGTGTATACATTTTTGTTAAATTTAGGTACTGGTTCTATATAATACGTGACAAAATGAGGCATACTGTAGTTCATGTAATGTTCTTAATTTTTTTCTCGATTCATGGTTCCCATTCGCGTAGCTGAAGAGATGTATTTGGTTGAAGGTTAGTGTTTACTTAAGTTGCTTACCTATTAAGAGAAGCAAACAGCTTTGTTCATGAGAGATGTTACTGTTTGGTTACTTCACAAGAGATGTTATTTCTTAGAAGTATCATATGTAAACTGTAATAATGCATGGTAGTTTTGTTGCATGCCAATACAAAAAGCTTTATATGGACATATTTAATTATTTATATTGCAGTTCCACAAGGACTGCATTGACCGCTGGCTACTCAATGTGTCTGGGACATGCCCAGTGGATGACCTGCCTTTGACCCAGCCTGCATTGAGAGGTGCACACAAGGAAGAGGTGAAGTTGGGAGTGAGGCAGAGACTCCCAAAGCCAGAAGGCCTACCTGAAGGCTTCTTTCTCAGTGGGCTCATGCTAATTTCAACACACAAATCTCAATGAAATGTATATATGTGTCGTGGATTCAACTAAGTCGCAGACGTACTTCTTGGAGGCAACACATATTTATTAACACCAACACATTTACACAAAGGCGTTACTGCCCCTTTACCAGATAACCTATGGTGGTGGACCACCAGGCTAACTACGCTAATTACTGGGAGTAGCTACAACGGACAGGACTCTGGCTTTGGTCCTCGTCCACTTGTTGGTGACTTCTTCTTGGACGTAGAACGTATATCGTAGATCTTCAGATGACAACAGCAACGCCGAGAGCCCCGGTCCCTGTGGGGACCCGGTTTATATGCTCCCAGGTCGTGGCTGGCTCCGCCCTTGGCCACGACCACCTTCGAGAAACCTCTTGTCGTTTCCCGACCCTTCCCGTAGGATCTCACCCTGACACGTGACCACCCCCATGCCCCCACCTGGGGCCCCTGTGTAGATCTTACTTGTCACGTGCATTACAGGGTCAACCAGAGTGCCATGGTCTAGGGTATCCTTATCCCATGGCTGACACTCTCACACTCCCTCCTGTAGGAGTCAGCACTGCACGCCACGCGTGGTGCCGCTGAGCGCTATCCCAGCGCTCACCGAGCCCCCTCTAGGGCTGGTACTACACCCACCTACAGGGTGTCCGCGATGTCAATGCATCACACACCGTGCCTCGCTAGAGCCGGCATTACTCAGTGACATTCATGATGTTGCTGCATACGTGATGTCTGCGATGGGAGTACATCGCACGCCGTGCCCCTCTAGGGCCGGCACCACACAGTGACATCCACAATGTCACTACATATGCATGGGACTTCTGGCCCAGGTGTCACAGCAGAGGGTAGTGCGTTTGGGTTAGACCAGTCGCCCCGTTACACAGTATTGACATCTGCTTATAGCAGAATATAATTTGGTGAGCATCAATGCACATCGGAACATTGATCATAGATACGGAACTTGTTCATTAAAATTAGCCCTTTCAGGTGGTCTTTTGAACACAGAAGAGTTGACACTGAATGAAAATTATGGCAAGCAGCAGGTGACAGGTATGCAGGTGGAAGCCCAGGGATTGGCACCCAAAGGATGGGGGGAGAGAGTAAGATCACTCTTGGAAAAACCTACAAAACCCCCTCCCACCTACCGGCACTCCAAATGGCTGTCTAAGGCCTTCAAAGGGAAAAGAGGAAATAACTCTTAACTTGGTATTTTGCCCACTAAAGAGGACACAGGCAGAGCTATGCAATGTGATTTTAGTGATCAGTCTGTTGAGAGCCATGTTTATGGAAACTCTAATGGTCCATACTTGGGAAGAGCTATTTCCAGAGACCTGCCAAATGTGATATGCCACATGAAGCACCAGAAAGCTGCAGCCCTCTTGCAAGACCGGGCAGGGTTCTCCCCTGCCACACCCATGCCTCATTGAGACTCTGGTCCTCGCAGGAATCATGCTGAGATACAGCTAAACATTACTTGTTAAGCAAAAAAAGACAATCACAGTCGTCCCTTTATTTCTACAGGCCTAAATTTACAACATAATGCCCATTCATTACTGGTGAAGAATCATCTGTTTAGAAAATGTTATTTTATGGCATCTGTTTTTATTTCCAAACTATAATGATGACAAGGGGATGTTTAAACATAATAATTCAGCTGAGTTCCAACTGAATAACCTTGCCGACATCATACTTATATGCATGCTGTATTTCCAGAAATATATTTAAATATATGTAGACAAATGCATGCACTTTGGTTGTAAAACATTTTGATTAGCTAAGCCTTGGAGTCATGCGTGTTCAGCCAGTCGTTGACCATAGCACCTCCGATTAGCACGGTTGGCTATGTACGGTGTGAAAGAAGTTCAACATACATACATACGCAGACCACCCACCCACATGCCTGCATTGGGTCAGAGGTACGCCTCGGGCTTATTCAGCAACTTTCACCCAACATTGTATAAGCCTGGATCCCTCAATCAAGGGACTTGAAGAATGTATAATTACAGTAAGGAATTGTGGACAGATAATAATTTACATTAGATTTGGTTTACATAAAACTGTCAAATTCTGATCCATTATTTCATATTTATCACATACGTGCTCAGTAATTTACATGTTTCAATCAAAGTGAGGTTTTACCTTCATTCAGCATGTGTGAGAACTCAGTTTGGTGGTTCACAGATGTTATCAACTGTAGCACAGTGATTATTGCTGCCTAACATGGTCACTATCTGCATTGGTGTGCATGATTAAAAATTACAATCTGAACAAATAATATAGCAATGCAATTTGCCATTCTACCAAGAGAGCAAAAGGTGCACCAACACAAATGTATTCATAAGATAAACCCACATAGGTGCCAATTGACAGAACAGCATTGCAACCTTAGAGACCACCATACACAATAAGGTGCTTTCTCCCTTCCCGTCCAATCTGACATGGCATGTAAGGAATGCGGGAGACTTTGCCTCCTTTTAACGTGGTGGTTCTTAATCCTTTTGTCATGGATCAGAGCCCAGCCTGGGAAAGCGCCAATTGCTGTTCCCAAGCCCACGGAGCAGGGAGACCAGCACGCACGCACATTTTATCCAGGGCAGTGTTTACTTCCTTGACCCTGCTGACACCGTCATGACAACAACATTGGGGCAAATATATATATATTTATCTTCACTTTAACTTTATCCACATAAGTGTTGGTAAAATGCATAATCTGACCATACGCTTGCGACCAAAGTGGATAAAATGAACTGCATAAATGCATATATCCTGTCACACCAATATAGATTATGCACGGAAATCAGTGAACCAAATAATGGTCAAATATAGAGCTGAACCAGGTGAGGGTTAATAGGAAAGGTATTTCTTATTTTGACCAAATACATATGACCCTAGGACTACACCCTATAAAACAGTCTGCATTCACAAGCTTTCCTCCTGATGACGATCGCTTGTGTTGTGATCAAAACGTAGAAGTTTTTTTGTTATTCTTTGGTTCTTTCAGTAAAGTCACGTAGGTAGAAAAATAAAACAAAATAAAAATAATAAATCACAACGTTTCGATCGCAACACAAGCGGTCATCCTCAGGCAGTGGAACTGCAGGATTATTTTTTCTGCCTGAGGACGACCGTTTGTGTTGCGATCGAAACGTCGTGATTTATTATTTTTATTTTGTTTTTTATTTTTCTATCTACGTGACTTTACCGAACGACCCAAAGAATATGAATTCCTGCAGTCACGAAAGTTTTAAGTCAAAATGTAACCATTATGCCTGATGAAGTGAAAACGGATGCAGCCATCCAAGCTCACAAACCGAGGTCTTCAAAAATGATCAAAACTTTAGAAAGAAGGAATTGCTGTAATGAGATTTTCATGAAAAGTGTTACAATATAAATCTGAATAGATGTACAACCATTCATTCATGTGATACAGAGGCGAGTTGGGCAACACCTTAGTACAGGGTTAGCCACTGCTATGCACTGCACTTCTTGATAATTATATGAATACGGAATAGTTATGATGGTAGATTTAAGTTGTATTTGACATATATCCTTGTGTACTTGCATATTAGTGCAATAATAAGCATAAATCTGATTAATGTTTCTTTCACTTAATTTAACTGTGAATGGTTTAGAAGAAATGTGTCTAAGACAACTTACATTGCAGGAAATATGTTTTTTTAAATATAATTGTGCAACTTTTTCAATTTCTCCTGTTGTCTTTTAACTGATTTTCTATTTGCTTCATTGGTGTACAAATGAGACTATCTTGGTCTCAAGTTCTAACTGCTTAACAAATAAACTTAACTTAACAGTACTTTGCAAAGTCGTCTTTGAAAAGTTTGTTACCTTTAATGTTCGGGTATTTATCTCTGTAGGATGTCACATGGGCAATAATAATACTGAGTTATTAACCCAGCATGCCTTCAGGGAAATGGCAGCAATAGGATAGAGCCTACTGATGCCTGTGGTATCTTAGTGAGCCATCAAGCCTGGGCAGGCATTCTGCAGCCCAGCACAGAATTCCCACAACCGCTGACCCACAAAAAGTTGGTTCTATGCCATTTACATGAAGTAGACAAGAATCCACTTGAGACCTGGGGCCTGTTATTAGATCAAATTATATGGGAATAAGTTGTCTTTCAGAATATCAGACACCAGCAGATATGATCTCTTTTGTGAAGGGACATACATAGATGACCACTAACTGCCCTTTTAAAAAACTAGGATTTTGGAAGCAAAAATGATAATCAGTTATCACCCTCACCTGTGCCAGTGGATTCGTTGGTTTTAATCTTCTTCCAGGCATATGAGCATTTCCCAGCAACCAAGCACATTTGGTGATGCCTAAACAGTCGAACTGAGATCTCTGAATCAAGAAAGAGCTTGCTGTCACATTTTTCAATGATTGTTTTATCATGCAACTGTATGTGAAAATTATTTAATCAATTAAATCAAGCTTCTAATCAAGTTTTTACGTGTCACTTGCAAGCCCTACCACAAAGCCCTGACTTATTAAGAAAACAGTCTGAAATTAACAGATGGTTTAAAACAAAGGACAACACTGCTTCAAAGTGTATCCATTCGAAAAGTAGTTTTTTTTATTTTGAAACCTTTGTTGGGAATTTAGCATTTTAAAGATGTCTATCCAACGTGAAATATGGGTTCGCTGTAGTGACAGTAGTTTGTAAGTCAAGAAATAGATGCTCTTAAACAAGGCGCAGGGTTAGGATGCAACTTGGATGCCCAGCATTTTTGGGTTGTTGGATCTTAACTGTCAACACAATGAAATGTCAACATGACTTGCTGACAGCCTGCTCCTGTGCTCTGTTTGGGCAAGCCTTGTGTACAGCCACACCACATTCCTTCATGCCAACACCACCTCCTCCTTGTTTGGAGATTTAATGGTGACATGGGCTATGCAACAGGCTCCATTCAGCCTGATCTTCCATTCACAGCCATAATAATAAATAATTTAATCCGTCTATGAATGAATGGGGTTATAGTAAGCTACACGTACATATTATACAGTATATTAAATTAACAAGCATTAAAGTATTTGTTTACATAGATTTTTGTATTTGTCCAGGTAAATTGTAAATGTATTCCAGTACAAATGACAATAACATGCGGATTCATATAGCATCTAAATGCAGCTGCACTTCAAGATGCTATACAATTGATTTGCACACTTATCTATAAAGTTGTGAAAATGCTGCTTCATGCGTACAGTTAAGTTACAGGAATATTTTGTATGAACAAGTAACTGCAAAATACATATATACTGTACTGTATTTATGTTTAGAGATATGCAAACATGTTTGTAAATGTGTCTGCAAAGCTTCTACTCTTACAAAAAATACAAAAAGTCTAAAGTGATTAACTGCAGTGTTCATTTCCTACGAACAGTCCCGAGCCAGTAGTGAAATTTCCACATTACTATGACGGGGATTCGTCTGTCCACAAGAGAGCCACTTTTGACTTCCCTACAAAGTGATACTTATTTTATTGACCCTGGAGGAAATGATGAGCCTAGTCGACTCCCCAACCAGAATTTTGACTTGCCAACTTTCAATTGCTAGCCATTCACTACCACGGAGCCACAAGGCGGTGGTGGTCTTAATGCAGTCGGAATGAATGTCAAAAAGTCGCAGAATAATACAACTGGGTGGCTGTCCTTGAACATTCAAGGGGAAAAAAGGGGATCACAACATTAATTTGCGTTACAGGCAGCGTGCATTTCTGGCAGGCTTAAAAAGAATTTGGGAAAGTGAAAAATTCCTGTTAAAAATGCGGAGGGGTTTGGTTTGTAGTCTTAAGCTTTACTTTATCACCTCCCGCCTGCATACACATCTACGTTGTGATCAACACAACATTGGCCATATTTAAGTTCCTTGAGCCACTACTGTGACGGGCAGTATCTCCATCGCCATTCAATTCACCCAAACCAATTACTGATAAAAATCAAACTGTCAGTCCAGTCCAATGCACTTAATACAATGCTGTACAACACTGTATTCATGTTCTATTACAGAATGTGGAGCACACAATTTAAGGTTATAAACCAACATCATGTACTTATATTCTTGGTTCTTTCGGTAAAGTCACGTAGAAGTGAAATAATAAAATAATAAAAATATAAAAAAAATTAATTCTCACGACGTTTCGACTTTACCGAAAGAACCAAGAATATGAATCTCTGAAGTCATGAAAGCTTTAAATCAAAATCATGTACTTAATTATATATTTTGTAATCAACATCCATGTGGTGATATAGAGGAGCAATGAAGGCGTGTTATAACCTGGGTGGTCCCGTGGTTAGAGAAGTTGGCCCACAATCAGAAGGTGATGATTTCAAAAGCTAGTTGGTGACCAACTCATTCTGTCATCCTTACAGGGTCAATAAAATAAGTACCACTTTTGTAGCGATTCAAAAGTGGTTTTCATCTGAAGACTCGACCTTCGAGCATGGTAGTGTAGAATGTCGCCACTGGCTGTGGTTCTGCCCATTGCTGATCTGATCAGGGAGACACTTGCTGCACCTGCACACGAGTTACGGTGCATCTATCTTAATCCCTGGACCGTACAGCTTGCGTATCCCAATCGAGCCTGAGCAAATATAAGACCAGTAGATTGACTAAGGGCATACCATCTCCATTGTCATCACTTTGTAAACAAATCCACTTATTTAAGTGGTCAGGTTTCAATTGTTTAGATGCATTTATGGTGGCACAGCCCCCCGCGTATCATCTGCACAGACAGACCAATGTTATGAGGTCAAACATTGCGTACTAACCAGTTTGCCGGGTGTGCATGAACAACTGTGAATGTTCTGCCTGGGGATGTACACCAGGTGTTACGGGGAAAGCCGATAACACAGAGACACTGCCTGGGGATTCAGTGCGCAGAGGCTGACAAAGGAAACGGTTTCCCATTGCATAAAGACGCTGCCCACAGCTATCGCCCGTGACGTGGCAGTCGGTATCGCAGCGAAATTTACCTTCAGCTGTGCTTGTCTATGGCAGCGTATGAAGACGCTGTGGATGCAGGTGCCTGTAGTTCTTCAAACACGTGGTCATCGCCGGCCAGATGAGCATTGTAAGAATGAGTGATATATCTAAAGCAAACAAAAAACTCATTTGTTAATAACACTGCCTTAAAAGAAAAACACATGGAAATAGCGGACGTTTTGGGAAATGGCCCTTCGGCAAATCACAAGCTTTATTATCAGTGACTCTCATTGGGTTTACACTTCATGCTGCATTTCCTAACATTATTCATGGCAAATTAGATCATTACAAATGTTCAGGCACCCACGATATTCCAAATGCCATTTCACTCTGCCGTTTCAGTAGAAAGCCCATCGCTCCTAAAGTGAGGTTTGCTCAGTGCTGCGTGCTGAATGGGGAAATTGGCTCGGGCACAACTCTCCCCGGGGAATTTATCTCACCCCGTGGCTCCCGGCTAACCCACCGGTGTCTCACTCAACACCGTATTTCCGTGTCACTTTCAGTTGCTAGAATTTCGGTGGCCTGTGGCCGCCTTACCCTAACTCCTGCGGAGGGCTTCGTGTCTCGCCCGTCGCCCCACTGATGTCCTCTTGAACCCCCCCCCCCCCCCACAAATACGTGCAGATACTACTGACGCTATTGTATGTAGAGTGTATAGGCATATGTGCGGTCAAAATAGAATAAAAATGGGGGGGGGGGGCAGTCGACAATTGTTGTAAACCTGTTGGATGAACGTTTTACCCCAACATCTGGGGAGGGGCGAGAGGGGGGTCCACTTTCTATAACTTTTTGATTCAGGCCTTCTGAAAGGCTCTCATAATTTAGTTGACGGACAAACGTAACGGCGGGCTTTTACAATAGATGCGAGCACTTTCACCCTCTTGCCATTCCTTGTGGACGCTGTCTTCATACACACCCATACAACCTACGCCTAGTAGCAAGTTTGTCAGGGCGACCTGCTCCTAATAGGATCTATTCCACACAGCCGGAAGGTAATATGCAGTCGGACTACATGGCTGATAACACCCAATCCAATTTTCTTTCTGTTCATTCTCCACCTTTGTTCTGAGCTAGAATTCCAAAAGTACAACCTGTTTTTGTTCATATTTAACCCTCATCATCACAAACATGTAGGCGACGAAAGCCCTCGTTGTGCCAACCGCAAGTGTCCACGTTTCACCGCGTTGTCGAAGGAGGCCTCCTGCGAGGTTAGGCGGCTGTCACGAGAGATCTGATGGAGCCACAAGTCCCTCGGATCGTCGACTGGACGGTGCCGTGATGGAGATGGACGATTCCCACTCTTTCCCTGGATGGATACAAGTAGGGCACGGTGTGCAGCAGTGACGTGCTCCATCCTCGACACGTGGCCAAACAAACGGATACGTCTTGAGCGGACAATGTCATCGATGGCGGGAAGACTGGTCCTTGATGAGACTCTAAGGACCGAACTATCTGACCCCAAGCAGCTGTCACTGACACTGCGTCTGGGCAGGAAGGTCGGCAGCCTGTTTGAGAGTGACTGCAGGAGACATCACATCTTTTTTTATTTTTGCCACACAGTAGGCCTGGCATCACATAAAGTCTCGTATATTCGGATTGTTATAGATGTGCTGAGGCGACCTTGAGGCACGATGTTGTGCAAAGATTGCAAAATGGATGCAGCTCGGCCGACCCTGTGGAGAATGTCAGGCTTGCAGTGGCCGAATGGCCGCTCGACGGCTACTTGCAACCGAGGTATTTAAGGCCCTTTTTGCCACCGTCAACAATGCTGGCATCGCCTGCAGTGTTGGTGTCAGGGGGGTCAACTGCCACGTTTTGCATCTTTGGATTCTGCCATTAAGACGGTGAGTCCAAGAGTGCATGCGATATCTTGAAATTGTTGGAAGCACACCTGGATCGTCCTGCGTCGTCAGCACAGTCGATCTCCTGAAATGACTGGTCTCACATTATTCCCAAGGATGTAGAGGCTAACTCCATTATCCAGCCCGATTCGACAAAACAAGGCTGGGGCAAGGATGCATTCTTGGCGTAATCCAGATTAGTTTTTTTAAAATCACAAAATACTTTCCCAGTGTTCCTCACAAGTGGGCGTTTGCTCACATCACGCCCCCTAGTGACTACATATTTGTAAGACCTCCACCACGAACTCCTCTGCAGCAGTCCGGACTGCTGGTGTTGTGGGTTGGATGTCTGTGTTTGTACATTCCACTGCCAGGTGTGGCGGAGGAGGTCACTTGTTGCTAGTTTACATCCTCCGCACCGCAGTTACGATTCCCGCAATATACCACTCCTCGGTTCCTGCAATTCCTCCAGCACGCACACTGCTGACCAATTCCACTGCTAACGAACCACCACCACTGTGGCACTGCTTCAGCCATAGCCTGGCACTTACTCCCATGTCCTCTCCGCATGCAGGAGTCCTCCGTTCACAATACAGAACATCACCCATCCAATTATCATGTGCTTACATTGAGGCTGCATAACGTGTACATACATTCATGTGCATGCAGAGCAGTGTTTGTATCCGTTGGGTGTTAATGGAAAAGTGAAATGCATAATTTGAAACGTTCTCAGTGAAAGTGTCCACTCTGAAATTATAATTTGGCGTTGTCCTTTTTTTAATGGTGGCCCTGAGCCAGGTGTAGACATTCCACATTCATATCGTGGGGCACAGTCTTTCCATATACAAATTGTTTGTTGCTTGCAGTGATTCAAGCGCAGTGCATTGCTAGGGTTATGATCTGAGAAGCGCCATCTCCTAACTTTTAAAGTGCGATATCATGAATGCTAGTTTAAAACGTAGTGTTTTGTGGTGAAATAAAAAAAAATACATTCCAAAGTAAATACATACTTTAAGCATGGCATGCAAACAGGCCGATATTAAGAGGATGTCGTACACATGCACCACAATGTACAGGATATTATGAGAGACGATAGCCCCCCTTTAAAGTCAATAAATAAGCATTTATAAGAGAGGGGCGTAACTCGGAACTGTAAGGCACTTGGGATGGTATGGCACGTGGGAAAGAAGCAGCTATTTTATTTTAAGAGGCCACGGAATGGGAGAGAGCACTGCAATGCGTATAGAGGCACAGTCAAGGCGAGCTGCCCTGTAAGGCATGCAACATTGGGCCAATGTTGCCCCAACGTTCCATGTTTACTGGGTGTACACGAGGGGGGGGGGCAGACATGAGCTAAGGTGGCTCGTTACCTATCGTCGATACCCACGAACTTCCCTGGATTTTAATTAGAACGAGAGAAGTCCCCACCGCTTAACGATGCCCCCCTCCCCATCAACAAGATCCAGACATCTCCCTACCTCCAGATGCCCCCCCCCCCCAATCCAGCTGTACCCCCCCCCTCCGGCCCCTCCCCTCGCCCCCCGTAGGCTGGACACCTTCCGACCCGTGCTGAACGTAGCCGGGCAGCCAGCGACGACGTTGGTGGACCAACGACGGTCAGCCACGGAAAATACTTCGTCATTTTCAGATAGACGATAGGATTAGGATTCGAGTACGAGCAGTGATGTTACGGTGTTTAATGGCCCATATGGTCAGTGTTACGAAATGTGTTACGGTTCAACACAAAAGGGAAGCATTGTTAAACTCCTAAAAAAGAAGAAATATTGCACATTTGCGTATGAACCTTATGGCGGGACGCCGGGGTCCCGAATAAACGGAAGTCAAAATCGTGATTAAAACATTTATTTTTGGCGACTCCGTCCCACCGCGCACATCAACGCTGCGACCCGCCTAGCGCGGATCGTTCTCGTGTCGTGTCGTGTCCAAGCGCAGCGGCGATGATGAATGCGCAGAAGAAACAAAGCGTTGAAATTTTGATTAGCGCATCGTGTAGAGCTCGTCGAGAGGAATAGATTGCCGCATCGTTCGCCTTCGACAGAGATAAGATGACGTCGCAACGCGGTTTATGCGAGAGCCGGGGGCTTACGGGAGCCCGGGGTCCCGCCATAAGGTTCGTATAACACTGTAAAACAATGCGAAATCGAGTTTTGATGCTGGCTTGCTTGTCGGAAGGGGCGCAATGAGTCACCACAATTTGCACACACACACAGAAAAAGATCCCCTGGTAATACTTAACAGCGAAAGACGGGGTGGGTGGCCAGCACCACGCCCGGCCGCCTTTGTCTCCACAGTGATGATGTTTACATACCGTACCAGGTATTAATTTGAGGCTGAGTCGACCTAGGGGAGGCCCAGGGCTAGTTCACATACTTATCGCTGGTGTTGGTCATAAGCGGGAATGGAGCTACACTATTACTCCACACACAAAAACACGCGTGCACGTACACACACACGCGTGTGCATGCACACTAACTTTAACACACAACTTTAACACACAAACACTCATTCCCAGCGCGAGGCTGACTTATTACATTTCGCAGTTCCGTTTGCAAGTGGGAGTTTGCGTTTTAAGTCGATGTCAAAAACTATATTTCATGGAAACTGGTTCGTAAGTGCGGGAGTTCGTAAGTCGGGTGTTCGTAAGTAGAGGACAGTCTGTATTGAGTTTTTTTTTACAGATATTTCTAACACTGCCTTGCGACCATTGGAATTTTGTATTATTTCAACGGCAGTTTTTATGAAATCTTACCCGGTGACATCACCGACTATAGCGTGCTCGGTTTGCAATCATAACTTTAGGTGGTTTTAAACACATCATCCCTGGGTATGTTGATTTTAAAAAATCACTTCATTGCGGAAAGTCGACAAGTGGTGGTCCAATTGAGAGACTGCTCTTGGCCATAGGGATATTGAACTTCCACCACTTATACTCTCAGATTAGAAAATAAGGAAGATACTTCGATTTAACTTTACTCGGTTATGTAAACAATAATAATCCTCACAGTGGGCTGTACTGATATCACCGAGGAGGAGATGGAACCTGCCAAAGTCAGCCCTGACACTGAATCAGATGTGTCACCCCTAGGCGGCGCGTGAGCGGTGCGGTGGTGAATCCACGTGGCAGACTTGTGGCAGTGGTGGCAGCAGTCAGCGGCGCTCTGGTGGGTTTTTTTTTACCCAGGCTGTGCCAGACAACTCTACGCTTTGGCTGCTGCCCGGCAACAAGCCACATCATCGCGACTCCCGCCACGGGATTGGAGCAAGTTGCGCAACATTGTTCAATTGGCTCGCGTCTGATTGGAGAGAGACGGAGGGGAAAAAATTGGCCCTCGCACATGATGAAAAACTAACTTGGTGGTTCACACAGCCACTCTCGCCCACATGCTTCACACGGGTGGGGAGGAGGCTTGTGGGGGGAGGGAAACGGTGGGAAGGAGTCGTTTTTGATAGTGCATGTTGAAGCTTGATGCATTCCGGTGTGTGTGTGTCTCTCCCCGTGTCGCTGCGTACGAGTGGATGCAAGTTGTAAAACCTTGCGTATGCAGTCAATGTCATAATTTTCGGTACACACACCTTGTCAGCAATGTTTATCTGAAAATTATTTTATCGATTCGTTACTGTGAATTGCTATGGTACCAAGGGTGTTCTTGCAGGGCTCGGGCAGGTCATGCGCTGGCCATGTTCATGCACAGTTGGGTCAGCTGCAGAGGACTGATTGGTCAGCAACATATCTCGTCTCTGCAAAAAGATGACGATCATTGATTATCTGCAAAGTGGTAATTATTTTATTCATCTGAAGAGGTGATAGGTTGAGTCAACTTCTGACCAGGATATAAACTCTAGGACCTTACGATTATATGTCAAACACCCCGTTAAATTTCGATTTAACGCTTTCGTGACTGCAGGGATTCATCTTCTTGGTTTTTTCGGTAAAGTCACGTAGAAGGGAAGTAATAAAATAATAAAAATAAAACATAATAAAATAATTCTCACGACGTTTCGGCTACAACGCAAGCAGCCGTCTTCAGGTTCAGACGACGGCTGCTTGCGTTGTAGCCGAAACGTCGTGAGAATTATTTTTATTATGTTTTATTTTTATTATTTTATTACTTCCCTTCTACGTGACTTTACCGAAAAAACCAAGAAGATGCACCCCGTTAAAGTCACCCAGCCAGATTTTATAATAATAAAATGTTTATTGCAGCCATCATTAGCGGCAGGCTTGCATTTTATGTCTAATTTAGTCGTTGGTAATATCTACACAGGTTAAAGTGAGCGTGAAATAAATGCATATACAGTGCATGTACTTATACGCAACCGTTTAGCTTTTAAAAATAATATTAACAATTGTTATTGAGTTGTTAGTGAGATTATATTGAGCGTGACTTGTGTCCCCAAACAGAGATTGCTCACACGGATCTTCATATCAAACTCTTCAAAGTTATGGTGCTCCCATTGCTTGAAGTTCTTGTATTTCGGAATGTGCAGATGATACATCTTTAAATTCTGACATATCACGATGGCAGTTTTAAAGATGATTTACAGCCGCAATGACTCGCTTCAGACTGCCTTCCACAAACAAGCAAAAACTGAAGGTTAAGGTCACCCTCCTGGCCTCCTCTAATGGGCTGCCAATGCCACAGGGTTGTGATAACATGGGTGGAGGGATCACAAAATCGCTGATTACTCAGCTCTTAATCGACAATAGCGCATGGCAGGGCAGCATGAGAAGTCCACTGCAAGTAAAACCACATTTTCGTCCATAGCCGGGGACTCCCAGGGCAGTCGTGCGTGCGTTGCCTTGCGCACCACTTTCACTACCGCACCGTGCCACGATCGCCAGCTGCGATAGGAGTTTATCCGAGATGACTCCACATGGCCACGAGACGACGGGTGGCAAGTGGACCAGGCGTTTCATGTCAGGAGTGTCTTCCCATGAACAGGCACTGCAAGAGGGCACTGATGACCGAGGCACGACGGCGGTGTGGGAAATTGTACCATCGCCGTGCTGTTATAATGTGCCCCGAATGTGATGCAATTGTTTTAAAGTTGACGAGGCCGGGAGGTCTGATAGAAAAGTGGTTCCGGTCGCTGGCTTTGTCACTGGTGGAGGGAGTAAGAAGAACCTCCACAAAAAAGAGGGAAGATCAAAGCATATCCCTGTGGTTGGTGCCTGATTAATGAGCGTGCGGGCCGCGGGGTGGGGGGGAGGGCGGCATGAGGTTGGGGCCCCGGCGCCGGGAGATGAATGTGGGACCTGGGTGGCTGCGTCCGGGAAACCCACGCGTGCGGCAACAGAGCGGGGCCTTTGCAGCCTTTAAAAATAACACGGCGTTCCACGCCAAGACTCACAGCACGGAATCGCATGAGCTCACCGGGACGTGCGCCAGGAATTTTATTTGAAGGAACCCCCACATCCCACCCCACCCCACAAAATGAAGTGCATGTACAAACACAAAGTTCCTACTGTTGGGTGAGCTGTACCAAATCCCCCATGAAATTGTGCAGGGATTGGACGAGTGGCAGGCGCCAAAGGAGGATGCCTGCCATCGCTGTGCAGGGAGCTGCAGGCCTCTGCTTCTTGGAGACAAGAGTTACACCAAACAAGAAAAAAATGGACACAAACCTCATGACAATACAACTTCCTTGCCGCCTGCCACGGATGACAATGGGGAACGATGCAACGCAGCGTCCGCATTGTTTCAGCGGAATCTGCGCTGCACTGACCCAACGACCATCAACGCCCCACTCGCAGCAGCAACATTCCTCCTGCGGCTTGTGCCAGTTGTTTTGTTCCATTTGTAGTAAATGCCTTCCAAGACGATTCGTGTAGAGCAGGGGTCTGCAACCTTTAAGACATAAAGAGCCACTTGGACCCGTTTCCTAAGGAAAAAATAAACTGGGAGCCGCAAAACCATTGCAACTATTCAAACAAATATAACACTACATATATTGTTTCTTACCTTATTGCTATATACAGGATCGTGCAGTCAGCTGTCAATCTGAATAAAAAAAGGACTTTTTCACTTAACCATGTAAAATATATTTTTGCAAATTAATAGCTAAATTACCTGGTTAATGGGATTTTTGCTCCTGAACCTCAGTGCACAGTGTCTGCACATCAGGGCTGTAAGACGTCACCTTCATTTTCACACAGGCTTGCAAGCTGTCATCTGTGAGGCGTGATCGATGTTTGTTTTTAATATAGTTCATGTTGGAGAAGACCTGCTCACATACATATGTGGAGCCGAAGATCGACAGGACTCCAAATGCATACTTTTTCATGTTTATATAAGTGTTGGGGATGGCATTCCATGTTTCGAATACAAGTTTGTCCTGTTTGGGAAGGTTTTCAATATCACTCCATTTATGATTCTGAGCCAGAATGGCCTTCTGACGGGCAACATCCTCAAGAGTAGCGGTCAAGCATTTGAACTTGGACACCCATATATCTTTGTCGGCTATATCGGCCAGTTCCATCTCAAGATCAGGTTGACTTACACCTGCAAATGCAGTCATATTCAATAGGGATGGATCGATCGCCAGGGGAGTGACAGGGAAGGATAATGTCGTTTTTTCCTCTCTGAACTCACAGAATCGTTTCCCAAACGAACTTTGCATTGTGGTGATTGCAGACTTGAAATATTCCAAATTGATCGTATCATGACTTTGTTTGAACTCTCTCAAAGAGGGAAAGTGAGACAGTGTACCTCTCTGTAAATCTTTGACAAACACTGTCAACTTGCGCTCGAATGCCAAAACCTCCTCCAGCATGTGCAGGGCTGTGCCTCCTTTCCCCTGAAGGGTTGTATTTAGCGTGTTTAGATGTGCTGTCATGTCTACCATAAAATGTAATTTTTCCAGCCACTCTGGCTGTTCCAGCTCAGCAAAGGTGAGCTCTTTGCTGCCCAGGAAGGTTTTTACTTCTTCCAAACATGTGACAAAGCAACGGCAACGTTATTGCCTGTCACCGGGCGGGCAGTGTAGAGCGGAGCGGCGACCTGTCAGCAGCGGCAACGCCAGAGCAGGTGTCACAGTGCGCCTCCTCCCCTCGCTAGCATCCGCCCCGGAGCCGCGGTCAAGGTTCAAAAGAGCCGCATGCGGCTCCGGAGCCGCAGGTTGCCGACCCCTGGTGTAGAGGGTGCTTTCGTTCTTTATTTCCCAACTGCAGTACAGCACAGACCCCGCTCCTCCTCTCCGAATATTCTCCCGGATGGCAACGCCCTTAGAAGACGCGTATCTCCGATCCGCTGGCAGAGCCCATCCTGCTCTCTCGGCCTCGCTGCTGGCTGGCGGCGTGCCGGAGAGGAGAGGCGAGCTCCGCTGGAGATCCGCCACGTGGTCGGGTGGCGAAGAGAGGAGACGACGAGCAGCGACGTAGTTTGGACCCAAGGCTCCCCACACCGACCATGAGTCCTCCTCAGCCCCTGCTTATATCCTGCCGGGCGCAGCTAGGCTCCGCCTCTGGCCACGCCCTCTCATGGAATCTTCTCGATGGTTTCAGAAGCATCTCTCCCGATTCCGCCCATCACCTTTGGCCGAGATACTGTTCCCTCTTAGGATCGGATGGTGTTACATAATGGTAAATGTGCCGAGTTACCCTTTTACAACCAATAGATGGCGCGCTCTCATTACACATTGATAAACGTCGCAAGGTGAATGCAGAAAATAAGAGGGTGTGTAAAGTACCCCGCTACATTATTAGGGACTGTGGCCGAGTAGGAGGTGGCAGACACACAATAGCATAGTACGTCAAGTGAAGTTGCAACTTTTGAAAGAATTCCCGTCAACCCTGTAGCGTGACTGTTTAAAAGAAAGACATTAAACATGCCAAAAACAAATATCCCCCTTTATAGCCTGAATAAACTTTTGGGGCAAGTCAGAAAAATAATCTTTATTTATCCTGAAGGAATCCGATAAGCTGTTAGTGAGCACATATAAGAAGGCTGGAACGACACACAAGAGGGTGGGTGGCCAACACCACGCCAGGCCGCCTTTGTCTCTGTCGTGGCAATGTTTACACATCACACCGGGTACTCATTTAAGGCTGAGTCGACCAAGGGGAGACCCAGGACCAATTCAGGTAATCGTCACTGGTGTTGGACGTGAGTGGGAATCAAACTCGGTTCGCCAGGTTCGTAGCAAAGTGCGCTAACCACTACACTACGTATATGCACACACAGTGCCCACTCACTTTGACTTGGCTATGGGGCTGATTGGAGGCATGTCTTGTGATGCACATTTACCCTGTATATATTATCCTGCAGCATGGCCAATGATTAGGAAAAGAGTGGTTCTCCCACACCTAGACCGTTTCATATTCACCGCCCGTCCCAGTCGATGGAAATGCAAAACGTGAACGTGTGAGTGTAGGGATGTTCCGGCACTGAGCCAGTTGCAGCGCTAGGCCTGTCGTCAAACATGCCACGGCCCAGTGCATTGCAATGTTCCAGAAGCATCTTGACGGCCAGATTAGCGCTCACGTGTTTGTCCATAGTGAAGGACATGGGACAAATGCACGAGCGGATGTCATCCCTTGCACTCCTCTCCGGGGCCTCGTCTTGTTGCTGGGTGGTTTGGACCCCTTCCCCACCCACCCAGTGGTTCTCGGGTTACACAAACCACGATGTCTGCTCCACTGCGGCACTGGAGGCGATGGCCTCGTTTGCCCCGAGAGTGAGACACTGCAGCTGCTCCTGGACTCAAGGCTGGCCCCGTGCCCGACGAACAAGCCTCACAGCATATGTCCCCAACTGCACAAAAAATACCCCAAGTTGTGGATTCTCGTCCAGAATATTTCAGTCCCTGACATAATTGACGAACTAGCCATTTTTTAAGATAAAAAAAAATTCTACCCGCAGCAATGATCATGGTGCATCTGTCAAATATTTTCCCATGTTCTCCCTTGAATTAGACTTTTGGTCTGAATGGGTTGTTAACCGGTTATAAAGGTAGTCTGTCCAAGACGCCAGTGTTCTCCGCAAGGAAAACAATGATTACAGCTGTTCTGATGGAAGTCTTGCCTCCCACGATAGATGTCTGCCAAAGACAGCTGCTGCTGAGACCGTCATCCATGCTTTCATCACATTCTGACTTGACTACCGTAACTATGTCCTCTACAGCCTCACCAATTGCCTCATCTGAAAACTCCAGATGATCCAAAATGCTGCTGCCAGACGTCTCAGCCGAATCCTTAAACGAGACCGCATCACCACAAAAGTACATTCGCTCCACTGGTTCCCAATCCAATCCCAGATCAAGTTCAAGGTCGCATTTACTGTCTCCTGCCTACCTTTCCCCATTTGCATCACTCTACTTTCCCCTGTGCACTCTGTTCCAGCCACAAACACTTTCCATAAAAGTCAACAGTCGATCTTTGGAGGTCGCTCATCGTCGTCTCCTGCCGTTATAGTTTGGAACTCTCTTGCCCCAGCATTTCATGCTGTTGACTACCGGTTCCTCTTTAAGTTCTGGCTTCAGACCTTTTACCTATGACTGAGCACCTCTCTACACAATGAGCTATGCATATTCTGTTTGTACGCTGTCTTGAGATCCGTTTACAATTCGATGCTAAATAAATAGAAATTGTATTGTAAAGTGTAGGGTTGACGCCATATACATGTTCACGATATGATAATAATTTCCATGATATTACGACAATCAAAATATCAGTTTTCCGTACATTTGTAATTATATTTAGCATTTAGTCATGAAAGCTTCAAATCTAGAAATATTTAGCATTTGTATCCTCTAAATGTGTGTGTTTCACTGTACTTCCAGCAGAAATAAATATCGAAAGGTTATTCAACTGCAGTTCACTCAACGTACGCCTGCCATAATTTTACATCACGTACCAGCTTGATTAATGCATCTCTACCTCTCTACAGCGTTTGCAATCTATAATGCATATACCGCTCATGCTGGTAGTTACCCAGGAATCAATTGGGGCAATTAAAGACACCATAAATTATGTCATTCAATCACTGTTCCGTCAATTACGCCAGAAATCAGTTTGTACAGAGCTAATATGATGGGTAACATGTATTTATCTCGAGGTTTAAATATTGTGCTTGATTCTGATTTCATAAATGTTTCATCAGGATAAATAAAAAAATTCATAAACAATTATTGAGCAACAATAACCGTGCTCGGACAATGATTTAGCAGAGTGGATGATACATTTATTGTGGATTGTATATCGCACGATTTAGCATAGCGTCGCCATATCCCTGTTAGCGCTAGTAAAATTGTATTGGCCACTGTTGAGAGATGTGCGTCCTCTTGGAGATGTCCTCGCTGAAGATGCTGACCACTGAGCCCATTGACATTAAATAGGCTGCAAGATCCCGCCGTGCACAACAGACATGGCACAGCAGACGCGACGGGGTAAGGCTAGGGTTCATTTAAATTAAATTATGAAATTACGCCCCAAGGCTGCCACAGCACACAGCCAAGTTAAATACTGTCTCACCGAGGCATGTGTAAGCAATTTACCTCCGCAGTGGCGGCCTGGTCATGAGAGTGCCTTGCTCATGCACCATTCCTACAGCACTGCCTCGTGTTGCAGAGTCCACGCAAGTGGTGTTGGAGAATGAAGACAACTTCTCCACAAAGCAATCAAAGGAGAAATGTTGGAAAGATTAATTGATACATTTAAAATATATCAGTGAATACCGTACTTACATGACAGTGTGATGGTGAGAAATTAACGACCGAATGTGCCCGTGTTGATTTTGTTGATGTTTTGGCCTCGTTGCGTCGTTGCTCCCTTTAGAAGTCTTTAATTTATCAATTGGAAATGTGTTTGCAAAACGGGGCACGTGCTTTCTGGCAATCGTTCCATCGCCCACTCGGTGGCGAATGCTTAAAAATGCTTTTAGCAGAATTGTATATTTATTCCCAAAAGAGAGCCCTTTTACCAGCATGATGCAGTTCTGCAGATTGGATATATGCCACTATGCAATCCGGCTGGAAATGTGGCTGCAACATAAACAGTGGACGGCACAAAGTGCTTGACTGTTCCTTCCTGGGGTAGCAGTCAAGGGGGCCGCTCTGTGTGCCGCAGTTACTGCTCAATGCGGGACTCTACTGCCCTGCTGCTGCATGGAGGCTCCTACCCCAGGCAATCTCCAGACGGGGACATTGCAAAACTTGAGCAAATTCCTTATAATTTTCCTTGATTTGCATGTGGATCGTGCGCTATTTATAAATCACGCACTTTATCCATGGTAACTTCACTGTGATGAAAAAAAGCATCTTAACACAGATATTCTTGCTGTAAAGGGTAAAAAGGCTGCACTTTTTTCATCATATCAATATTTTGCAAAAAGGGTCCCATAGATATAATTGATCGACCCGAGCTATTAATTATTTAATATTTACATTGTTTTGAGCTGTTCGTCTTTTTTTCCGTTCTTCGGTCTAACACTGCTGAGACATTGCCACAAAGGAGTCTCTCGCTGGTGTAGGAGAATCAGTTTAAAGGACAATGCATATACGGTATTATCAAGGCATGTTTTACCACAAGCGTGTGTGGTAAATGCAGACTTGATGCCTTGTGATAGGTGCATGGCCGTCCATATGGGTGCGGGGCCCGGGGCATATCCCACCGTTTGGGTCCCTCGGCGCCTTCAAACTAAACCACTGTGCCCTAGGGGCGGCTCTGGATTTGTGTCTATTTTATATGTTTGAACCTCTTAACACCCGTATTCTTGCTGGACAGGGTAAAGCCTATATATTTTTTTCATCATTTTGATTCTGGAAAAAAAAGGGTCACATAGACACTTCACTGTGTTTTCAGTCTGAGCAACAGTGTGTGACTCAATTTGCACAGCCGTTTTGTAAGCAATCACTTAATTCCTCACAGGAGGGCATTCAACACGCACGTTTTCAGAATTTGACATCATGTATATATAATGTAAATGTGTGTGCAAGTTTAAACTCAACAGAGTGAGTCAATATTGAAAAAACATTCCTATTTGAGTCACAATTAATCTTCAAAGGTTACAGGACAATGATGTTGCTTGGGTTGAGCTTATACCTTAAACATATTCGTTTGAAAATGTATAGAGCTGAGCAACATCCAACATTACAATCGAGTCGATTATAATCTCCATCATTAGGAGGTTGTAAATCAACAGATGAGTGTGTATTGTTCATTAACTACTGTACTTTGGTTATCATCAGTGCTCACTTTTTCCACCCAGGGACAGACTTCTTACTCAGGAGATGCAGGACAAATCCGAACAATGTTGCCTCAGCAAGCTGTGAGCTGCGCTCCTGCCAGGCTCAAGCTGTACCGTGTTCAATAAATGAATTTTTCTCTTTGAGAACCTTGCCCTCAACAATGGCATCATTCTCTTCTCCCTTGGCTTTGACTTTTAAATATTGAGTTGTGATCTAACGTGAACGGCATGGCTGTGTCGTAGCCAGAGCAATTGCAATTCTCAATCGAAGTTCTGTACTCTGATGGACAAAACATGAAATACAATTTTCTCCATTAATCGTTGACCATAACCACCACCTCCCCACCGGTGACTCCAGATGGCGGGTGGGTATATTATAATTTTTGGGGAGGCTAAACAATGCTTGAATTATGATCAATTAGTTGTTTTTAATGTCCATAAACGAGAAATACTCTCGCAGCAATTTTTAAGTAAATTAAATGATCTGCACCTTCTGCTTGAAGACAAAGTGATGTGATCAAGACATTTCCCATTAAGATGCGTTATCTGATCGGAATTGTAAATGTCTGGTATTCTAACCACCACTAATCTGGGTGGCACTGTGGCACGGTGCTCGAATCAAAGTCGTAAACCCAGCTGAGGGTCAACTCAGCTCAACGTCCCTCCACTGTCAATAAACTTGCTAACACTTTGTGGAAGAGACCGGCCCTCAAAATCGGAGGTGCAATTTCATTCATTGGCTCAGAGGATGTGATGGAGATAAGCACGTGTGCTCGCATTGTTAAATAGGCTTCTCATTTCAATACGTTCTTCCCGAGTTATAAAGGTAATCTGTCGGTCTCGCAACGTTCTGCTTTTGTAAGCCGGGTTCTTCAGTTCAAAGAAGCCCCTGAATCAGGGGAACAGAGTCAAGTGCACGGTGCGTGATCAGCCCTGACGAGTCACTCCAGCAGGGGTTACTTACTGCAAGACGGCCTGCAGTCTACACACATTCGGCTTTAAGAGTCTTCTCTCAAAGCATACGAGCCCCACCTAGTGACGGCTCACTGTGTGGTGCAAGTCAACGCATCCTTTTTTTAGGCTCCCTTCCAAAGAGGAAGCAAACCCGTCCACAGGCAACTCGGGAGCGTAGTTCCTCCCACGGACTCTCACGCACCTTCCACGTCCCGTCGTTCCCCCTTTGCTCCCGAAACAAGTCTAGTCAAAGTCCACTGTCACAGTTTCCCTCCCCTCCCCCGTGTTTCGGCTGGCCGGGCTGTTACCTGCGACTACACGTGTTTAACTTTATGCCACGAGCTATCAGCAGTGACGGGTGCCACTGAGCATTGCCCAGGGCACAACTGGCACCACCAGGTGGCAGTGTCTACCAAACCCGCCAGCCCTGCAAAACTGAATCGTGTCGCCAGCTGACAGCCAGCGTGACTTTTGTGACTTTCACGAGCAGTCATCACATTTCATCAAAACGACTGGCGTCAACATTTGGTGACTTTCACTGCAGACGAACGTATGCAGATTCAGGAGCGATTCTCGTGTATGTGTTTAGGATCCTGTAGCAATCAGCTACGTTTAATGCTGTACTTGGAAAACTGTCAAGTGACATTTCGACGAGTTTCAGAGGTACATAGAGCGGCGTACAGAGATTCGTTTTCATACCTTTCGCTTAACGGAAAATGCTACATTGACAGTATTAGTAGTTCCATTTTTAATTTACCCAATTTTGGCCTAATTTAGTTTATATTGTAATACTATTGTAATAACACAAACTAAATTATATAGGAACTAATATATTATCGTAAAATGCATGGCAATGTACATCATCGCGGATATACATTCAGCCGACGAATTTTTTTTAAAATATTATTGGAACCGTTAAAAACAAGTTCGATAAATAATTGGAGATATATGCCGGAGGGGCAGAACTGGAACACACTGTATATTATATGTATATACCTAGGACAGCTATTGAAAGTGGACTGGAATAAAACAATACATTTATAAAGAGGTGAGAGAGCGCTGGCTGGAGTTCTTTTGAAAAGATAAAGTTGATCGTGGAAAACAACGTAGCGATGTGCCTAACTAAGAACGTTTTCAATCAATGTGCACTGTCCCTACTCTGACAGATGGATCACAAACGTGGGCATTTTAAAAGAAAACGGAAACAAAATTTTTAAAATGCACACAGACGCGTGGAGAGATGCATTGTAGTACCCCGGGATTTTACTGAGAAACGCAAAGAGGACGGCATTCACAATTTAGTGACATCATATCCACTGTTAATGAAAGTAAGTTGACTTGGGCAGGGGACATCCCTAGAAGGGAGGATGGCTGGAGATCGATAGGATCTACAGAACGGCAGATAAGGAATGGAATGCGTCCGAGAGAGCGTACACGGGGAGATAAACTATACTACTAAACTATCCTTAATTTTACCAGGTAAGGCCGACTGAGCTATGTAGTTCTCTTTCAGAAGCCACCTGGCCACAAATGAGAGCTCAACGAAGTGGCTTATCACGTGCAAATGTATAGCAGCCAAATGCTCTAAACGCACGTTTGTAAATGTGGAGGGGAAAACACGGAGCACACGGAGAAATATCCACGCCACCACGGAGGAGAGAGACATGCAAACTCTAAATATACAGGCGTCAGGGTCGGGATCGAACTTAGGCAATGGAGTTAACATCTAGTCACTGCGGTGCCCCATGGAGCGATGAAGTCGGCATATTTGCAGGTGCTCGGTAGGATCGTTACATTGCGAGATTGTGAGGGGCAGTGACTGCTAGGGGAGGTCTTTATCCAGCAGTGGATTGAGTATAGCTGCTGATGATAATTCAATGGCAATGCAATGAATACAGTAAAACTACGTAGAAAATATACTTAATTTTAAGTTAATAAGTTACAGGAAATCCAACACTAAATCTATAAAACACACAGTATAAACATTACAGTTAACCTTGATTCATATTTTCTCCATGACTGTACTTTATTGATTGATTTGCTTTGCTTTTGTCATTTAGATGTCCCAGGTCACACTTGAAAATGTGGTTGCCCTAGTCTCTTGAGTCTTCACCTGGTTAAACAAAATCCACTTGAAACTTGACGCTTGAATAGTGAGTAACAGAGTTGTGGCTTGCTGAAGCTTCGAGGAAGAATTGCTGAGCTTCTTTGGTTCTTCTCATGTGGCACGTATTTGTATTAACCTCCTTTTGTGGTTTGCAGTTTTGTTTGCCTCATTAGCCAGCCTAATTATAACATTAGCTTATCATGAGCGCACCATTTGAATAAATACATATCTATTCTTACACATGTGATTTTAAGCCTGCCAACATGAAGCAAGACCTTGATAATTCATATTAATCTATGAATCAAAGCGTATTTACACCCCTAATACATACATACTCATCTTATATAGATTTATATAGCACCTTCATCCAACCTCACTGATTTAACCAATTTTCAAAGCAAAAAATTGTCTAAAGTTAGCTTTGAAGATAAGTACGCAGTACAATGGGTTTAAAATTGAGATCCTACCTCTTGAATAGGAAGGGTTGGCAAGTGTGCTTCTGTAATGTAGTGAATGGCAAGGGCCGTATAATATCTTTCACCACAAAGAATATAATTACACACTTTGCATATTCGAAAGCACATCAGTGTGTACAGATGTCGCACTGGAAGCTGCTGACGTTATTATCGCCATGGAATTAACTTCATACGCCCAGCGAGAACCCTAATTGCGCACTTACATAGGACACAAGGCTGACTCACAAAGAGCATTGCTGCTTCATAATCCGGGCAATGATGCTTCAATCATACAATTACCAGTGGATGTGCCTCATTCATAAGGGTCAGAAAATATGAACTCTTTAGGGAGGTGAAACATAATTAATAAGCCACAGATGTTTGTTCAATTCTCCTGAGAACTCACCGACCCTGGTCAAGTTGAAAAAAAAACACGAATGAAATGAGTATAGCATCCCATAGGCAACAGGTGTCACTCAAATTTAGTTTTCTTCCAAACAGGATTTGTAATGCAACGTGTCAACAACAAGGGTCCGATTTACGTACTTTGGAAAAGCAGTTTTTTCCCAACTTTATGTAAAAAATAATAACAACCAAATATGCAGGATGTTGTGAAAACTTGATATTTTAGTGGAAACTGCTGCAAACTAAATTACCTCTGTCCCCAGAAATCTTTCACAAAGAAGCATTTTTTTAACTGACGCGTAAAACTTAATTCTGACTTCATCATTATATCACATTCATGACAAACTCACTCACTTTTGCACTGTGAAGCAGCGATATTACCTTTTCACTGTTCACATTCAATGCCACGCCAAGGAGGTCTCATTGTACATGCACAAAATCGTTCTTCAGCTTCTCTTCAGTTCTGTATTACACGTGACAGAAATGTGTCTGAGCTACGAGTAATCCTGCACATCCTCAAATTAACGTGACCACCGCTGGTGTGCCTGTAATTCCTCCCTCTGAGCTGATCACTGCATTTAAATCCACTGGATTAATCCTTGTGCACAACGCAACCAGCACACAAAGCTCTTAATATTAAACGCTTCTACGAAACGACCCTTCCCAAGAAATAAACTCTGGCGTCGTTTATCGTTGTAACATCCAATTGTCACACCGCCCTAAATACTGTATTCGTTTAACAAGAACGTGACCCCAGTTTGATTGTGAACAGGGCATGATTTGAAAATGTCCCAGATCGCTGGTAGACTGGACTGGTCACGTGACGAGTGGTCGCTGCCATAGCGAGAGCCAGCGCTTAATTTCTCATTTGTTATTGTCTGGAACGCTGCTCGGCTGACTTCAAGTAGGGATTATCAGCGTAAGCATACAAGGTAAGGACATATGATAACCCTGAGCAGACCACCGCACACACGACCGCTGTATCACGAGTCGAAAATGCGGCGAGATGGATGTGGCGCGGCACAATCATTCCCAGAACAGAGTTCTGGACTCTGCCGGTTGAAATTAAGCACTGACGAGAGGTTATACTGAATGTGTCATGCCGGGCGAGGAAACGTTTTCTGGGTCAGTCACTACCCAGACAGACAAACATATCCAGCTTAAAGTAAGTCCTCATTATGACATGAGGAATGGAATAGTCGTTTTTGACATTCGCTATGCTTAACGTCGGCTGTATCATTGCCACTCGCAGCCCCAGTTTGAATGTCTTACGCAATATTCCGTTTAAAATAAATAAAAATTCTGCTTTAGAATTGTGTAGATCTACTGCTGGCACCGTGGTTTCTGGTCAACTGCATTCTTGTTTGTTCCATCGCCTGTCCTGTGCCTCGTCTCCTACAGGGAACCTCGGTGAGTATTTTAGCCCCACGGGACAGGTCACACGGGGTCACTTAACCCTACACGGGACAGGTCTCAGGATTCGGTGCTGACGCAGATGACTTTATGTGATCTCCAGTGACCAGCGCTCACAAAGCTCTCCATCCAACACATAAGCACATCGCTTTCTTTTAAGGACTGTATAAATATCAAACCTTGGGGAAAACACGCTCAGTTTTTTTAACGGTTGTGTTTTACGACAGTTGTTCAAAAATGCACACGTGGAAGCATGTAAACTGGAATGTAAATTATTACATGAATGAGGATCGATGATGGTTAATGATGGCTGATGAACAATTATGATAATGATGATGGCGGTGGTGATTAAATTACCAGAATATCACGAATCGATTTACCACATTATATGCATCTTCCGCTAATTATGTGCAAACTAGAGGTAGCTATATAGATGCTTTTTATAGGGCACCCTGGAACGTGACGTCTGACAGCAGCTGAAACGCCAACAGTTTGAAATGCATGCCAACACCAGTGCATCACCGCACGCCAACCAATGCCCCCAAAGCGGCACGGGTGGCTTGCCGCAGCCGAGAGTAGCGTGGCGCGAGAAGGTGCCTCCAACCCCCGGCACCACTCTCTCCATCGCACGTGGGCGTCCTTTGGTGCTTCTGCTGCTTCAAGTGCAACCGGCAGCTGAGAGCTGCATCAGCCCTGGGGAATGAGCGTCAACTCCATGAGACAGCGTCCGTGGATTCTCACAATCTCTTTACAATGCCAGCGGGCTGGAATAGACATAACAACGGGCGTAAGACGCTTAGGTGAGGATTGCAAAAGGACCGTAACTCTCTGTGATGGAAGAGGGAGTGGGTTCAGATGCCGGGCTGTCACGAACACAAAAAGCAAACACCCTCTTAAAGCCACGACCGCTGCACGGGACGCGTTGTCTAAAGTGCACTTTCCCCATGGAGACATCATAAAAAGGCACTTAAGAACTCTTTTAATCAATCGTTAAAAAACATTGTTGGAAAGGACCTCTTGGACAGGGTTCTGCACACTAGAGGCGAATGAGTACAAACAAACCGATGTCCGGGAAAGCGAGAGATCACAGCACTTACACTCGACTTTGGATAGTGGTTCTCCACGCTAACATTTACCCCGAAGAGTGTCTGCATGATTTTATTTATTTATTTACAATATGGTGCATATGCTGGCATACTTTAAGATGAAAGGTCGTACGCCAAAGAAAAGGGACACTATTGGACAAAGTCATCATCAGCCATGATAGTAATAGAGAATTGACATTACAAAAACAATTAACTTGTCAAAGTAAAAGGTGATAAGGTATTGTCAACGACAGATAAGGATACAAATTGTAAAAGATAGATGAGGATAAATGAGGTGAGGGGCAGAATGAAGGGGGGAAACCCCCATAGCAGAGGGGTTTAAGGGTGAAGATCCAATCACGAATTTGGTCAGAAATGTAATGGATGGCAAGGCTGGACCACGTGAGTTTTTCCACTCTGTAATGACAGAGCCAGGAGGCCAAGTCCATTTCGTGGCTAACACAAGACTCCATGCTATGGTGGCGATGTAAGCACTGTACAAAAATGTTGCGTTTCACAAAATGTATCTCAAACGAATGTCCCCCCCCCCCAAAAAAAATATCACACGTTGGCATCAAAACGTTCACCTCTGCAGATTAATTTATCCAAAGTACATTTGGCACGGTCCGCCGAGTTTACTGGGGACAGTGGTACGCCTGCAAATGCAATTCGCAATCCTTCCATGAAATCTGTCATGCATTTGCATTCGAATTCGTATGGTTGGTTAGTCTTAACATTGCCACGAATCCCCTTTGACAGGCAGAGGCAACAAATTGATGCCACCAACAACAGCCGTTTCATCGTTTTTTCTGTGAAACTCCCAAGTGTGAAGACAATGCCATCTGCATGCGTTTTTTGCTAACACGAATCCACCATAAATGCGACAGTAAAAATCACAGCAGTGAAGGCTGCAGCCACCGGCTACTTCAATCCATAAGTTGTCATCCATCAAAAATAACACCCCAGGGTTTATTTGCATGAGCAATGCGGTAAACTAACATATTACAGCATTGTTATATTGTGAACCCTTCAGCAATCCGGGGGTATTATTCTGGAAGTGAGGGAACCAAATGCTTACTTTTAATGAAGGGTAAACAAATGTTTTTGTTTCGTGAAATTACTGCATGCAGATAATGAAAATAAGTAGAGTACATCGTGTGAAGACTAGAACACTGCATGCACAGGATACAAGAAAATCGGCCACATACAGGACACAGCGTAATTCGGCTTTGGAACAAGGATGTTCAGGTATTGCTTGAAAATGAAATAACATGTCATGATGAGCAGCCGAGGAACGGAACGCATCCTCGAGGGGTCATCCAATGAAGGAGATGGAGCGATGAAATCAGCTCGTGTGTAGGTGCTAGGTGGACGTTTACGTTACAGGATCATGGGAGGTGGCAGTGGCTCAGAGAAACATTCATCCAGCCATGCGCGTTGCTCGTTCTAAGACTCAGCAGTCCAATCCGACTTACATGACAGAGAATTGATTTATGGTCGCACAATATTTTTAATTTCTCACATGACACATTGTTTTTGCTCTAATTAATATTTGCATAATTGCTGTACTTTATCTAACGTGTTTCTCTTTTGTTGCTTTGGAGACCCAGATCACTCTCGAAAATAAGGCTCCATCCTGACCTCTTGAGTTCCACCTGATTCAATAAATAGACTTAACTTGAAGGGTGATGATGATGAATAGGCTCTCAATAGGTTATAACGAGACAAGCATGCGAAGATAAAGCACTTATCTCATTATGAGATACTTTTTATTATTCGCCATTGAACGAGACATGTTGTGCTCTTGAGTAAATTAAAATGAGAACATTTATTCGAAATAAGTGCAACGGTAAAACAAATTAATGCTAAGCCACTTAACGGCAATGTCTGAAGACAATAAAAACTGTTTTCAACTAATGACATTGTTATATCAACCCACCCCCCCTAGAAATTACGTGCAAACTAATACAATTCAAACACGATTTCACATTACATCTATTAGATGCCACATTATTTGTTATGTCGATTGGAAAACGTTCTCAAAGAGGACATTAATAACAGGCCTTCATGTGAGTTTTAATATGGCCCGCCCATGATGGAATATAACCCCTTTGAACTATATGATGTCACTGTCCACAGAAGCCCCTGCAGAAAAGTCACATTTAATAAGTATTGTCAGTGCCATTGGAAAAGACTAGATTGGAGTTGACACACTGTTTATATGTATACAGGGAGGGAGAGAGGCAATTTCTTTCCGTTAAAGTGGTATTTGAGGGCTACAGCACACACACATTTGGTGCGGTTACGGAAAAGTTAAGCCGTGCAGAGTGTGCACAATAAAACTGAGCTTTAGTAATGTCAACAGGGTGAATATTGTTTTATAGGGTGTGTTGTGAAGCCCAAAAAAATACCATTTATGGCCGCATACATTTTTATCAACATTCTTTGGCCGTTTACAATACTGCACATTTTTAGTCAGGGTGTACTCGTGATAAATAATACAAAACGCACAAAATAGTCTGAGGAGCTCAAGGTGCACAAGAAGCATTTGCTGAGACGAAATTGTACAGTGATTATTACCAAACACGGTTACGTTTCTAAAATGTACAATAATAAAAAAATGTAAAGCAACTTTGTACAATGTTCACAAGTTGCTGTAATCACGCAAACATAGGCAAGATAATAATCATGTAACTATTGGTAAAGAAATGTATAATAGATGGCTTCTGTGGCCTGAAGTCCCATGTTTCAAAGCCATTCTCATCCCACAACATTTTGTAGGAACGTTTCATTCCGAACCAATTCCACAGCCAAATGAAGAGCTCTTTACAGTGGCTTCAAATCTACAAATCCTTGAAGAGCCTCTACATTGCTCTGATGTCGTCTCCTCTAACACACTGACACATATTTACGACACAATTGCTGAGCAGAAGACCACATCGCCCAAAACGTCACGCGGTCCGCAACAATCGGCAATTTTAAAGTTGTCATCGATAAAAGTCAACGTGCTTATTTAATGAAAGCGAGGTTGCTGTAAGTGCTTGGGAAAAGAGACGACAGGAGGGCATTGTGATCAGCGCAGACAGAGAAGTGTTTTGACCGGCAGTGTTCTGAGTGAGTGAGTGAACAAGTTGTTGTGACCTGCAGTATAGTAGTTGGACACAGCATGGATGAGATTAAACAGTCAGTCTGGTGGACCGAGTTCTTCAGCATGGGTGGAGGAATCAGTGAGCAAAGTTCACAGAAACAGTAACCATAGTAGCAGCGATAGAAGAGTGATACCGAGGTGACTGACCGTTGGCGAGCGAGTTGCAAGAGTGGATTAGTGAGTGCTGGATTATCAATCACTCTGACCGTTTTATGTTAAATTCTCTTTGGTGCAGTGAGGTAAGAACGGGGTGCTCCAGCCCCAACACATGACAACAACATTCCAACTTTGGCTGAATGTGTCTCTTGCCTTGTATAGTCATAGTGATTGTTCGGAGTTACACGCTCTGGCATGGAAAAAAATGACCAAGCGTCTTCAATGCCTCCTTAGCCAGATTAGCAACAGCCAGTCCATGGGTTTACTGTGGATAAGAACATCGTTATTAAGCATGCTTGGAGGAATCGTGGTATTGCAAGCCCGCCATGAAATGCCCATGGATTGATATTTTCTTAGTGGAAGTCATCAGGTTTTTGTCACCCCAGTAAATAATTGGTTTCAAGATGGTGATGATTATGAAGTATTTGCACATTGGGAAGCAAAACGTCGAATACTTTCTTCTTGTGTCTTAAATTAGTTTAATGCATAAAGTTTGCTGTCATCTGCAAAGGCGTGGGTCATATTTTGAGTGGAAGAGAATGAGTAATTAACAAGGCGAAGAAATAATGTTCGAGACAAACCAGGGCATTGAGTTCATGGTCACATTGGCTTCCATCAAGCACCGCATATATTGACCTATCAGTTAGAAAGCTAGAAGTCTATGATTACAGATTAGGGTGGATGCCAAATAATTGTAGCTTGGCAATTGGCGTGCGGTGCAAGACACGATCAAATGCTTTCGGAATGTCAAGCGGTATGATCATTGACTCTTCAAAATAATCAAGTCTTGAACTCCAAGCATGAGTCACATTCGCGAACAGGTCCATCTGTAGATCGTGCATGACGTAACTCATCATCACGAAGAAGCTATAGTAACTCCAAGTGACGGAGGAGCTGTACTATCAGGCGGTCTGCGAGGGAAACCGTGTCGATGGGGCCACCCTCATGACAGGTCGTGCTACCATTAGAGGATGCACCGACTCCAGCGACAGTCGAAAAGTATTGGATCAAGTGCTGGCCGACAACCTCAACCAGATATTAAAACAAGGCGGAGTTCCTTCAGAATATCTAGGGTATGAGGTGGCGGTACTTGTATGTTGAACTTCTTTCGCACCGTACGTAGTCAACCGCGCTAATCGGAGGTACAGTACTTCCCTGGGCGGTACGTTTAGAGCACACCGGTGGCTTAAGAGACCAACCACCTATGACAACGCATCTTGACATCTGCACTGGCGCACAGTTCGCTGGTATTCAAAGAAATCGGCTCCACATTCCAGTGCAAAGTTCAGCCATTATCAAGCCAAAGACAATCAGTTGCACAGTATCATTAAAGATAACCTTCCAGGATCTTGCAGCTGCAATGTCAAAGTCTGCCTTGCTAGAATGTTCAAAAGGCTTCAGGTCGTTGGCACCACCTGTAGCCCTCTCGCGTGTCTTGGCAGCACTGAAACATCTTAAGTATAATTTACTATACAACCCACGGTCAATGCTCAATTGCAATTATGATCATGAGAGACAGAGATAGTCACTCAGTGGTTCACTGATTGCGGGCTCTTGCAAAGAAATGTTACTTCGAGTCTCACTTTATTTCTCCAATTCGACAGAATCGTAAAAACAAACTCAATAACAACGTTGGTTCCTGTGGGAACAATATAACAATGATAACAAAATTGATATGCTATGCCAAGGTTCTTGCTTTCAGCACAATCCATTGATGGAAGTATTCACGTAATAATACTGTACACAGAATGCTATTCCAAAATGTATGCTGTTAAAACTGTAGGCGTAACATTCTAATTGTCGCGCAACGATACAAATGCGAATTATTTGGCGATGCTGCTGGCAGTGGTGTACAAAGACGATTAACAAAAAAAAACTCAACACAATCGTCAATAACACTTAAAAGAAAACGTATATAAAAGCCAATGGTTTGGACGATAGTCCTTCACAGCACATAAATAGAGAGGCCAAAGAGGTGATCCACTCTACTTACGGTCCACTCTTCCCCTCTGGCCTCTCTGATCCACACAATAATACAGATAGAGCACTCCCGCTTTAAATACCCATTTCATAACCCTCAGACGTATCTCTCTTCCCTTTCCAAAGTGGTTGTCATAGTCCATCACAAACCTGGTAAAGCAATACCCCTATTGGCCTCTTTCTCGCAAGAAGGGAGGGTGGGGGGGGGTTGTGATGAGCATCAATCAATTGACAATCAGCATCAATCAATATCTGATTTTTGGAAAGTTCCTGGGTTCAAGAATATCCAACCGATTACAAACCTATACAGGTAAAGTAGGTTGATGCAAATGAGAGCGCATGTCGTGATGTTTTACACGCCGCACAATTAAATACAAGTTGATCCACAGGGAAGCACAAAGTTAAACGGTCAGAACACCCATCAATATTAGCCAATTATACTCTTAGGTTTTTTTCGGTAAAGTCACGTAGGTAAAAAATAAAATTAAAAGTTAATAAAAGTAATAATGGAAATAAAATAAAATAATAAATCACGACGTTTCGGAGGCAACACAAGTCTCAGGTGGGACCGTCACAGCTAAAATTATTGATGCAGTAAATTACTGATGCAGTAATTTTAGCTGTGACGGTCCCATCTGATGACGGAGACTTGTGTTGCCTCCGAAACGTCGTGATTTATTATTTTATTTCCATTATTACTTTGATTAACTTTTAATTTTACTTTTTACCTATGTGACTTTACCGAAAAAAACCTAAGAGTATGAATCCTTGCAGTCACGAAAGCTTCAAATCTAGAATTAGTCAATTACTACGACACACACACAAACGAACACTCCTTTCTGCACATTCCGCGTGCAAATCAGCGGACCTTGACCCCAGAGTGGTTGCGTACCGCTCCTTGCCCTCCGCGGCACATTTGCACCGACACGTTCACGGCTGTACCCTGCTGGTCGATTCAAACACAGATCGATGTGTGTCAGATGTGCGCACAATTCAGTAACTGTCCCAATTCTTGCGAAATTATAAAATGCAACCGCTCATGAAGAGCTGGCCATTCCAAGGAGAGCACGTGGGCAGTGAGGACCTCACGGATGTCTTATGTAAATATAATAAAATATATAAATAAGAATTTTTTTTATATAATTTGCATGGCTGCTCTGTAATTAAATAGGAAAATCCAAGATTCACTTTAAGAATAAAATAGCAAAAATGATATGTTATAGCCACTTTGTCAGCCCAATTATGCTGTGTCGGTCATGGGGGATGTTTGACCATGCTTCGCCATGCTGGCCAGCGTGGGTTGAATGAGATGGAGGATCCTGAACTGGTTCAGATATCACACGGCACTAATGTTAGTCGTGGTCAGGAATCTAACTCAGGTGAGTAGGTTCATAGAGCAGTGCACTAGCCACTGTGCCACTGTTCCAACCCAGCCAGATTTAAGCAACACAGACATTTGATTTTCAATCTGGAAGAGCCCGATGAACCATGACGCTCTGTACCACATGTGTGCAGGCCAAGTTGGGGGTGGCATTGGTGGAAAATTACAGGAAGTTACATGGGTAGATCGGTTAAACAATGATACGTAAACTCGAACAAAACAGCAGCATAATATCGAAAAAATGTACAGCAATAATTAAAAAAAAATACGAAAGAAACGATAAATCACACTTGCAAATCACTGTTGTAAGTCAAAGTTGCAAGTCACAGTTTCAGATGTAGCTGTAGCAAAGGTTGAATGTCTTCTATAAATATGTTTTCTGTAAATACTGTGCACACTTCATATGCATAACTGTCGCGGTTCATAACGTAGAACCGTGATGTTGGCAGGGAAACATGAAGCGTGATGTTGCATAACTTTTGAATGATGATGCAGTGAGTGCAACAATAGACCAGACACCTAGCTGCAGCAACATCCAAGTGTACTGGGTCGTTCGGATGTCTTATGCCACCCAATTAATTGACTCCTAACGTATTTTTTCCTCTTTGCATATTCATATTAAGGTTTTATAGAATTCAATGGGGGTCACAAAACATCTGGAGCACCCTATTCAGTGTATTGTTTTTTAACAACCAGTTCTCAAACTGCAATGTTAACAGTTGTTGAGTAAATCCGTTTGTTTTTATCTTTGTCAATGCATCAAAATAGCTACGTTGTGTTTGCACATTAATACACAGTAGTTTATTCGTACAAATGCATTGATATGTATATTTGCTGTTGGAGGCATTAAGGTGCTGTTAGCCAGTGGGCATCCATTTAGGCTAATGCAGCACAGCACGGGGTGATGTGGCACGGACCCAGAACAGCTGCCTTTGTCTGCTTCAGTGTTGATATTGAGCTCAAGAGTTAATAACAACAACAACAATAATGAGAACACGAACAATAATTTACATAGCGCTGTGACGTGGCAAGCTATTGCAGGTTGAGTCAACCCACTTTTAAAGCCGTAACAGCCTGTTGGGGCAAGTGCTGTTAGTGAGCATCTATGAAGGCCGGCACGGCACTCGAAAGGGGTGTATGGCCAGCACCACGCCCGACCGCCTTTGTCTCCCCAGTGGCGATGTTTGCAAACTGCACTCCTTGCCCTAAGAGTAAAACCTATTATTATTTTTTCATATTTTTCTTTTAGTAATCGTCACTGTTGGTGACCGTGAGCGAGAATCGAATTTGCCGAGGAGACATTGTGAATGAAATGTCCTGGGTTCTCAACGACAAACGTATAGTCAGCTGTCTTGGTCCTCAGCACATTCAACACTGGAAGTCATTATGGCGTGACATCAACATCGCCAATGAGAGAACAAAGTTAATTACAGGCAAGGGCAAGGCAGTCAAGAGGAGGCTGAGGGATTTGGACTGGATCTGAGCAATAAATGTTAATACACAGAGAAGCCAAATGATGACCTCGATAACTGAGAATGTAATGGCCAGTGCACCACAAGTTGAGGGCAGAATAAAAAAAAGGAGAGGACACGGTTTTTATCTGAAACCACAACATGCGTGTTGCAAGAACAGGAGAGATACAGTACTGTACTGTATTTAGGGATTAAAAATGCTCAATTAATAGATGATACATTTTAAATGAATATATTATATAATTAAATGAGTTACACAAATTAACATTAAAGTATTTGAATAAAACACGTTCTTTTTTTTACAATGTAAGTTTACAGATAATTTGTAAGAACCAGCAGCTCTTGAACTATAAGGAGCACCACCTCTTCCACCACTGCTGCGCTCTGTTATATTTAGGTGCTATTTGCTAAAGGGCAATGTCATATTCCCATCAATATTTCTGACAGCCACGTGCATTTCATTCCAGGCACTTCTCAAGTTCACTTGCTGTGTCGCTCGGTTGTTCTTGTCGGCGCATAGAAATCACGACGGCTCCACGCTCGGCACACAAAGACGACTGGCGACATTTCCCGAACCACGTCTCAGGCCACCGTTCACCAACCGAAAGCAAGGGAAACCCAGTGGAGGCAAATTCCTAAACTGTATTATTCTAGATTTGAAGCTCCTATCCTGTACACGGTCGACCTAAACGTGTCCCTGCTCTCCTCATAGCTTGCCTTTCCAAAACGTTTCCAGCAGGTTAAGGCTCTCCATTTGAAATTAATGTTCTCTTTTTCTCTCTCTCCCCCCACCACCATCATATCAATTGAGAAGAATTTCACGAGATGGATGCATTTCGATGGTGAACTTGGGCACCAAGGAGTTCACCGTTCTGTGTCACCCGGTCTCCTTGCAGAATATTAAGGTATCAACCAGGTTGTAATTTCCCGAAGCCCCCGCGTCGCTTACAGGAAGAAGATAGGTAAGGTGTGGAGGTGGGGATATTTTTTTCTGGAGCCGAGCCCAAGACAGGTCTGGCAAAAAAATAAATCCTGGGTACTGAAGGGATGATTTTGCTAACCATAGGCTACTGCACGATGAGAATTGCTACCTGTACGATTCAGGAATATCAACTCGGGAACTTTAAAGGCATTTGACTCAATACCCTTATGTCGAGCCTGCCTTGCAGGTCCTCTCTGCTCTTTGTGGGTAGTCGAGGTCAAGGGGTCGGCCACAGGCCTCTTGGCTACATCAGATCGACTGTTACTGTCAACAAATGAGGATTGGAATGGAGCTCTCCCTTAGGGAGTTGATAGGAGGGACCCAAGGGATTGGTGCCGGAGGGTCGATGGTGCCGTTTCGGCTTATGCTCCCACATCCGACTTGATTCCTTGTCAGAGAATGAGCCCAGGACGACGACTTCACAGGGCAATTTTTTGGAGCAACGTCAATAGGCCCGATTATGAAAACCCAGGGCACACCGTTTATGTGATCCTGTGAAGAGTGGTCATCACATGTCAATCTAACCAACATTTTCAAAGTTGAAATAAGCTGAATTTAGCAGAACAAAACCCCCGAAAATTTATCAGATTGTCACAACCATTAAGATATTTCCAGCACAAAATTTCTCTATATACTTTTTTTTCAATTACAGATGTTGTAAAAATAAAACCACAATCATTCACGTAACAAAAAACCCCGTTGTATTTTGTCAACCTGTGTATTCAATGTCTGATTTAAATAATTGTTTGCAAGTCTACATTTAGGCATTTTATTACTTATTTTTTTCACTCATTAAGGCTTTGTTCAGTGCAGTGCTGCCACAATTATCAATGCTTATGAGATGGAATAGTTACTAATTGCTGAAAATGTGGCAAACTCCCAAATCATGTTCTCATCCACAGCTATTTGTGGAACATTGGAAGTGAAATCATGCATGAACACGCGGTCTGTCCAATACAGTGTGTGCTTGAAAGGCAGTAGTAATGCTGACATTGTATCAAAGTAAATTTCACTTGGATCACATTCTTTTAAGATGAGCAGATATGTTGAAATTAAATAATTCCCCGTAAACATGCTATGTTGGGCATACGTAAACATGCAATGTTGGGCAAACGTTTTCCCAGCATTGCATGTTTACTTGTGTCACGTTGCCTATCCATGGAGGGCTGACGGTTGGGGTGTATCACGGCAAGCTGTTGTTAGACCACTCAGAGACCTGGCTGTTAGGGATGTCAGCTTTTATTTCTACCTGAGCCCGACGCCGACCACTCCAAGCAGAAAAGTTATAGCCTGGTAGCAGGCTACCACAAAAAAATCAAACGAATAAGAATCAGCACAAAACCACTCACACACATCCAATCACACCTAGTGTTCCTGTGGTGCCACGTCGGCGGAGCAACTCCGCAAGCGCCGCGACTACCCCCTGGCCCCCACCCTGAGCACACCCACACGCAGCACACACACGTAGTGTCCCGGCGGGGGGTCGCCTGGCACAACGGGTTTTCATCCGAAGGGCCCCTAGGAGGGAAGTCCCACGGTTTCCCGATGCCAGGAGATTGGCCGACCCCCACAGGACAGGCCACATTGCGGTGCCCCTAAATTGGCTTAAAATTGTATGGGCGCACAAAGGTTCACCGGGCGAGCAGCAATGAGTCGTGCACGACATCGGGGAGGGGTCTGGGGTGAAATATTAAGCGAGCAGAGCAGACAATGAGGTCAGGGGATTTCAACGCCACAGACCGAATGCACACGAGCAGGGTGTGTATTCGTCAGCCGGATGCCATTCCAGATTAAACAGGCTGAGTCAGGAATTAATGAGTACGGGTGCAGGGACAATAGGTCGAGAAGTGACCATTGTAACGCTCCATGTAAGGGAAGAGAAACTATTGAAAATCACAGGTAGGCAAACGATGGGCTGCGCAGGATAACGTAACCCTGGATTTTTGAAGTCAAGTGGCATAAAAAGGGGAGGCAAATACGGTCCAAGAGATCTTATCTTCAACAGCTTGGTCGCCAAGACCCCCTCCTGCCGTCCTGCTTCCTCGAGCCGCTCGCAGTATCCGTGTAAAGCCAGCGAGTGCTGCTATGAGCCAGTGATAGGCAACGTTTTGTCGTCATCCTCCCTCCGACTCTCACAGCGGCCGTGCGACGCCGTGAGTACAGCTGCGAGGTACGTGATAGAGCGTGTGAGTGTTTGGGGACTTGGATAGCAGTAGGCTAGGCTCTGCTTGCAAAACATTCTCTACGGGCAGTGCAGGGTTTGCGCCGTGAATAAACGTTAGCACAGAGCATAGGTGTGGTGTCTGTGATTGATGTGTGGAGCGACTGCGTGGGCGGACGCGCGGCGAGAGTGAGGGCGGAACCGCAGCACGAGTGCACGTTGAAGTAATCGCCCGCAGGTGCGAGTGTGTTCACGCCACTGCGTTAGCGTTAGTCGGGGTGCGAGCACTGCAGGTGGAGGCGCGTTCGCGGTGCCACACTAGCGGTAGCTGTGGTGTGTGCGCGTGTTAGAATATAATCGCCTGCAGGTGCCATGCGTGTGCTCGCCGCCACGTTAGCATTAGTGGTGGTGTGTACGGGTGAGTGATGGCTAACTCTGTATGGCGGTAAGCCAGTAGTTCAGTCATGTCTCTCCGAGAGCGTGCTAGCGCGGGAGGGCCGATCACTTGATCGGCGGGGGCCAAGCGGGAGCTGATCGATGCGGTGGAGGAGAAAGTGGAGGGAGCGAAAGTTGCGCCCCACCTGCCCAGCGAAGGCGGTGGGGCAGACGTCGGCCCCCACATTCCTACCGCTTTCCCGAGACTCACACAGAAGCTCTCCCGCAAGCAAGTCTGCTTCACAGAGTGCCCCGTGTTCTTCCTCCGGGGTTTCCACCCCTCACCTGCTAACCCCTGATGGCAACATACTCCACTCTTGGCATTGGCCAGTGCCAGGCTGCAGCCAACTTGGTTCCCCGCTCCTGCCGCTCCTGGCATGCTCTTGCTCCGTCCCAGACGTCCCACCTGCCCTGGCTCAATCCCCAGGTCGGCCACTGGAAACAGATAACAGTAACAATACTACCTCATTTGCCAGTAAAAAATATGCTAATAGTTTTTTTACCCTTTTATCTGGCAACAAAACTGACACCTTTTTTACGAGGAGTCATGTTTGCATAGACCACAATACCTGCAGTCATAATGCAAACAAAAAACATAACTCTGATAATGTATGCACTGTCCTTGAAGTTGATTGGTCCACACCCGAGACAGCTTTCCTTAGAGCCTAGTCTCACATGGGTTTTCCATTAACATGCTAATCTCTCACATTAACATGCTAATCTCTCACATTAACATAGCCACCTTGGTGTGCTCACTGTGGAGGATGCTCAGCGATCTTACATGAACATGCTAATTTTTTACCTGGCAGCCCTTTGATTGGTGGAAAACCCACCACCGCCGCAGTCGCTGCCCACCACTCACATTAACATTGGCTGCTGACATTTGGGCTACGCCCATTTCAAACCTTTATAAACAGTTGTCTTTATATTTTAAGTTTTCGTGACTGCTGGAATCCATACTCTTTGGTTCTTTCGGTAAAGTCACGTAGGTAGAAAAATAATATATCATTCTTTTTCTACCATCATTATTTTTCTATCTACGTGACTTCACTGAAAGAACCAAAGAGTATAGTTGTTTTTAGAAGCTAACCTCCCTTTTCCTGATGATGACCGCTTGTGTTGCGATCGAAACGTCGTAGTTTTTTGTTATTTTCTTTGAACCTATTTACGTGACTTTACCGAAAGACCCAAAGAATATGAATTCGTGCAGTCACGAAAGTTTTAAGTCAAGATTCATTGCCTTCACTTCATGATCAATTTGATCCTTCACTGCAATTGGTACAGGGTAAGGATTATGTCTCACGGGCATGTGGAGGGTAGCTAGTTCTGTACTGCCTGGTCTACTTGTTAGTACCCCCATTATACCTTTTCAAGAGGTTCCACACTTGTTGCTGTTGTTGGGGCATTAGGTCAATACCAACACTAACGTCCCCCCACCTCTCTTCTGGATCCCGTGGTAATGGTACCAAAATAATGTGCTTGTCAAAGAATTAGCAGAACCTCTGACAGGACAGACTTTCCCGGCAAAAACGACATATACATCCATTCCTTCTTGTGCGCTATTAAGCTTAGAGTGGATTTATACAGCAGCCTGAGGGAGCTTCACGGGAGAATAGTCTTCTACATCAGCCTCAATGAAGCCTCGACAGTTAGGATTACGAGCCCACAGGTAAACCTCGATTGACACTGCAGGTCGCAGTAGTGTGGGTGTGACTGTGCAGGTGTGGGGTATGCCATATGCAAACCTAAATCTATTTTTTTGTGCAAAGGTGATGAGATTGTCTGAAACTTGTTAGTAAATCGAAGTGGCACCTCACTGTGGAGTGTGACCTGGTTCGTTGTCACCCAAATCATGAATTCTTCTTTGCAGAATTCATTATTTGGATTGCAACAGCGAAGAATATTTGTTGCACTTAATATTGTTATTTTAAATTACAGCATTTTTATCAATGAATAATAAAAGCGTTGTTTTTGTTATCATGTGTCAATACCATGTAATATTAATTGATGGAAATATTGATAATGTGTGTAACTATTGCTTGAATTTATGCTTGTTATATTCACAATTGTCTGGAGGGATAAACACGTTTACCAAGAAGTGGGTGTGGTGAGGGACGGGGAGGGGTTAACCTGTCAGTGTTCTCAGAGTGAATCTCGCCACGGACAATCAACGCCTCACATCTCCAGGGCAGAAAGACCGACATGCACAATCATTGTTACTCCAAGACGAGGCAAGTGAAGTTGCATTGTTTAGTACGCAAGAGACATTAATATATCACACCTCCACGGTGTTTTATAATGTATTGATTATAAATATAAATTAAGGACACTCTTATTTAACCTTATTAAGCAGTTTGTGTGCAGTTGCCAGATTGATTTTTTTCATCACGGAACTGTGAGAGATGATAGTTTGGAAAAGCCTTCACCCAGCAGTAGATCGATCATAGATGGTGATGATTATTTGAAAAAGAGGCAGACTAGTTCATACTGGACTGGCCAATGGCTTAGTGTCCAGCAATTATATATCTCTACACATCAGGTGATGACTCTACTTCTGATATTGGACCATGTTCTGGTGTAAAAAAGAAATCAACTCATAATTAGAGATGTAGATACAGAATCTGAACTGATACAATAGTTATTTATTTATTCAGGAAAGCCTCACGGAGTCACAGGACCTTTTTTACAAGTGTCGTGTACTAATTCACAGACACTAGTAGGAGGTACTCTCGCTCTTTCATTCTGGCCTTCACAGCCTGAGGGGATAACTACACACCGGGTCGGGACAGCCAGCATGCTGCCAGACCCATAGCTTGAAGAGGGCGAAGATCACGACGACGACGGAATCACAATGAGTTCCATTCCAGATTGCAGCAGCCCCGACTGTGAGTCGGAGCTCGCCTTTTATCCTGCCCAGTGTGGCCAGGCTCCGCCCTCAGCCCCGCACCCTTCTGGATCCCCCAGAGGGCTCCGTGCCTCGTCCACGGGTCCAACACGTAGAACAGGCTGCTACCCCTAATTCTATTGTCTACCAATCTCCCAGCGGCACGCGCTACAGTGACTCATTCAATGTCACGACACAAGCATCTTGCATTTGATGGTTGGATAATTTATATTTCATGAGTGTTTTTCAAGTTAGAGTTACTCGTTACGATACCTCGACAAAATAACACGTATATTAGGAAATAGTACTTAAAATCTGAACAGATGGGTTCATGAACTCATTGCTGTACTGCCATCTCCCACCCACCTCACAGCCCTGCAGGTTGAGCATCTGATAGCACGTGATAATCTGGATGTGATTCATAAATCCCATCTCCACAGCACTAGACTCGAGCTGTGTGTCACCACCCGGACTAAATCCATAACTGCAACATGGACTGCCACAGAAACCAGGGCTTAATTTCAGCCAGTTCTGTACGCGTAAGCAACCCGGAAAATATTGATACATCTAGAATTGAAGCTTTCGTGACTGCAAGGATTCATACTCTTAGGTTTTTTCGGTAAAGTCACGTAGGTAAAAAATAAATAATAAAAATAACTAATAATAAAATAACAGAAAACATAATAGAAATTAAATAATAAATCACGGCGTTTCAGAAGCTTGTGTTGCCTCCGAAACGTCCTGATTTATTATTTTATTTCTATGATTTTTTCTATTATTTTTTATTAGTTATTTTTATTATTTATTTTTTACCTACGTGACTTGACCGAAAAAACCTAAGAGTATTGATACATCTGGCAAACCACATCCAGTATATGGCTCGCTATGACTGTGGCGACTAGTCACTTACCTGCGACTTGGAGTATATTTAGTGAGCAATGAAGGCCCCACTCACCACCCCGCGATAGAAACACTGTGGTGAGACTGACTGAGCATTCGTGAATTTTTCGTAAGGGACCATCCATTTAGTACGTACGCATGGAGGGGGGAGGGCGGGTTAACCCAAATGCAAACGCTTGCGTATGGGGGGGTCTACTGACAATGTACGTACGCATAGGAAACGGGTGGGGGGGGATGCCTCGATAATAATTATTATGTAGACAAATTATAATTTAATTATAATTTGTCTACATTTGATGTCTACATTGGCCATCAAATGAATTAGGTTGTCCAGCGGTGGACTATCTGTTTGCTTACACACGTTAATATTATTAATCCTTGATCGTTCGGGGCGGGGGGGTCAAGCGTACGTACGCAGGTGGTGGGGGAGGGGGGGGGTAAAAAGTCCGCGTGCGTACAGGGAGGGGGGAGGGGTCAAGTTTTGACAAATTTTTGCGTACCTACTAAATGGATGGCCCCTAAAACATACGAGTACAGTCTTTCTCTCTGCGATGTACATTAACAAAGCACGTTTTGCACGTGACATTTGAGCGCGAGGCTTTCCTTGCAGAATCCCCGCGTGGACGGTGCTTCCACGTGCCTCCCGGTCCCCACTTCCTTCCCGCAAACCGCTCGAAGGTTTCCTGAGAGAAAGGTCACATTTGATGTGACTTTGAAAGGGGCAGGCACTGATGAGCTACTAAACGACCGGGTGACTGCACAATGGTACTCAGGCCCTCTCTGTCAAGACGTGATATTTTGCATTAGCAAGCAGATAAAAGTCATGTTACCAAAAAGCAGGCTAACTTCTAACATAAAGAGGCTCCTTCATTGGGCTGACTTTATGTAAAACAAAACACTTTTAATCGTTAATCTGTCTGACATGTATGCGCGTGTGGCGAAATCCATACGCGTAAACATTGCCAACATAGGGTACCAGCAGGCCAAAGACTGATTGAAGTACCGTTTTCATAGCAGATCGGATTAAAAATAAAGGCTCCGTATGATTGTTGCACAATGTGTTGTGTGCAACGATAAAGCAACGTTCAATGTTTAATGTCTGACAAATTGAATGTGGAGGTCCGTTCCCAACATTTGCTTGTGAGTACATCAGGGGGCATAGGTCGTGTTTGAAAGGGCACATTCCCACACTGATGTTGAAATGGTCGATCACACACACACACTGGGTGAGTGGGGGTCACACACACACACTGGGGGGGTGAGGGTCACACACACACACACTGGATGGGTGAGGGTCACACACACACACACACTGGGTGGGTAGGGGTCACTCTCACACACACAGGGTGGGTGGGGGTCACTCACACACACGCACACTGGGTGAGTGTGGGTCACGCACACACACACTGGGTGAGTGGGGGTCACACACACACACACTGGGTGGGTGGGGGTCACACACACACACACACACTGGATGGGTGAGGGTCACACACACACACACACTGGGTGGGTGAGGGTCACACACACACACTGGGTGGGTGGGGGTCACACACACACACACACTGGATGGGTGAGGGTCACACACACACACACACACTGGGTGGGTGAGGTTCACACACACACATACTGGGTGAGTGGGGGTCACACACACACACACACTGGGTGAGTGGGGGTCACACACACACACACTGGGTGGGTGAGGGTCACACACACACACACACTGGATGGGTGAGGGTCACACACACACACACTGGGTGAGTGGGGGTCACACACACACACTGGGTGGGTGGGGGTCACTCCACACACACTGGGTGAGTAGGGGTCACACACACACACACTGGGTGAGTGGGGGTCACACACACACACACTGGGTGGGTGGGGGTCACACACACACACACACTGGGTGGGTGGGGGTCACACACACACACATTGGGTGAGTGGGGGTCACACACACACACACACACTGGGTGAGTGGGGGTCACACACACACACACACTGGGTGGGTGAGGGTCACACACACACACACTGGGTGAGTGGGGGTCACACACACACACACTGGGTGGGTGGGGGTCACACACACACACTGGGTGGGTGGGGGTCACACACACACACACTGGGTGAGTGGGGGTCACACACACACACACACTGGGTGGGTGAGGGTCACACACACACACACACTGGGTGAGTGGGAGTCACACACACACACACTGGGTGGGTGGGGGTCACACACACACACACACTGGGTGGGTGGGGGTCACACACACACACACTGGGTGGGTGGGGGTCACACACACACACACACTGGGTGAGTGGGGGTCACACACACACACACTGGGTGGGTGGGGGTCACACACACACACACTGGGTGAGTGGGGGTAACTAACGTGATCGCCACGTCACTTTAACGTCGCATGTTTGATGCATGAAAGTCTAACTCCATAGCACGATGTACATTGGCATTGATCAATGATGCTTCAACATACTTACTGGATAAAAAAAAACATTAACAAAATTTCGTTTCCAGGAGCTGATTATTATTGTTATAATAGCCCTTTACTTGATAACAAAAAAGTGTCCGTTGAAAGTCGGGTGTTTTGCGCAATTATCAATGCATAATCAGATAATGTCCTCGCTGTGTTTTCTGAGGCAATACTGTGCGCTTGCACTGTCTTTGCAAACTCGAGCATTTGGCTCCTTTGGGTTATTTACATTGTCAAGAGAACAATGGGACCCCCCCCCAGCCCTGCGCGTTTGCAGCCTCCCTTTCCTGATCGCAGGGCATTTGCGGCTCAGCGTTGACACCGCAAAATATGAACGCAGGTTTCTCAGCGGTGAGCTTGTTGAGACGTAGGCTCATGGGATTCTTAAAAAATAAAAGTGCATATTTTACCTTTGGGGCACTGATTCATGTTTTTGATTAATCAACCGCGTACTGGCCAGTAAAAGTTCGCTACACTTAAACAAAAAAATATTTTGGTTCATTTTATGACACTTACTCAGGTCTGCAATTGATGTCGAAATGTGTGTTTAGCAAGTAGAGCTATGATAAATTGCCTCTCTTATGTTTGTTAAGGTATATCTCACATCCTGGGTGTAACGACGGGTAATGTGCTTATAAAGTCCATAAAATATAATAGTCCTATGACAATCATCAAACATGGAAGTGGAGAGCCCATTATCCATTAGAAATCTCATTCATTATGAATGCTGCAGGATTTATGGTTTTATAAGTTCCATGCAAGCTGATGAATGCAGCGGTTGTCACATTTGTGCTCTGTGTCGTGTTCACTCAAACAAACGTGGCCCCTTACGCCACGCGCATCGTCTCGCATCGTCTCAAACTCAAAGGATTGCGCCACACTTTCGACGCTAAGAGGCATATCACAACGTGGGTGTAACGACGGGTCCACTCTATTTGCACACACGCGCCGTGCTTATTTCTGACCCGCTCACTCTGAACACAAAGTCAGTTCATCTCATCCCCTGTAGAGCGTTTGACTTCCTCCCCAAATAAAATTTCACTCGAGGCAGAGTGACATCACAGATGGACATTGCCGTGTGGTGCGGCGCTAATGGGGGGCCAGGGGTACAAAGGACAACTAAAGCCTATGGCCAAAACAGTGGCAGCTGCTCCGACACGGGTATGCTGGGTAATGAACCTTGCCCTTTGCTGGCGCTACTTTACTAAATACAGAGTGGAATTTTAAGGATTGCGACCTCTTGAGATACAACAACAACAATAAAAAATTAAGACATGATGAGTGGTGGTGGAGGTGGCTTGGGGAGGCCTTCATCCAGCAGTGGATTGACCATGGCTGACAATGGTGGTGATGATGATCATCAATGGAAGAAGAATCTCACAGTACCATAAGAGGGGAGAACTACGTGTCAAACGTTGTTTTGAGCGGTAAAGTATGATTTCGCAACTGACAATAACTGGTACAGCACTTTGAATGTCCCGGGACGACTGGCCGATTTCCCACAATGGACAGTTACCTCGATGTGAAGGATGTGTGAGTGTCTACTTATTATTTGGTCATTTATATTCTCCACAACGATGCGAATGATTTTTTGAATTTTGTATTACAAATTTTTTGCTGCTGAGACACTATGTTGAAACCGGTCCAGACTTGTCTTGAAACAATGCTGCTGAAATGATGCACTCTCAGAAGGCCGTTTGTGCTGCTGATGGGTTTTCTAAGAATTATTTGTTGTTTTTTAAACATAGATATATTAAAGAGACTTTGTTTTTTTTTATTTTGTCACCTCAAAAAGAGGCCAATCCTAGGAACATCAGGACAGTTGGCAACCTCAGTGTTACTCAGTGCAAATGCACTGAGCTTTAAATGACACAACTGCTTTAGCCGGTCTGCCTAGCGTCAGGACCATTGAGGGTTTATTTGTTGTATCATAGTGTGGTAAAACACACACAGCCATAATGCACGGGGGATATGGAAACAGTTTTTTTTTCCCTTCTGTGGCACAATGCAATATTGCTAACATTTTAGCATTATGTGTGTAGCTACCAAAACAGGGTTATGACATGTCCTGCAGAATAACAAGAACACGTTCTTAATCATTAAAAAACCTTGATAAAGGAAATTGAAAATACCGTGATTCATTAATGGTGCGTCTATGTGAGCGCTTTGTGTCTGGCTTGAATTGAAGTTATAGCATTCACCTGAAGCGCAGGTCTGCCCACGTTTTATAGAGACAGATGCAACCCCATCTGAACTGCAAATTACACTCATGCACACATGTACTGTACATGCCGAAATAGTCAATTAAGTTTTCCATATCTGTTGATATCTGTGCACTCGTGAGGCACTATGAGCTGCCGCCTCCAAATATAGGATCACAGAGCGTGGGTAGTTGTTGGAAGCAGTTCTGGCTATCTCCTTGCTTGTCTGTGGTTTCCCAGAACTCTGAATCACGTTGTCTCTCTGAGAGTGAACGATAACCGCCCTTATAAATTGCGATGTATTGCAATTGTTACGAAAAAGGCAATTTCACAATGTCTTGAACTTAGAGCAAAGTGTTAAAGCCATTAAGTTGCTTAATTATTTATTTACGAGGAAGAACAGATAGATTTTTTACAAGGACAATTTTTTTTTAAATGTTGTAATGTAGTTATTGCACTGTGATAATGAGGGCAGCACAGTCACGGCTGGTGGCTTAGTCACATTTGAGTAGTAATACATCGGCATGTTCTGTTCACGTGACAACATTACTAACTAGCCGTGTTGGGTGGAGGTGGGTGTACGACACATTTATATTTACGCGATGTCAACCAAAAAACGTTTGTCGTCTTTGGTATTGGCCTCGAAAGCCCCCTACGTATTACATTTACTCCAGCAACCTTTTCAAAAACCTGCTGCTCTCCTTTCGGTCTGCCAGGATTTCAAAGGCTCTTTGCGTTTCGTAATTGGAACGGAATATCCCGTAAGTGAATTCCTGCCGTGAGGGTAAGGTGTTTTGACATTTACTAACTATTACACTACCGTATAAAATAGATCTATTATTCTTGATGCATGCTGGATTTTTGTTTAATCAGCCCAAGTGACCAAATGTGTGTTTTACAAAGTGTACTCAATTATACTCTGATAACATGAGAATGCTCACTTTACGATATTACCGGGTCTACTGAAAATCATGAATGTGATCAATGTTCCATAGAACAATGAATGGAGAGATGAATATACTTGTACAGTGCATTCATTTAATGTATGCATGTTGAACTTATTTCGCACTGCTCATAGACAACCTAATCTGAGAGGCTTGGAAAGCGTTTTAAATTTTGTCCATCAATACGTGCTATTTAATGCTAATAAAGAAGCCAATTTTCGCATGCAGTATTCTCAATGTTTAGAGACCATTTTAATATATGACACATGCTAATAATGATGCTCCACTTCGTAAATCTAACACTGTAATATATATGTACAAAGTATTTTATCTACTGTATTTTATGAACGACAGTACTATTAATAATCTGGATGGAGCAGTGGCGAAAGTGATTAACGCACTGCGCTATGAACCTGCCAAGTTGAGTTTGATTCCCAGCCACGGCTAACATTAATAGCGAGTGATATCTGAACCAAACCTGGCCCACCCCTTTACCAATCCGGACTGACCAACGTGGTGAGGTATAGTCCAACAACTCCCATGATTGACACAGTATTTGGAGGCTTTCATCTCACATTGGACTGACAAAGGGCTATACATTTTAAATTGTTATACACAATGCATATCACAGTTTGCCTGTAAGTACATATTTTATTTTTTATTGCAGTACATATCGAAAAATGTTCTATTTTTTAAACTATATTGCGAATTTATTCAACTGGGCCAAAACATTAATAAATCAAAATTGAAAACAATTTCATTACAAATCTCTGCAATCATCGCCTGTAAGTGTAATAACCAACCTAACATGATGAATTTAGATTATTCAAGTTAAATATAGCTCATTGAAGATTGACGTCAGGCAGGTTCAGTGCCTGACCTTATCCCCACTCATCCCAGCAGTCACAGAAACATTACATTCTCAATTCCAATTCAGAAATTTGGGACACATCCCCACACATTAGGGAAATGTTGCATGACCCATCTATTACAGCTTAACCGCTCATTTACCGGTTTTAGCTTTCATTTCTGTCTCAGATCAGTAATGCACCGATATATGCTACAACACAGCCAATAAACAGATGCACATTTCCCGATGTTGGTGCAATGAAGACAAATAAGCACATTAGGTTTCAAAATAATGATAATATTAATGTTTCGTAATTTAAAATGAACCACGCAAGGGTACAAGTCTGCAATGTTAATGGCAGGAAGAGAAGGTATCAACATGTATATGTTTGATGTCACCTTACATAGGGGTCAGTCATGTACGAACTGTACCGTAATAGGAGCTTGAAATTGTATCCCACAACACCAATATAGAGCTGTACGCATTTAAAATGCCTCTTCAGTCCACACGCCAGCCACACATTTGTGTTTTTCTATGCAAACAAATAGTGGTGTCGCATGTCACTTAAACATTTCAATTATATTGGCTATAGAGTAACTGGATAATTGCAGGAACCGTTATGTGTTAAGATTGTTGCACTTATTCTTGGTTATTTCGGTAAAGTCACGTAGAAGGGAAATAATAAAATAATATAAATATAAAACAATACAAATTCTCACGACGTTTCGACTGCAACACAAGCAATCGTCATCAGGTGTGAAATCAAACAGTCGAAACGTCGTGAGAATTTTTATTGTTTTATATTTATATTATTTTATTATTTCCCTTCTACGTGACTTTACCGAAATAACCAAGAATATGAATCCCTGCAGTCACGAAAGCTTTAAATCAAAATTGTTGCACTTGCTTAATCGACTAAATATTGAAAAAAACTCATTCACGCTGAGCATGGCTTGCACATAGCCCCAGGTCTGCTGTGCTATACAGCATTGCCAGTGTCAGAACAGAGGACCTGAAGATAGCTATGGGGTGGCCCAATCAAATAGGCTGAAATTAAAATAATGAAGGATGCCTTGAACCCCACCAAATTTCTGCCAATGGAACTCTATACCACGCATTTGCCGACAGCAATTATAATCTTCCGTGTCAGCATTCAAATTGTGATAGCAGTTGGTATGTGCATTCTGCACAGGATGTAAGATGCCAAAGTAAGATAGCCACACTGACTAAAGAACCATTCCCTGTTGTTAACGATGGCACCCAATTTTTAACTCAGATGATCTGTCATCAATTAAAGCCAGTAAATCATATCCTGTATCTCGTGGATAGTAAAATGGTTTTGCAACGATATTTTCCAAGTCTTGTAGTGCACGTATTTATACGGTTATAGTTGTGAATGTATTACAATAAGTTTCCAGTATATCCATTACAAAACGGTTCCATAAAGCAGTGCTGATAGCATTACACACTATTGACTCTGCTACATTGCCGTTGACAAAGCACACGTACAGGGCTGGTAATAAAGGTACTTTGTACATACTGTTATTAACAGCCAAAAGGTGTGCATCGGCTAAGAGAGAAATAAACAACCTCACTATCGGAGCAGGGACCACATGGGTCCAAAATAGAAACGTAGAATTCCGGGATGGACAGTTACAATACCGAAAAAGGGACGTTTTTTTTTACGAAAAGGTCACTTTGCAAACAACTGCGCAGTGTTATCACATGTGAAATTTTTCATGTCAGAAGGTTGAGCCCCTTCCTACAATTCCACAGTCCATCATCATAAACCATAGACCCAGAACTGGTCAGTGGCAACAGACATCCTCACAGAGGATTATGGTCAGTAGCTTTGGGTTCAAGTTGTTTTGTGTGGATGTCTTTGGGGGTTTGTGTTTTTAATGAATGTGTAGTGAGTACCACTGAGTCGCAGACGTTGTTCTTCAGAGGCAACACATTTATTTCACAACACGTATATACACAAAGGGGTAACTGCCCCTTTACCAAATACAGCCTAGGGTGGTGACCACCCAGCTAACTACACTACCATACAGGAGTCATGGCTACGATGGACCGGACCCTCACTCGGGTCCCGGGCCACGTGTTGCTGCCTCTTCAGATGTAGGACATGGAACTTCCAGCTTGCAGAACGAAGTGACCCCGGTCCCTCCCAGGGACCCACCTTATATCCTCCCGGGTCAGGGCCGGCTCTGCCCTCGGCCCCGCCCACCTTCGCGAGCGTTCCAACTCCCTCTCGATTCCTCACGAGAGCTCTCCCTGGACACGTGACCACCCCTTAGCCCCCCCCCCCCACCTGGGGGCTTCTCTATGGACACTCCAAATCACGTGCCTATGGGGTCAGCCAGAGTGCCATGGCCCGGGGCAACCCTGTCCCTGGGCTGGCACTCTACCGTTCCCTCCTGTGGGAGCCCGCACTGCACACCTTGTGTGGTGCCCTCGCTATCCCAGTGTTTCAAGTATTGATTATTTCTCACGCAGGGTGGTTAATTGCACTGTTAACAGTTTATGTTTGGCTTGTTGAGCTGGCTGGCGGCTGGAGTCCACACCTCTTGGTGCCATTTGACTTCATTAATAACGAAGGCGGCACCGAACCCCTGACGGGGGATGGCAATTGCTGCTGCTGCAGCGAGCATGCATACTCCCACACAGACACCGCATGGACATGTGTGCCCTTTGGGGGATTGGAGCTAATTATAGATCCTATGGTTTCAACCTGAAACGAGCTTGCTTTAATGTCACTCAACAGCACCAGTCTATGGGTGTAATGTTGTTGTCAATTATATGACACAAATGTAATTGTAAAAATTACCAATATTATGTTCGTAGTTTGACAGATTGTATTAAGTGCAGGCTCTGGTGGATATTTTGTAAACCTCACCATGATTAACCTTACTGAATGGCATTCAACCCCGCTGTACGCAACGTGTTTGGTACTGTACCAGCTCAATCACTGTGTCCTGAGGGCATGACCGTGTCAAATAGCTTCACGTGAATTCGTAATTCTAAATGGTATAGAAAACTTATTGTACAGCAGATGGCGGGTATTTTTTGCACTGCTAAATAAAATTGCAATGAACGTATACATTTCTTTTATATGAAAAAAAATAAGGAGTAGTTTTGAAAAATATATCTAAAGCCAAGAGAGGTAAAATTACATGGAGAATGCAGCATGGAGAGGCGAGATCTGGCAGTCTGTGCATACCCACGAGATGTTCTTTCTACAGCTGTTAATGTGACCCTTTCATATTGGAGGTGCAGTCTGCTTTTATAGTATTACGAGAGCGAACACAATAAATAAAACATTCCCTTCCAAATCCATGTGGGTCATGCGGATTTTGAGTCCATACTTCTCCATGATGATCATTGCAGGTTGGTGAATGGAGGTGAGGGCAGGATCAGTTCTGATTTCACTTTCCAGCTGTGGCCCGAAGTTTAATTCGGGACGCCGAGTCCATAGTGCGCATTAGTCCACGTTAACAATCTCATTGATACACTCTTGTAGAAAATGTATTCAATTGCAAATAACATGACTATAAATACTATAATTGGAGGTGTGATTGTGAGTGCATTGGGAAGCACAGTCGGGCAGCAACTCCATCGTGGAATAAAGCCAGGTCGAGAGGTCGTTGTGTGATACCAGAAATGCCTACAGTACGGCAACTCTGGCTTGTGCTATTACATAAAAACAATGCGTGCAAATCCAATCAAATCCCTCAGGCGTGTAAGGACTTGCCTTGGCGCTGTGCAACTTATTTGACAGCTTTAAAAAGAAAAACCATTGCCTTCATCCTGTTCAGCGCTGCCTTTCCTTCACCCTGTTGATCGCTCTATCCCCCTCGTGGCTGATATACCGTCAATATACATTGACATGCTAATCTCTCACAATACAATGGCCACCTCCTCAGCACAAGCTCCAGTCCCCACTCTATTGCCCGATGCGGCAACCCTCCCCCCCTCCCGGCTCTATAAAACACATTCCTGCGGAGGGAGCTGGTAGAAACGTTGGGTTGCTCGGTCAATGGCCAGGGTCAACGGCGGCGTGGTGTATTCCGCAAATATGCCCGACTGTGAGGGCGGGCACAAGCCGGCGTGAGTAGGTTAAACGTTGAGTTTTATAAGGGCACCACGGGTGACCAGCCCCTCCCCTCCCCGCCCAGCCCCACCCCTCCCACCCCCCACCCAGCCCCACCCCCCACCCAGCCCCTCCCCACCCAGCCCCTCCCCACCCTCCCCTCCCCACCCAGCCCCTTGCTCCCCACCCAGCCCCTCCCTGCACGACGGACGGACACAATAATCCCCTGTGGGCTGGTGGAACCAGTGGGCTCCTACCAGTATAAGGACTTGTTTCAGCAGCCTGTTTCTCACTCCGACCTGAAGACGGTTGCTTGTGTGGCGATCGAAACGTCGTGATCTATTATTATTTTTCTACCTACGTCATTTTACCGAAATAACCAAAGAGTATGGATTCCTGCATTCACGAAAGCTTCAAATCAACATCTTTCAAAAGTGCAGACTTTCACCTCGTCAAAGCTGAAAAGAATGTGTAAATTGAAGTCAGCAAGGGCTATGTACTGTATTACACTGACGTTAAATGTTACATTATTCAGTGTTCCTACATGCAGGACATGAACAACTACAGCACGTGAATATGTTTACATGTTGGGTGTACAAATGCATCTTTGCCATCGATTATTTAGAATGCTCAGACTTTTCCGTATGTTTTTCCTGGAAAGAGATGACCACACGTTGGAAAGCCTGCACGAGGTCAACATATTTTGGTTCTTGAAATAAAGTTTGTTGTTTAAATAATTCTACATTATCCAGGAGGCGTTGTTCACTCACAATTGGATGAGATTGCAAGTTCAATTCCTCGTCATGGCTCAACTCAGCCCCTCATCTTCTCTCCAAGGTTGATTAAATTAGTTCCACTTTATGGGAGCTTTGGAGTGGTTGTCCTATGGAGAGACTGACTCCTGCCACGAGAATGTAACATTGTCACCGCGAGCTGTGAGATAAGAGTCGTACGGGAAGGCAGACAAAACCCTAGGCAGTGGGGAGGGGGCGAGCAAGAAGGTCTAAAGTTAAACAAAGTTAACACATTTTAAATGCCAAAACGTTATCACCTGATGTTTTATCATGTAATCTGCTCTGTTCTCAGCTTCTTTTGTACAGGATGAAAATCTGGGACAGCCATTACTTAATTGTACTGATGTTATATTGTACCAGCATTTTTTGACTTGACTATGGGGCTATGAACAGTGGCCCTACTGCTCGTCTAAGACGGGGGCAATTCTTGGCTTCACTTGCGTTAACTTGTCCGTGTTGTTGCAGAGTGTACAGACGAAGTGTGCTCAAAGCCCATGTGCTCGCTCCCCGCGCCTATGTGATCTGGGAGAGCGCAGAAGCCACCAGCCAGCTTTGTTGAGAAGGATACACCGATTAATTGGGGGCAGAATACATTTATATATGTATACAAACAACCATCACGATAATTTATCATTAGTCCATTTTATTTCAATAATTGTCTTCATCTCAATGAAAAATACCTTATTTACTGTATCGCATATACAGTACGGATTAAACTTCATGTCACATTTAAAGTATATACATTGTATGTACACACGCACAATGTTGTAATCCATACCGAGTACAATATCATACACTGTGCATGGTGGTGATTCGCGTGTGTATTTAGCAGTAACCTAGCTGTAATAAAATAAACATGAAGATCAAAAATAAAGTGGCACAGTTCAAAGATGTAGAAAACGCAACACATTCGTCAGTCGCAATGCCTGAAAATAACAAAAATATATCAACATATAACAAGCGCATCTTGTGCTACAAAGAACCATTTACCGCTGTTTCATCCTTTTCAGACCATACAATGTTGTTGATGAATGTGTTGATTTTTTTGTTTACTGTGCTAACTAGATCTTACGTGCAATTCATCACGTACACTTGCACACCAGTTGCACCAGACAACTGCCACATCCTATAGAACTTGGCTTTTTGCGGTTATGATAATGTTCATGTGTGACCTCGAGCACCGCATCTATTTATGGTGCATCAGCATGGCTTATGGTTTGGCATTGGCATAACAAAGCTTTGGAGAAGCAATTTGGCATTGTGTTCTGTGTGTGACAGGTGTTGCCTCGAATCTAATCAAGAAGATACAATTCTAGATTTGAAGCTTTCGTGACTTCAAGGATTCATATTCTTAGGTTTTTTCGGTAAAGTCACGTAGGTAAAACATTAAAATTAATACAAGTAAAATAAAATAAAAATCACGACGTTTCGGAGGCAACAGACGGAAGCTTGTGTTGCCTCCGAAACGTCGTGATTTTTATTTTATTTTACTTTTATTAATTTTAATGTTTTACCTACGTGACGTTACCGAAAAAACCTAAGAATAAGAAGATACAAACACACGTGGTGCTGACAAATAATCATGAATAATTTTAAGCTGCATCTCAGATATTTGGGAATATTATGCTATGGGACATGGTTGATAAAACTGAAAACCCACATAACATCACCCGGTGTGCATTGGCAACTTGTTAATATGTCGCAAAAAAAGGGAAATATCACCGCGCAGCAATTATACATAGTGACACTTTTAAGAGCATTATTAGGCATTTTATGCTTCGAGGCGCTTACAGCTGCCTTTGTTTGTTGATTGCCAAAAAGACCAGGTTACATCAAGTTGGAAAAACAATGTTATTACTGGTATTGTACTGATGTCAAAAACTTTTCAAGCTTCCGACAAGACACGGTCTCGATAAATCTTGATTGGTTGAAAATAAAATGTTCAGTAACGGCACTTTCATATATTTATTTTCGTATTCTTTGACTTACATTCAACTTCCACAACAAGCAGATCAGGTAAATAAGTTACAGCGTTCGGTTAAAGTTATACTTACGTCCAACGTTAGTTATAATGTTGCGGTTTTAATATCACTATAATTAGTTATTCAAATCGTTGCGGAATGTAAAGGTAATTTGTGCATTTACGAGAAGAAAAAACATGTGTGCTCTACTTGATGATCGACTGGCAGCAGGGCCCAAATAAGGCCAACCCCAGGCCATCTTACACCACCTCGGCAGCACAACCCAGGACAATAAGGAATCATAATTCGCGCACCTCTGACACATTTGCGAAATGTTTACTCCATGGCGTTGTCACCTTGACGAGGACAGCTCACCCCCGGGCCACACAGTCTGGGTCATCTTAATGCATTTTTAATTCCAGGGTACAGTGGAAAATAACTCCTCCATCGCGATTCGTGGAGGAACCTCATCTGGATCTTCCAACAGGAGCTTCCCGTTCTCCTCCTGCTCATCGTCCTCTTGCGTTGGGTGGTGTTTGTTGGTGGACGGAGGAGTCGTGCTCGCCGCATACGCACGGCTCAGCTAAGAATCGCAGTCCGCCTCGATGTAGGGGATGTCGCTGTAGCGTTGCTCAAGCTCTGCCCATTGGAGCACGGCACGGCTTACGATGTCCTTGGCTAGGCGTTCGGCAAAGTCCATCACGTACGGCTGGACCCCGGACTCCTCCCCGGCCCTGTATTGCTTCTTGATAGACAATATCTCCACTGGCTCGGGGTCCGTGGACTTGTCCGCTCTGGCCTTGGATTTTAAGCAGCCCATGATGGCTGGATCACAGTGAAGCCACCAGGGACCTCCTGCCGTGGCACATTGAGCAGAAAACCCTAGAGGAGCGGGCACGGGAATGCATGGTGGCCTCAGTTTATTCTCACGCTCTGACCTGCAACGTGTGAAATTAATGAGAACACTCATGATAACAAGTATACATCGAGACATTATTATAACAGTTAGGTTTATGACGTGCAGTGAGTGAACAACGTATTAGGTGGGACAGGATGGTGTGACCAGTACCATGCCAGTCCGCCTTTCGCTCCCCATTTATGAATACGGTAACCACCCCGGTTTACATGGGGGATGTCTTCCTGAAAGGTGTGACGAATATTTAAACGACGTAAATCAAAGCCAATTTTTTTCCTCCAAATTACCAAAATATTGTTGTCCTCTACATTACATTACATTTCTCTACGCGGCGACACAAAGTACGGCAGTTCGCGTACGGGGTCGTGGAGGCAAAGGCGAAGAGGTGACGGATACGAGAAAGGACGGACGATCATGTTAGTGACGTTGAGGCGACGCAAGTCAGCTAGTGGTTCGAATACGGTGACGACGTGCTTGTGAAACGACGTAAATTGGGGTATTACTATGTCATGATCAGACCAGACAAGCTAGTCCTACTATCTGTTCAGCGCAGGTTCAGGGTTCACCGATTGGCAGTGATGTGTATCATAGCCAGGAATGAACACTTCTTTATCCGCTGTTATTAGTAGCACAGTGCGCAACAACAACAAAAAGCTATGACACCACATAGAGTAGTAACGTGAACACGTAAGCGTCCATTGTTGTAGTCTGTCAGGGGACATTAACATCAAAACACGTGGCTCAAAATAACTTCAAAGACTGCGCCACATATAAAACCACGAACACAAAAACATCAGCCACCGCTCAGAACAACCGCATTGTGATTGCGTCCCGCCTCATTTTCATTCCCATGATGATGACCCTGATTCTCCCCATTATACAAAACGTTCTTCGTGAAGGTCCTTGCAAATTGATGTCGTTGATTACTGCTAGGCTCACACAGAGCCGTAATCAACTACAACAATGAGGATGACCGCAGTCTGGAATCATCATCATCATCCTCACAAGTGCGTGGCCTGATCATCATGGGTGTTGCACCCAACAAGTGTCAATGATTGATTTGTTTTTAGCACAAGGTCAATGAACTGGCAATAGCATTGGCACGTGGCAACGAGAGAGAGAGAGCATTGGTGATTGTACTGTGCTGCTGAGTCCTCATACAAACGAAACCCGGTCCACATTTGTCTCACTTGCTGCCCGTCTGCGGGTCACGTTTGCTCCAAACGATTTTGATGACAATAGGGCCACAATGCAGTTATTCAGGAACCGCCAATGAACAATAACCGAGTGTTATTTGTACACATGTTTGTGTGTTTCTTGAAACAAGAGACACCAACAACGTGGCTATTTTAAAGTAACGAAGACGGAGGTGCCCCGTGTAAGCAAGCGCCTATGAAAGCTTTAATAAACACGCACAAGAGAAACGACGTGTTTGTCACAAGAGGTTAACTTGCGGATGTGTACTAAAACCCGCCGTAAATGACCTTTCTGCAGTAAGTTACGACCTCCAAAGTGAACCGGTCATAACTGCTTATATATAAGTTCGGTAGCTTTCTTAATTGATTTCCTGTACACTCAAAATGCATTGAAGGAAATACTATACTGTACTCTGCTTAGCCGAATAAACTGAACATATGGGCTTATGATGCTTAAACCTTAGTACAGTCGAGGTGTACACCCTCTACAATAATAACACTGGCGTTAATGATTGATTCGTGTTAATGATTGAAATCAACTAGACGTCTGTGGAGACTTTTCATACCTCCCCGACATATTTAAAACTTTTCAATTCCCTTTCGCAGTCGCCTGTAATCACTTTATGTGTTCAGCTTTACATTTATCATCTCATATTCCATGAATAATCGTATTTGCAGGTGGCGTTCGCTAGACACGGCGTATCTGTATTTAACTAAGGTGTCTTCTATTCAATTTACAACGTATTGACGCATTACATTGAGATGACAAAAAGTTTAAAGTGCAGCCCTACAATTAATTTCTCACGCCACTGCTGCAGGAAAGCCCTCCCAAACAGGAGGAGCTCCAGAGCTCCCTCTCGCTGGGTATTCGGTTGAATCTTCGTCCACGCTGGCCAAACGTGAATCTCGAACGAGGTGGGAATACCCACACTTTACCCCACCATACGCGGTCCACCTGCCGATTGACTGTGGTGTATGAATGAAAAGTAGGAGGCATTTAAGAAACTTGCTCCATTGTTTCAACTGCCCTGTCCAGAGATGCAGCGTGCTAATCATCACACGACAGCATCAGCATCATCATCATGCTCATTTGATTGTGTTATTACGTAATAATTCCCACCACTCTTAGACGAAGGCCTCCCCACACATTGTCAACTCAGTTTGACCATAGTTCACCACGCTGGTTCAATACGGATTGGTGAATGGGTAGAGGTTGCCTCGGACCTTTGTATTTATAACGTAATTTGCCACTCGTGTTAGCCGTGGTTGGGAATCAAACCATTCGTAGAAATTGCTAATATTCCAGACTCACGAAATGCATTTACATAGCGTAACCATATGAATCGTATTCTAAATGTGTAATTAAGATTGTGTTCACGTTAGTATTGTGTCCTGGTGAATGGCATCGAGATAGCGAAAGTGTGCTCATGGAATGTGTTCAGATAGGAGATAGGGCAGCGTTAGCTGTTGTGAGCTGGTGGGTGGGCATTGAATGTCACTCACCGTGCTGCGGGATGAGCCACGCACGGCTCCGACCAGCGGGGGGCCAGACACCAAGACACAAGACAGCCGGACACAACTCACGGGAAAGATCGAAAGCCGCCGGATAGAACGGCGATTTATACAGTCAGTTAGACAGACGGACAGAACACCCAGTCAGACAACCCGATACTCAAGTCAGACACACATACAGACAAGGCGCCGAGTCAAGACAACGCAGACACGCGGACAGATTGACACCCAGCCAGAAACACCCAGTCAAGCACGCAAAGAGCCAGAGAGACGCGCGGGCAGATGGTCAGACATCCGCGTGGACAGACATCGCCTCGGGTCTCCGTGCTTGTGTGGAGGAGTGGAGCCGGCGAGATTCAGGAGCGACGGAGGTCGACGTCTCATCAAACGGCGCGCGGAGAGAAACCGGCGCAATCTCCGCCGCTTGCGCGAGTGGTGGGAGCGGAGTCGGTGGTCGTCTGCCCCCACCACCACCAGCACCCACCCACCCCCCCCCTGGGTTGGCTGTAGATGTTATTTAGTTATTTACTTTCAGCGTCCCAGTTTCGCGGAGCGCCGCCGTGGGGTTCGCTCTTTAAACTCCGCGACGCACGTGCGCGGGACGGGCTGTACGCCACGCATGTCATATACCATCACACAGACACACACCTCGCATGTCATATACCATCACACAGACACAAACCTCGCATGTCATATACCATCCCACATCACATCACAGTATGTATCACACAGACACACCTCGCATGTCATATAGCACATCACAGTATGTATCACACAGACACACCTCGCATGTCATATAGCACATCACATCATGTATCACACACACCTCGCATGTCATATACCATCCCACATCACATTATGTATCACACACACACACACCTCGCATGTCATATACCATCCCACATCACATCACAGTATGTATCAGACACCACACCTCGCATGTCATATACCATCCCACATCACATCACAGTATGTATCACACACACCTCGCATGTCATATACCATCCCACGTCACAGTATGTATCACACACACACACCTCGCATGTCATATACCATCCCACATCACATCACAGTATGTATCACAGACACCACACCTCGCATGTCATATACCATCCCGCATCACATCACAGTATGTATCACACACATCTCGCATGTCATATACCATCCCACATCACAGTATGTATCACACACACCTCGCATGTCATATACCATATTATATCACAGTATATGTCACACATACACCTCGCCATACACCATACCACATCACAGTATATGTCATACACGTCTCGAATGCCACATACCATCCCACAGCACACCACATCACAGACCACATTTCACACACGTTACATCTCATATACCACAGCACAGCATTACATCGAACACATCACAAAGACAAATATAAAGGCACCCCGTATAGCCTTGACATACTGTTGGGGCAAGTGCTGTGAGCTAGCGGGGTGGGTAGTCAACACCACGCTCGGCTGCCTTTGTCTCCCCAAGAGCGATGTTTACACACTGCACCAGGCACTTAATTTGAGGCTGAATCGACCTTGCGGAGGACCAGGACCGTTAGCAGGACCCGAACTCGGGTCGCCGGGTTCGTAGCGCAGCGCACTCACCGCTGCACCACCGCTCCCCACACACCACCCCACACAGCGAACCACAAATCACACACCACCACGCGTAACACACTACACAGCACGCATTTAACATTCAGAGCAAACACCCCACACACGAGTCATTATAAAGCTCACAAACCATTCCCCACCCAGCACATGATTGCATACCACACATCACCCCCCATAGCACTGCATAGAGCACACACCAGTCATCACACTTACACCTAACATGCAGCCACAGACAGGTAACTGCAGGCTTTCTCGCCTGTCAATCCAAATGCACTTAGAACTCTTCACCTGCCACGCATGGCTAGTGACAATCCACGGCTACTCACGAGTCTTACTTAACTCTTCACCTGCCACCAAAAGTGTATTATTAACAATTCACCTGCATACCCATGAGTTCCTAATGACTCTTCACTTGCCACCAATCTCTCTCATGGTAGACTCTTCGCCTGCTACCAAAGGTATTGCAGTTAACGCAATCAGTAGTTGTCTAATCAATATTGACGATGCATTGTACTCCGTACAACCACTGCAGCTACCTGCTCCCAAATTTCCCTCACAGACTCATCACTTTGCCACCTCACCTGGATGGGCAACGCGAAAGTGAAGGCTTTATCGACCAACATAAACAAAAATCCAACGCAAGCAGTTTCATAATTTTTGTTACATTTGCAGTTCCGTCTTCTTTGCACAATGCAGCAGCAGCTTTCACGTGCAAACAAAAATAAAAAATCTGCACTGCACCGGATCTCGCGTGGTAATAAGGATGTTTGTATGTATGCAATATCAATCCAGCAGTGGATTGAGAAAGGGAGCTGTAAATTATATTACATCGTTTTATGACGTTGATGCGGTCAGTGAACTTGACCAGGGTGCGTTGAGCCTGAAGGCCGCGAGTCACTTGTGCCCCCTGCCGTATAAATTAGGGCAAACACGATGGCAATTATTGAGTGGTCGGTGATGCACAGCATTTTGCCTGCTTACTGCTGATTGTGCAATATATTGTATTGCGCAGGAATAAAAATATTTATAAAGCAAACGTATAAATAAAACATGCGCACATTAACGCATTGAATACTTTTACACCGTTAAGAGGACATTTATCTTGTAAACCATGAACAGAACATTTTGGGGTTTATTTGGAAAACCATAAAACATTTTCACACAATGCCTAATTTAAGCGTGGTACAAAAAAAAAATCGCTAAATATTTAGAAAACACAATTGTGTGATAGTATCAATGCCCTTTACCTTGCAAAGCAGTTTGTAATTTTAGTTTTTTTACAAATTTGGCTATTATGTACCAGTCAATAATATCACTTCAGACAGCCTAGAGGCCACACACTTGAAAATCTCAATAAATAAATACAAAACACACAAAAATGTTAACAAAATAAATGTAACATTATAACCTGGTAAAATTCGAATCATTGTTCAAATGCATATTCATCATAATTACCGAATTACACTAATGCTCATTCACATAACCTGAACACTGCTGTAATATGCAACGTTTGGAAAATGTATTCCTTAAATATTTTGTACGTGTCAATTGCATCAGTCATAAATTCCACTTAACCAGTGCAGTTGCTTCACTCTCTACAAAAGGATGATACTTAAATTGGAGAAACTTTTAAGGAAAAAATTGAGAATCCAAAAACCTAAAATGCGCTTCAGAGTGAGAATCACTCTGTGAGTCTCTGCACTCAATCCGTGTGCGCTGAGAATCACTCTGAAGCGCTGGTCAAGGCAATGCACCTGTCATCTTTGTTTAAATTCGCTCAGTCGATGAGAGTGACGTACACCTCGAGCCAATTATTAACGCTATTACCAAGACCCCAATAAAGCCCTCATGTATTGCTTATAAGTAAGAAATAACGCGGTCAGAAACACATCCCCATGTATATACACTATGCCTAATTATTAACTATTTTAGCACTGTTTCGATTTGCTCTCACTTCTACAGGAACACATTTTGAGCGCTAAGAGAAGTCTGCCTCTATTTTTAAGCATGTTTCATGACGAAAAGGCCGCTTGTTTTCCAATTCGCAAGATGAATGTGTATTTTACATTGTGCACGTACAACTGTGGGTAATTGGCCATCCATTCCAGCTGAGCAGAGTTCCAAGTTAATCAAGTCTAAGAAGCTTTGCAGTTTGACAGATTCGTTTCTTAAGTAGTCCTTACTTTGTCATTGTGGTGACGTGACAGTACCCATACATGAGCATATGTGCCACGCCTGGTTGTTTAGCTAAACAGCAGCCTAGCCTCCTGGAGTTGTGTATCTCTGCACTCAATCTGTGAGTCTCTGCACTCAATCCGTGTGCGCTACGTGTCTAACGTGGGGATGCTGGCGATCGGTGGGAAGAAGGGGTGTCCGTGAATGCAGTTGCTGATTCCGTCCGGCAGGAGGCGCCTCATCCTGCACAGCTTCTCTTCCATGTCTTCTCGCACGAGATGCCGTGGCAATTGCCGCGCCATGCGCACTGCCTCACCCTGTTCAATCATTGTCATTAATCTTGTCAGTAGGAACAACAACAAAAACTGAACCGTCACGGAATGCATACAATACAAATCCACCTTGGGCTGAGGGGTGTTTTGGTTTCAAGTTTATTTTGTTTCACCAGCTGAGAATTCAAGAGACTGGGATAGTCTCATTTGCAAGTGACCTGCGGCATCAGTCTGCCGGAAGGGACAACGATCACTATGTATAGAGTCTAAAGGAGTTAATTTGATGGTAAATTTGTAATCTTGACATCTGCACACAACGTCCTACTTTTGCGACTGACGAGAGGGAGTTTTTCACGTCCACTGTGAAGCAGCCGGTGGATATTATTAGTATTATTACTACCATGGCTGTTACACCTGCAGTGGACTAAGTACGCACTGGAATGTGTACCTGGAGGTAGTTGACGAGCTTGAGAGGGCGGCAGTGCTCGACCTCAGTGGCATGCTTGTGCAGAATGGCATCGAGAACCTCGCCCAGGTCAGACACTCCGTAGTAAGGCAGCGATGTGGCCAAGCCCTCCAACTCCGCCTCCCACTCACCGCTCACCCCATCTATGCCAGACAGGGCAGGGGGAAGGTATGTTCAACCGAGGGACTCAATCACGCAGATTAAAACTTTGCTGATTTGGACACACATTATTTCATACAAACTACTGTATAAGCTCTACAAATGCTATGCAAGCTGTAAATAAATTATAATTGTATCTGATGAGTAATATGTTTAGGTTCACTACATTAATGTCCTTGACTGGAAAGCCGATTGTCAAAAACTTAAACATGCAGGAGCGTAACTATCCTGGAGGCAGGGGATGCCTTGGCCCCCTCTGGTGGCCAAAGCTATGAATTGGGGCCCACTTGACAATCACCATGAGCGCCCCCCTACAGCGTTAAATGTTCGAGACCTTGAGCGTAATGATGTGAGGCAGGAGGAGCCGCGATATATAATAGCCTAGCTGTGACTGTGCAGGACAATCAAATATTGTGGCCCTACCTGACCAATTGCCCCGCCTCTGAGATGACAATGTAGTTATGCCACTGGATATATGGTAATCATTCTATACATTTTTATTTACGTTTTGATCACCAATTAATTACATGATTATCACCACCACTAATATACATTATAAGAACATGTTATATCTGAATATAATCTGCTTCAATTTAAACTATAGCATAGGGTCACGATAGGTATCTGACGCTCCCACTTGTCAAATGAGGAAAACAAAGGGCCAGTAATAAGGTTTCATCGGATGCAGTGGGCAAATGCAATTGATGTGGCCTTGCACTCACTGTTCAAGATGCGCACGTGGAAGCCGTTGGCCAGCAGCCTCTGGTCGGTGATGTAAAGGGAAGGGTCTGGTGGCCTCGTCTCACTTTGCAGGCTGGGCAGGAGTTCCAGGTATTGTGAACTACCAAGCAAACTGCATGCACATGGAATATTATTTAACTTATGGATCAAAGCTACGCATAATACATCTGTTTAACAAGTTAAATCTGCTGTGGTGGTCCCTGTGCCATAATGACCTCTGGTTGAGTGTGATGGGGATGCCAAGGTTCTCGATGGGCAGGACATGGCTCTGCAGAAGGCGCCGATACAGCATGGCCTCCTCCAGACGAAAATGATTTATTGCCACCAGGGAGTTGCCAGTCTGGCCCAACCAAGCGCCACGTGAGCCCAGCGGCATTAGCAACTTCACTGGCTTTGGACCATCATCGGATTTCTGGAGATAAGAAAGAGGATCATTAACAAACTTTCTGGTAGTTATACCATTGACTGAATTAACACATACGAATGTAAAGTAGCATTAAAGAAACATTAAATCTTAACTGTGCAGTGCTAAATACATATTGGGAAATTCAGGAAAAGGTCACTTCAATTAAAACGAATGTCAGCTTAAACATTGTCTCCCTTAACAAAGGACTTAAATATTTCAATGGGCTGTCGGCCCTCTGATTTTAATGAAAGTTATAATCTTTCACAGCCCAGTATTTTTGTAAGTAAAACTTGAAACTATATTTCGATATCGGTCAGCACATGGAATTCACAACAATATTCATACCTGTGACTGGCTGTACTCCCTGAGTAGCTGCAGCTTCTGCCTAATGGACGGCAAGGAGAAGGGCACCTCCCGAACGCAAGGCAGAACGGGAGCCTGGGCCACGCTCTTAGGCGCCAGCAGCAGCTGATCCAGACGGGGCTGGTTGTCTGGAGGGGAGATGGCATTCATCTTGCGTTTGTGAACCCCGTTCCTTGCTGCTGCTTTTGGAGTGCTCACTTGCCTGTTGTCACCCTGCTGGTGCTTCTTCTTGGAATACAGATTTGCAGCCATCTCCAGCTGTTTGTTGTAGTTTTCCAAGTCCTTGGTAGCCTTATCTTCATACCTGAACATTAAAGTTGTTAAATGCATTACAAGTATCCAACATAAAAACAAATTATCTCTACACTTTAAGTAACAGTTATATGGTCACACATTTTAGGGAAATGCATTTTACATGGTAAACAAATATACTATACGCAGTAAATGCAGTGTCCATTGTTAAACTGAGAATGCGTGTGTACTAGAAGTACTTAAATAATGTGAATACAAGGACAGGTACAATGCTTTTTCTTGCATTGTTACAATTGGGATTGTTAGATCACCATTAAAAGCTGCTAAAATGCTACGTCAACAAGCATTTAGTTTTTTAACCATTAATCAAGTCAAGAGTTTTGCTCCACTGTAGGGGTTTGCCTCTAATAACCAATAATCTACTTTCGGACGTCCACTATTTACGTTGCTCCTATTTGTCGTTTCCCTATAACGTCGCCAACGAAAAGGGGAATGTAATTTGATAAAAAATGCATCGATTCACTACAAGGTTATTTTGAAAGAATTTAAAGAACGCAGTTGTTTGGGCAGCGTGCGCGACAATGCACCACGCCACAGCACCCCCTAGCAGGAACTCAAGTCTCGGTGTGGACAACATCGCCATACTGCACATTGTACCCCCCTCTCTAAATCTCCAGCGCCATCTCTGGTGCGTACCCTGCATTAACTTACATTATACATTTAAATGTTACATATCTTTTTGGGTTTTTTTATTTTTGGTACTTATTTTTTCCCCCACAAAATTTAGAGTCAATGGAAAATTGGTTTCGATTTACGTTATTTCGCCAAACGTCGCGTTTTACAGGGACGTATCCCCGATCGATAATTGTGAATATTTCTTCATTTCATCGCCTTCACAATTAGTTCTCATTCCTCCCGACTTCACCCTCGCTGCCCCGTGATGCAGTACAAAGATGTGTCCACAAGGAGGGGTAGCCACAACCTCCGGCGCAGCTCGGGTGGCAGCTGCTCCCACTCGTCGAACAGCAGGATGCGCATCTCCTCAGGGCTCGCTCCCGGGTTCTCGGCCTGCAGGTCGGCACGTCGCTCTTTCAAGAAGAACTGCCTTGCCTCCTGCGGCTTACGCACCGCACGGTTGCCCAGCAGGTCGTACGCCGTCGACTGTCCAACCTTTCCATCGAGAAACCCAATCTTTTTTCTGGGGCTTTCCACGAGACATAGACAACAACAATATGCTGTAGTGGCAACTAGAAATGTAATATCCCTCTGGGTTATTCAAACCATGCAACATATGTTTGGTATTTTGTATTAAAAATAATTGCTTTCCTCAGCTTTTTCACAACTACAGAGGGAATATTGATTTCTGCATGTATACAATGAGCCCAATAACGTGATCATCAATCATATCAATGACATAACCATACCTTTTATTGAAGCTGCTGCCACCAGTACTCGTGAAAATATTTCTCTCTCCCGAGTCTGCAGATTCGAGGCCAGGGGTGTACACTTTCACGGGCTCCAGAGGACAGCCTGCAGAATCCTTCAGCCCTGTGCCTCGACTCCAGCTGTCTGCGGTAAGCTCCGGAGGGGATTTTGCTATTCCCACTTGATTATCACAACTGGTTTCTCGTTCTCCAAATGTTTCCTTGAAGTTGGGCTGTTCATTTTCTATTTCCTCCAGCTCCGTCGCAAGACTGCCTACACTCTCAGAGAGTATCAGGCCAAATTCATTTGTATTAACAACGGGGCAGTCATGCCCAAGTCCACTCACTGAGGACTCATCTGGCTTTTTACTCGTATAAAGGCAGTCACCTAAAATGTCATCAAGATTATCGAGTTCTTGATTTTCACCAACAAATGTATTAACACTTGTATTATTGGAAATGGTAATGCTTTTTGTTTCAGTATTCTCACCCTTACTTCGATGAGACAAAGGTGTTGGTAATGTTGTTGTGATATCAACTTGGGGGTCATCTGTCTCTTTGTAATTTTCACAACTTATGCCTATAGAGGCTACGGAAGCCATTCCTTCAACTTGTTCTTCATTTTGAACATTGAGAGGCCCATACACCTGCAGCAACATTTCATCCAGCTCAGCAAGGATAGCCTCCTGAAAAGCATACAACCATGAAGTCAATAACCTGATGGATTATACAAAACCTAAACAATTATCAATGTTTCGATTTAAAGCTTTCGTAACTGCAGGGATTAATCTTCTTGGTTCTTTCGGTAAAGTCACGTAGAAGGGAAATAATAAAGTAATAAAAATAAAACATAATAAAATACAATTGTATACAATTGTAATAAAATTGTATTTTATTATGTTTTAATGGTAATACAATTGTATTTTATAATGTAAAATTTGTATTATTGTTTTATTTCCCTTCTACGTGACTTTACCGAAAGAACCAAGAATAATTATCAATGTATTGAAAAATTGCCTGCAAATGCCCTTTCAGAAATATTATAAATGTACCATAATCATTGTAGATAAAATATGTGTCAGAGCATATTTGTCAAACAGCCACCACTATAGAGAGAAAAACATATGCAAAATATAAGTTCATATTATTGCAATGCATCACATCAATCATTAATTCTGGTATGACATGGTCAATGTGAAGCAATCCAGGCAGTTGTGCAGCATGAGCTGAATCCACGAAATAAACGGGTTTAAATTCATGGCAAGGCTAAGTGACAATCCTGTGGACCTCACCTTGTTGTGCAACATGACTTGCATCTTGTCTGGAGTCAGGTTGACATCTATGGTATTCGCGGGAATGCTCAGGCTCAGGAAAAAGACAGGGTAGTGGGTGTGTGTGGAGCTGCTGGGTGACGTGTTCCTGTAATACTGCCGCACTAACTGCACACAGCAGAGGGGAAGAATGAAACGCACCAACATGAAGCTCAAAAATGACTGCTCACCATAGTCAACCATAGTTACTGCAGTGTTGTATTTATAAATGACTCAATGTGTAGTGGTTATATACATATGAAAACTTTCTGACCTTGAGTAGGTCTTTGTAGTGCACAGGACGACCATTAATGGCAACGAGGCAGCGATCACTGCCGGTGCTGCTTGTGATTCCAGGATCGGAGCCAGGTTTTGGCACAAACCCACTAATACTCAGCTGCCACACACAAGTGCACACATTTGTTTAACACATTCAGAGTTATTGTATTTGCTCCATACTATCACATTGCATTTGCTGAATTCATAGTTGAGTGTTAGTTTGCAAACGCTCTGCGGTGGGACCTGCATGGTGGACGCTTGGTGCTGCACGGGTATCATGCCGCCCATCACAGTGGTGCCCAGGCACCGCAGCAGAGCAGTGCGCTGATCCGCCACGCGCGGCTTCTGCCACACCACAGCCTGCAGCAGGCATCGCCACATGTCAGATGTGGCGAAAATGACAACGAAGAAGACGGAAGCTTGTGTTGCCTCCGAAACGTTGTAATTTTTATTGTTTTATTTTTATTAATTTTAATTTAATTTTTTACCTACGTGACTTTACCGAAAGAACTAAGAGTATGACAACGAAGGTCACAGTGCAAGGCCTGCCTCCAGCAAACACCATGACCATTGTTTTCTATTCTATGTAATTGACCTATTAATTTGCTCACACTTATTCGAATTTTTGACCGGGCGTGCAATGTCAAGCGATAAATAGGTGGAAAAACAGCAATGTCTTAATCTGTAAAAAAAAACACAGAACAATGACGCAACATGCCTTGTTGTGAGCGAGGGAGAATCTGATGTCTGGGTGAATGACTCCATATGCGACAAAGAGGTCCTCAATCTTCTTCAACTCTTCTTTGCACTTTTTGGCCGTTGAGTAAAACTGCTTCCGTACAGGTAGGTTCTTGAACAATTTCGTGATGCACACCGTCGTACCTATGGACATTTTGAATATATAATTGTAAAACGTGAGCTATACAGAACAATGCATTGCTTATCCCAGTATGTATGTAAAGCGTAAATGTAAAGAGCATCACCTTTTCCTAAGTGAGAAGGTTTCTTTGACGTAACATGGCCTTGGGAATCCAAACTGTATATCATGCTGACCTCATCTTCAGCTGTACAGGTTGTGATGGACACCTACAAAGCATTATCAGTTGCACTCATAAAACAGAAATCTGTACAGATAGAATGAAGTGTGCAGTGAGAAAGCTGTCTATTCAGCATTAATACATGACACCACGTCAGATTACAAATGTTACATTCTACCTCAGTGACGACAGAAATGATTTGTTATTTAATTCACATGACCCAATGTCTTCCACTGCCTGGCTTCAACACTGCCATATATAACACACCACCGACTGAGCAATTCTAAGTTGTTCCTAAATATGGCCATAAATTACGTCTAACACAAGTGTAAAACAACTCTTTAACATAATACTCACATTCTGATCAATGAACATGAAGTACACGTGGCTAGTTTTCACGAAAGAGCGCAAGGCAGCCGCATATGAAGACACAAACCTCGGCAACAGCGCAGATGGAGCCCAGGCCCTCCCCTCGGAAGCCATACGTGGCGATGTCCTCAAGGTCCTCGTGGCTGCTGATCTTGGAGGTGTAGTGACGCACAGCCATGAATTGTGTATCTTCACTTCTCACGCCATCTCCATTGTCTCGTACCTCGATTTTGTCAAACCCATAATTTTCCTGGAGAGATGGGCACAACACTCCAACATCAACTCTTTTGTCAAATGTCACCCATACTCAAATCACTTGAAAATGCATGTCTCTATTTGTTGCCCTGAGCCAGTGGTGAAAATTCCACATTTTTATGGTGGGGAACCTGTTTCTCCATAAAACAACAGCTGACTTGTGAGAAAATAATACTCGATTGAGATTTAAAGCAAATATTACACCATTCATCCAGGTCTCCCTAATGAAAGGAACATCTTTATCAGCTGTAACCTAGTTAGGTTCACTATCTCTAAAGGCAAATGCAATGCTTTTAAGTAATGTATAAAGTTTGAATACTTGGAGCCAGTTTAACTTGTATAAACCATCCACAATGATCCCAAGGACAGCTGTGAAAAGTGAGTTGGTACAGATTGCTATCTTTGACATCAACCACAACTTCCTTTTGGCAAAGCTTTCCAGTCTTTGGAGTTTCTAGCAGAACACACACTTGAATATGACCATATTTTCCAAACATACCTCATAGGCTTTTTTGTTTAAAGAATATAATGGATAGCATACCACAAGACTGAGTTCCAGGCCCTTTCCTCTGCATTTTCCCAATAGAAGGCACTATGGAATGGTTCCTTGTAAAAAAAAAAAGCTGGAACATAAATGTTACTTCTATTCTATGCCACCATTTGCAGTACACCAATGGATGATGGCCTCCAACATGGTTTTTTTTTTACCAGACTTGTCAGTGTAGGGTAGAGAAGGGTAGTTGGGCCGGACTGGTTCTGATATCACTTGCCACTGATGTTTTCAGCGGTTGGGAATAAATCTCAAGTTAGCCGGGTTCATGAGGCAACGCTCAAAACACTGCATCACTGTGCTACCCCAGAGGTTAAAAACATGTTTTAAACTGTTCAGTTATCAGTGAAGCAGCCCTGGCCTCGGCTGGGTGTCACGGACCAGCTTGGTCTCCACGCTGGTGGCGTGGGCATCCAGCGAGTTCTCCAGTAGCTCCTTGACGACGCTCCACACCGAGGAGGCCACCTGCGCACTCGACAGCAGCCGCACCGTCTCCGCCGACAGCTGCTTCATCACAATCTGGTCGGGAGGAAGCGGACGCGAGAGAGCACATGGGGCAAAGGGAAGAAGTTCATCGTATCGCATTGTTTACGCTAATGGGTATGCTCATTAAGTGACAATTATTTTAGCGTGTCGCTTGAACACTTTAGTCAAACGTGATTTGGTGATACTGCATTGGCGTTGATGCAAAAGCACCGACAAAAGCTCACATTTTTCAATAACATTACCCTAAAACGAAACATATAAAACAGATGGTGTTTGTGGAAATGGCAAATCGACTTTAGCAACGACACGCAAGAAAGAGAAGAGCAGGCGACAGGGGAGCTACGGTGTTAACATCGCGCACGCGGCGGCGTTACCCCGCGGGTTGTCGCGACTGCAAGTTCCGCACCACTTTGGTTGGCGCGCGCGCGCGAATAACACGTGGGGAAAGTGACGTCATCACGTCAAGCTAGGCCGGTGGACGTTTAGCTTCCGGGGACGTTTTGATGCTAGTGACGTCATCACGTTAAGCCAGGTCGGGGGACGTTTCGCTTCTGCGGACGTCATCACGTCAAGCCTGGCCGGGGACGTTTTGCTGCTAGTGACGTCATCACGTTAAGCTAGGCCGGGGGACGTTTCGCTTCCGGGGACGTTTTGATGCTGGTGGCGTCATCACGTTACGCCAGGTTGGGTTAAACGTCACGACGTTAGGTTTGTTTAATGACGTCATCATCCGGTTGAGGGACGTTTCTTTGCAAATGGCATCGCCGCGTCGACGCGTTTTAGCGAATCCCCTCGCGCCTTCCACGCATTATTTATAGATTGTCCACTGCAGCAAATTATTTCTTGCTGTGACTGTCCTACCAGATGATGGAGGCTTGTGTTGCTTCCGAAACGTCGTGATTTAATTTAGTTATTTAAATTGTAATTTTATTATTTTTTTATTTTCACCTACATGACTTTACCGAAAGAAACAGAGTATGCATTATTTCTATTTATTTTCCCGTAGTTTGCTTACCTTGTCTCTATCTTACTCTTGTATCCTGGATTGCATTTTTTGTTGATGTAACTTGCTAAAAAAGAGCTTTTTAGCTCATCGGATTCTTCCAGGAAAATGTTTTTCAAATTTTGCTGATGGCATCATCACGTTAGCCGATGACGTAGGCACAGCAGCACGTTACGCTGGATTCGTCATCACGTTGCGCAATTTGCCGATGACGACATCATGACGTTAGAAGCGTTCCACCTCTGGGGGGGTGATCAAGTTGGTGTCAGCGGATGTCTCGGTGACGTAACTCCGCTATTACAAGTCGACAACGTCACGCCTCGCAAAAAACACGGGCGGAATTTTGAACAAATTACTGGCGTCAATTGTTTTTTTTGGCGGTTTTCATTCAGCGAATGATTTTGTTTGATTTTATTCTGCAAGCTTTCTCTTATTCTTAGGTTTTTTCGGTAAAGTCACGTAGGTAAAACATCAAAATTAATGAAAATAAAATAAAACAAAAATCACGACGTTTCGGAGGCAACACAAGTCTCCGTCATCAGGTGGGACCGTCACAGCCGAATTAGCTGCATCAAGTGAGGCAATGATTCAAATTGTAATCCTTTATAAGCAAGTTGAAGGGGGGAGGAGAGGGGGGGGGGAGCTCATCAGAATGTGGTAGCCAATGAATGGAACGTATCGGGAGGGAGGGGGGCGGGGCTCAAAGACAGCACGGAGCGCTAAGTACAACGCATCGGGAGGGGGAGGGGGGAGCGGGGCCAAAAAAAGGACGACGGCTTGGACGCGGTTGCTGCTGCACACGCCAACACAATGGACAGAGAGGGGGAGGGGAGGCCTGATACACATGATAGACAAAAGAACGAAAATGCCCATGTTTATACCAATGCTGGCTGAACAATGAAGAGAGTACTGTTAAACAACTGGGGATGTTAACACTCGGTAAAGTAAAGTAAAATAGTGTCTGTCAGATAAGATGGTCCAAAAAAGTGTAATTAAGTCTTTTTTTGCGTGGTTGATAACATCTTTCCAATGATTACTAAGTTTGTACCCATCATCACGGTTGAAATGATGTCTGTGTTTGTATATTTGTATGGCTTCGTGTACAAACCTTTGATGGTAGCCGGGAGGTTTGCAGAGAACCTTGGTCTCGGAAAAGACAATTTCATGAGAGCCCACCGAGTTGTAGCAATGATCGGCAACGGCAGAAGAATCAGTTCTGCCGTGTTTCAGATCTGACTTGTGCTCGCGGACACGATCAGAAACATGACGTTTCGTTTCTCCAATGTAGCAATCACCACAAATGCAACTCAATTTGTAGACTCCAGGATACTGTAAGTCAGGAACGACATCCTTCACAGATGGAATCAGATCACGGATTTTATGCACTGTACTGAATCGGACTTGGATCTTATGTTTGTTTAGAATTTTGGAGATCTTTTTGGTCACGCCTGCTATGTATGGTAACGTGATGGTTTTGGTCGGAGTTTCATGTGGCTGTTTCTGTGTGGTGGGAGAGACAGCTTGGCGGATAGTACGGTCAGAGTATCCGTTCATCCTGAGGGCCCGATGTACATGTCTTAATTCACCGGTCAGGTGGTGTTTGTCAGAAATGCCATGGGCTCTGTGGTATAGCGTTTTGATGAGAGAATTCTTTTGAGATGGGTGGTGGTGGGAATCCGGTTTCAAGTAGGAATCTGTGTGGGTGGCTTTCCTGTAGACAGAATGTCCCAAGGATCCGTCAGGCCTCCTCTCAAACAGAATATCCAAGAATGGTAGTTTACCGTCTTTCTCCACTTCCATGGTGAATCTGATGGATGGGTGTCTAGAATTGATGTGGTCCAAGAAGTGGTTCAATGCTGGGAGGCCATGTGGCCAGATGACGAAAGTGTCATCCACATACCTCTTCCACAGGGAAGGACGCAGGGTGGATGTCTGGATGGCGTCTTATTCAAACTTTTCCATGAACATGTTGGCTATAACTGGTGACAAAGGGGAGCCCATAGGGGTACCCTCATTCTGTTTGTAGAAGGTGCCATTCCAGGTAAAATAGGTGTTGGTGAGGCAATGCCTAACCAGCGCAGGTGCATCAGAATTCAATCCATGTTGGACTAAGTCCTCAATTATTGTTAGGGTGTCCGGTACTGGGACTTTGGTAAACAAAGATACTACATCAAAGCTGACGAGGATGTCATCAGGAGATAGTACCATGTCCTTAACCATAGAGACTAATTGGGTTGAGTTGAGTACTGCCGAAGAGGTCTTGCCTGTGAAAGGGAGCAGAGTATCTGATAGAAAACGGGCTAGTTTGTACGTAGGAGAGTTTATCGTCGACACAATGGGTCGTAGCGGGGTGCCTACCTTATGGATTTTGGGAAGACCATAGAGTCTGGGAGGTCTTGCCGCCGATGGTTTTAGAGAGGGACGTTTGCTTGGTTCGATTAGGGAAGTCGAACTCGTGATGATACTGTTGGTTTTCGTCATTAGGCTTTTAGTGGGATCGTTTTTCATTTTAGAGTAACTCCCATCATTAAGAAGGTCCAGGATTTTGTTGTTGTATGAATCTTTATCCATGATGACCGTGGCATTGCCCTTGTCTGCCGAGAGGATGACTATATCATCTCTCTTTTTTAGGTCCGCGAGTTCAGAGCGTTCGTTTTTGCTGATGTTACTAGTGGGTTTCTTAGCATTCTTAAGAATAGTAGCTATTTCAGCTCTTGCTACATCCGCATGGATGTGTCCTATGCCTCTGAAGGCTACATCAATCTCAGAAATCATATCCTCTACTGGTATATATTTAGGGGTGACGGCGAAATTTAGTCCTTTGGCCAGTACCGTTTTTAGAGTGTCAGAAATTGGGATGTTACTCTGATTAATCACGGTCTTGTTAACATCCAGCTTTGCGATGTGTGGCTCTGGTTTCTTCTTAGATAGGAGGTTGAATTTAGAAATCAGGTTAGCTTTGCATTTGGCTGACATTGAGTCAGCAGAAGCAGAAGTCATGTTATCAACGTGGTTCCAATCAGAAGGTGACATTTTTTGTGTTAACATTAAATGTGTTTGTAAGAGAGTCTTGTCTAAATTATTTAGTTCAGATCGGAGTAACCTTATTCTCTCCGAGATTAGTGATAGGCTAGCTTTAAATAAGATCTGTTTAGAGTTCGGTGAGGACACAGCAGCGGATGTGAGTGTGAAAGCGATGGGTATTACCTTGTTATCTCGGCATCTCTTGAGGAAGGCCAGCGTCTCGAGAAGCTGTGACTTCTTGTCTCGTTGTCTGAGTTGCATTTGTGGTGATTGCTACATTGGAGAAACGAAACGTCATGTTTCTGATCGTGTCCGCGAGCACGTCAGATCTGAAACACGGCAGAACTGATTCTTCTGCCGTTGCCGATCATTGCTACAACTCGGTGGGCTCTCATGAAATTGTCTTTTCCGAGACCAAGGTTCTCTGCAAACCTCCCGGCTACCATCAAAGGTTTGTACACGAAGCCATACAAATATACAAACACAGACATAATTTCAACCGTGATGATGGGTACAAACTTAGTAATCATTGGAAAGATGTTATCAACCACGCAAAAAAGACTTAATTACACTTTTTTGGACCATCTTATCTGACAGGCACTATTTTACTTTACTTTACCGAGTGTTAACATCCCCAGTTGTTTAACAGTACTCTCTTCATTGTTCAGCCAGCATTGGTATAAACATGGGCATTTTCGTTCTTTTGTCTATCATGTGTATCAGGCCTCCCCTCCCCCTTTCTGTCCATTGTGTTGGCGTGTGCAGCAGCAACCGCGTCCAAGCCATCGTCTTTTTTTTGGCCCCCCCTCCCCCTCCCGATGCGTTGTACTTAGCACTCCGTGCTGTCTTTGAGCCCCGCCCCCCTCCCAACCGATACGTTCCATTCATTGGCTACCACATTCTGATGAGCCCCCCCCTCTCCTCCCCCCTTCAACTTGCTTATAAGGGACTAGCGGAAGTACCCGGCTTTGCCCGGGTGAAAAATATATTTCTTAAAAACCTTACATATATATACACAGATACTAAGGTATTGTCAAAGCCCGGTGGGCTGTTTGTACATTTCTCCACCAACAAATATATAAGAGGCTTTCACAAGTCCAAAAAGTTGTAGAAAATGTGGGGTAAATAGTTGATGTCAAAAGGTTTCCGAAAATTGCGGTCTCCCCCCCCCCCCCTCAAAAAATATCTTTACCCCTCGTAGGTATTTATACTAACAACACCTTACATACAACAGAGGAAGTGGTATCTATTGACTCTGTAGTAGTATCTACTGACTGTACCGTAGTATCTACTGAGCCAGTAGTAGCTACTGACTGTGTAGTAGTATTTAGTGACTGTAATAACTACTGACCATAGTAGTATTTACTGGGCCTACAGTAGTATCTACTGACTATATACTCGTAACGACTAACTGTATAGTATCTGCTGACTCTATAGTTGTATCCACTGACTATAGTAGTAACTACAAAATCTATAGCAGTATCTACTCACTCTATAATAGTATCTACTGACTCTAGTAGCTACTCACCGTGGTAGTATGTATTGACTGTATAGTAGTATATACTGACTGTAGCAGTATTGACTGACTGTAGCGGTATATACGGACTGTTTTAGTATTTACTATAGCGGTATCTACCAACTCGATAGCAGTATCTACTATCGCTACAGCAGTGTATACCGACTGAGGTCGTACCTGCTATCACTACAGCAGTGCATACTGCTGTGTTGGTACCTGTTATGATGACAGCAGTGCATATTGTGGTGGAACCTGCTATGATTACAGCAGTGCATACTGCTGTGGTGGTATCTGCTATGATGAGAGGAGTACATATTGTGGTGGTGGTACCTGGTATGATAACAGCAGTGCATATTGACTGTACTCATCATTCACCCTCACCATTCACCACTCACAACTCACCCTTACCACTCATCCTCACCACTCACCACTCCCACTCACTATTCACCATTCACCCTCACAACTCACCACTTACCAACCTCCCTCACCAATCTCCCTCACCACTCACCCTCACCACTCACCCTCACCACTCACCCTCACCACTCACCAATCACCACTCACCCTCACCACTCACTCTCACCACTAACCCTCACCACTAACCCTCACCACTCTCACTCATCACTCTCCCTCACCACTCACCACTCACTCTCACCATTCACCCTCACCATTCAGCCTCACCACTCACCCTCACCACTCACCCTCACCACTCACCGTCACAACCACCACTCACCCTCACCACTCAACTTCACCCTCACTACTCACCATTCATCGTCACCAATCACCACTGACCAATCACCACTCACCACTCTCCACTAACCCTCACCACTCAACCTCACCACTCACCCTCAAAACTAACCACTCTCTCACCACTCACCCTCACCACTCAGCACTCACCCTCACCACTCACCCCTCACCGCTCACCACTCACCCATCACCACTCACAACCGCCACTCACCCTCACCACTCATCCTCACCACTCACCCTCACAGCAACCACTCACCCTCACCACTCACTCTGACCACTCACCACTCATCCTCACCAATCACACCCTCACCAATCACCCGCACTGCTCACCCTCACCACTCACGCTCACCCTCACCACTCACCCCTCACTAATCACCACTCATAACCGCCACTCACCCTCACCACTCACCACTCACCCTCAACACTCACCCACACCACTCACCGTCACCACTCACCCTCATTACTCACCACTCATCCTCACCAATCACACCCTCAACAATCACCACTCACCCTCACAACTCACCCTCACCACTCACTCTCACCACTCACCACTCACCCTCACAACAACCACTCACCCTCACCGCTCAGCACTCACCCTCACTACTCACCCTCACTACTCACCACTAATCCTCACCAATCACACCCTCACCAATCACCACTCACCCTCACCACTTGCCACTCACCCTCACCACTCCTACCACTCACCCTCACCATTCACCCTCACCACTCTCCCTCACCACTCTCCCTCACCAGTCACGCTCACCACTCACCCTCACTACTCACCCTCAACACTCACGCTCACCACTCACCCTCACTACTCACCCTCAACACTCACCCTCACCTCTCACCACTCACCCTCACCACTCACCCTCACCACTCACCCTGACCACTCACTACTCATCCTCACCAATCACACCCTCAACAATCACCACTCACCCTCACCACTCACGCTCAACACTCACCCTCACCACTCATGCTCACCACTAACCCTCACCACTCACCCTCACCACTCACTAATCACCTCTTACAACCGTCACTCACCACTCACTCTTACCACTCACCCTCATCACTCACCCTCACCACTCACCCTCACAACAACCACTCACCCTCACTACTCATCCTCACCAATCGCACCCTCACCAATCACCACTCACCCTCACTGCTCACCCTCACCGCTCACCACTCAACCTCACCCTCACCACTCACGCTCACCCTCACCACTCACCTCTCACTAATCACCACTCACAACTGCCACTCACCCTCCCCACTCACCCTCACCACTCACCCTCACCAATCACCACTCACCCTCACCACTCAACCTCACCATTCACCCTCACCACTCACCCTCACCATTCACCCTCACCACTTTCCCTCACCACTCTCCCTCACCACTCACCCTCACCACTCACCAGTCACGCTCACCACTCACCCTCACTACTCACCACTCACCCTCAACACTCACCCTCACCGCTCACCACTCACCCTCAACACTCACCTTCACCGCTCACCACTCACCCTGACCACTCACCACTCATCCTCACCAATCACATCCTCACCAATCACCACTCACCCTCACTGCTCACCCTGACCGCTCACCCTCACCACTCACCCTCACCACTCACGCTCACCCTCACCACTCACCCCTCACTAATCACCACTCACAACCGCCACTCACCCTCACCACTAACCCTCACCACTCACCCTCACCACTCACTAATCACCTCTCACAACCGTCACTCACCCTCACCACTCACTCTTACCACTCACCCTCACCACGCACCCTCACAACAACCACTCACCCTCACAACAACCACTCACCCTCACTACTCACCCTCACCACTCATCCTCACCAATCACACCCTCACCAATCACCACTCACCCTCACTTCTCACCACTCAACCTCACCACTCACGCTCACCCTCACCACTCACCCCTCACTAATCACCACTAACAACCGCCACTCACCCTCCCCACTCACCCTCACCACTCACCCTCACCAATCACCACTCACCCTCACCACTCACTACTCACCCTCACCACTCTCCCTCACCACTCTCCCTCACCAGTCACGCTCACCACTCACCACTCACGCTCACCACTCACCCTCACTACTCACCCTAACCACTCACCACTCACCCTCAACACTCACCCTCACCGCTCACCACTCACCCTCACCACTCACCCTGACCACTCACCACTCATCCTCACCAATCACACCCTCACCAATCACCACTCACCCTCACTGCTCACCCTCACTGCTCACCCGCACCACTCACCCTAACCACTCACGCTCACCCTCACCACTCACCCCTCACTAATCACCACTCACAACCGCCACTCACCCTCACCACTCACCACTCACCCTCACCACTCACCCTCACTACTCACCACTCATCCTCACCAATCACACCCTCAACAATCACCACTCACCCTCACCACTCACGCTCAACACTCACCTTCACCACTCATGCTCACCACTAACCCTCACCACTCACCCCTCACTAATCACCACTAACAACCGCCACTCACCCTCCCCACTCACCCTCACCAATCACCACTCACCCTCACCACTCAACCTCACCCACACCACCACCACTCTCCCCCTCACCACTCTCTCCCCCTCACCACTCTCTCCCCCTCACCACTCTCTCCCCCTCACCACTCTCTCCCCCTCACCACTCTCTCCCCCTCACCACTCTCTCCCCCTCACCACTCTCTCCCCCTCACCACTCTCTCCCCCTCACCACTCTCTCCCCCTCACCACTCTCTCCCCCTCACCACTCTCTCCCCCTCACCACTCTCTCCCCCTCACCACTCTCTCCCCCTCACCACTCTCTCCCCCTCACCACTCTCTCCCCCTCACCACTCTCTCCCCCTCACCACTCTCTCCCCCTCACCACTCTCTCCCCCTCACCACTCTCTCACCACTCTCTCCCCCTCACCACTCTCTCCCCCTCACCACTCTCTCCCCCTCACCACTCTCTCCCCCTCACCACTCTCTCCCCCTCACCACTCTCTCCCCCTCACCACTCTCTCCCCCTCACCACTCTCTCCCCCTCACCACTCTCTCCCCCTCACCACTCTCTCCCCCTCACCACTCTCTCCCCCTCACCACTCTCTCCCCCTCACCACTCTCTCCCCCTCACCACTCTCTCCCCCTCACCACTCTCTCCCCCTCACCACTCTCTCCCCCTCACCACTCTCTCCCCCTCACCACTCTCCCCCTCACCACATGTTAAGGGGGATCCTAAAGGAATCTACAACCTTCGATGATTCCTTTGCGCGATTCAAAGAATCGATTCCTGGCGCATAGGAGGTTTCCATTTTTTATTACAGAGTTTTATTTTCATTCTTATGTTATGTTTTAAAGTTTTCAGGAGTTTTTAATTATATTTTAGCCCCGGTCAACGCCGGATATTTCCCATTCGTAGCAGTTTATATCAACTCTATAACCAACTAATATTAAACGGAAATAAGGCGATTCTAAATGAATCTACAACCTTCGATTCCTTTTCGTGATTCAGAGAATCGATTCTTGGCGCGGTCGGGTTTAGAGTTTTAATTACACAGTTGTATTTTCATTGGGATGTTATGTTTTAAAGTTTTCAGAAGATTTTAAATGTATTTTTCCCCCGGGCAACGCTAGGTATATCGAGTTTATACCACAAAGTCGACGCCTGACAGACTTGCGTGTCGAGGCCTAGTACCGTGCAGAGCCTCCGGCCTCGCCTAAATTGCCCACTCGGCTGAGGCTGGGTACTGGGGCCGTTAACCCCCCCCCCCCCGCGCTACAATAATACTGTCTAATCGCTATAATTTTATTATCTACCGACCCTATAATAGTAATTGCACACATTGGGGTGGGGGGGGGGGAGTGAAGAGGACGTGAAACTTTGATGAATTTACCTCAGAGTCGTGTGTTATTGCGTGCACATACTTTTAACGGGAATTAAAAATGGCGTCCACCCCGCTGCGAAGTTGTTGCTACCCGTTGCCAGGGGCAACCGCCGTGGTCCGCGCCGGTCGGCGATATTAAATAAATAAATAAAGCTTTAAATAAATAAATAAATAGAAATCGCACTCAATCGATAATCGGTCCGATTTAAAGTTTAGAGACGAAAAATCGGAAATGCCTAAGTTTACCGCGGGGCCGGGGGCGTGCCCACCTGCAAAATTTAATCTCGGCGAACCCCACGGTCCGAGAGCTACATCCCCCGCAAGGGAGCGTACGCAGACGGACGGACAGACAGATAAACAAAAAATGAATTATATAGGTTAGATTACATCTTGAATCATTGCCTCACTTGATGCAGCTAATTCGGCTGTGACGGTCCCACCTGATGACGGAGACTTGTGTTGCCTCCGAAACGTCGTGATTTTTGTTTTATTTTATTTTATTTTCATTAATTTTGATGTTTTACCTACGTGACTTTACCGAAAAAACCTAAGAATATGATTCCTTGCAGTCACGAAAGCTTCAAATCTAGAATTAAGCTTTCTCTTTTTGTGTCGAGCTCATTATAGTTTTTCGTTGTGAGAAAAAATATTGGGAAAATACAATTGGAAAACCCTACAAAGTTTTAATATTTAGGGCAATTATTTAGATCGAACCAGGTTGAAGGTGATAAGGCGAGCGAGAGTTTGTTAAAGTGCAACCGATAAATTGCTAGCGTTCAAAACGTAACATCAAACCACAGCAACGTATGGTTAAAGTCAACACTTCGTGCCGATGGCGTCATCAACGCCTTCGTGTTGATGACGTCACTACGTCATTTAGTTTCGTCATCCCGCTCTACCCTGGGACGTCTGCGTTGTTATAAATGACGTCACGACGTTCATCAGAAAACAAACGCCTGTGATGCATGACGTCACTACGCAACCAACCCCGCACAACCTTCTCGTCAACTCGTTTTCGCCGACGTCACTTTGTTACGTGGCTACGTCATTACGTCGCACGTGATGACGACTCCAGCTGAACGTACGGCTGTGTTTTTACGTCATTACGTAAAAGGCAACGTGTCCGTGTCGCTCGTTGCCCAGGCTAACGTGCTGATGTCATCAGTAGAATTATAAAAAAAATGTTCCTGGAAGAATCCGACGAATCAAAGTAAATTTTGATTCAAAGCTTTCGTGACTGCAGGGATTCATATTCTTGGTTCTTTCGGTAAAGTCACATAGAAGGGAAATAAAAAAGTAAAAAAAATATATATATTTTTATATAATAAAAATAGAAAAAAAAAATCTATTATTATTTTATTATTTCCCTTCACCGTGACTTTACCAACAGAACCAAGAATAAAATGAAAAGTAATTACGTCGCACGTACATCCAAAAAAACGTCATCACGTCGTGCCGGTGACGTCACGACGCACCTCACGCCACGCCCCCTGCTGCTGGTGACGTCACGACGCACCTCACACCACGCCCCCTGGTGCCGGTGACGTCACGACGCAACTCACGCCACGCCCCCTGGTGCCGGTGACGTCACGTGGACGGCAGGGTGGCTGAAGGAGGAACGCGCGAGCGCCGTCCGTGTCGCTCGGTGCCCAGCGTCGTCCGGGTTCCTTCGGGCTCCCGTTCATTACCGCCACAGGCCACCTCCTCGTGTCCTCCGCGGCTGTCGGTGTCGCTGAGCGGCGGCGGCGCGGACAGCGCGAGACTTGGCTGTGTCGCGTCACAGCACTGTACGTACAGTGTCCGTACAGTGCCCGTAGTGTTACCGCGCGGGTCTCTCCGCCTTCTCGTCCTGTCGGTGGTGGAGCGAGCGAGGGTGGACTCGGAGCAACAAAGGAGTGAGTTGGCACAATACACAGTCGTGTGTAACATAGTTGTGTGGTGGGCGCAGCAGTGCAGCAGGACGCCCCATCGTGTATGCGGTACTGCGTGAGTGACGCAGCGGCCACACGTGGAGGGCTTTGCCACGGGTTGACCGCAGGATCAAGCCCCTTTGTTTATGTTTTATTCACAGAGGGCAACGATACCTGAAGTATAAAGTTACGCCATTCCACGAGTATAAGGGTGGGTTACACGGCAGCCCGCAGTCCCATCAGCACCCGTGTTATTGGCGCACAGTGCGGCAAAGGGATGTTAAATGTAAAGTGTGTAGGCCGAGACAATCGCATAAAGTGGCGCAGCGATTAGCATGCAGGGCATAGTGCGTGTACACGTGTGTAGAGAGTACACGGTTCACACAGAGTGCGAAAGTGACGAGCGTAACGCTCTATCGTTTACAATATTTTATACGTCGCACGTGTGGTCGTTATAATAATCGAAATATCTTTAAAGGAATATGGAGTTATTTTTGTAGCTGAGCAATGTGTTTTTTTTAACAAGTTTTGCTGGCTGGATTTCTGGCTGGCTGGGGTGGAGCTGTCCTTAGCGCACGTCTGCGGAAATTCCGTCACCCGCATCGTGCTGTACAGGGTTGCGCCGGGTTCGTGCGTGCTGATGTCACGCTTCCCCCCGACTCTACTGTGGCCGTGCATCCCGAGAAAACATGCCATGGAGGAGGATGTGAAACGGAGAGGAAAGCGAGAGAGCAAAACGGAAAGATGAGAGCGAGGGAAAGCGCAGAGGAGTGGGGATTATGGAGAGGCAAGAGAGATTGAGACAGGAAATGGTGAGGTGGGCATCAGGAGAGTGACATTGATAAGTGAGATTAACGGATAGAGCGGCTTGGATACAGTGCAGGAAGGCGATGAATAGAGGAGAGAGGGGACGGGGATACACAAATGGTGAGAAGTCTAGATAAGTATGGACATACATTACAGAGAAGGCAAGATAGAATGCTGGAGATAAAAAGGGCTCTATGTAAGATTAAAGGTTTTGCTGGGATGGACGGACTGTCGCCTCCATTGGACGTGCGGTTTTCTATTCTGCATTAAACATTTCGCATCATCTCTAGCACTCCTTATAAACTGCATACGGGCATTTTAATGCGGCTAAACATATGACTTGTGCATAGTTTAATTTGATCACGCAGTAATATGCACAGCAATTTTGCTACACAGCTTGAGTTTGCACGACAAAAAAAACAAAGAATGTGAGGTGAAGGAGTGGTCAAGTGATGCTCAGGGAATTAAAGGGGTTTCAAAGATTATGATTGAGAATCTTTCTCTGGTGTATGGCCCTTTAGCTGTTGCCTTTGTGTGATCTGTCAGTTTTAAGTATATTACAGTATTTTTGTTAAATTACTGTTGTATTTATCTTCAGAAAATACTTTTTCCCCACTGAATATTTGGAGATTATATTACTCGAATACCATTAACCTGAGCGCTGATGATCCCCGTAGGATATAAATTATTCATTTACAGGGATAGTATAAGGTCGATAGATTAATTCGTTTTACCACGTTGCCAATAAAGGCTTACTTGATTATGCATTTTAATTGTTAAATTTCAAAGACACTGTTAATGGTTGGCCAAGTTAATTTAATGTTTACACGCATTTATTTCCATAGCCTAATTATAAGTGGCTTCAACAAGCTACATATAACTTGCCTTTTCAATTGTGATGAACACTCTTTTTGATGGCTTTTGTGCACGATTTTTTGTTACATATATTGTCCACTTAATAACTTGTATAACATAAGTACCCTTGTTTGGCATGCAATAATCAATGTGTCATAACAATAGAAAGGACAGTTCTTGTCTCCAAAACGCCCAGAGCACGTTCCACCAGTGCTGTCCCCAACTTTCCTGCTTATTGATGTTCTTTGTCTAGGCCAGGGGTCGGCAACCAAAATAACAAGAAGAGCCATTTGTTTCCAATTCGGTACAAAATTCAGTATTTCAAGAGCCGCAATGCATCTGAGTACGTACTCATCGTCAAGAAGCAGCTCGTAAAGAGCCGCATGCGGCTCCGGAGCCGTAGGTTGCCGACCCCTGGTCTAGGCCTGTTGCCAATGAATGCATTCCACATATTTTACTGAAGATGTTAGCATCTGTTTTTGTTAAAGTCTATGTTAATTTGAAACCCTCAAGCTGATGGGCCTGCATTTGGTGCTAGATTGTATTCATCTTATTTTCCTAATTATACGTACATATTTAAATTCCTATAGTATTAAACAAATAAGCACCCATCTGCAGTATCCATTTTATTTACAGTCAATTCTTAATGTTTGCCAAATGACGAGGCTCTCATCTAGTTTTAAATAGAGCAATGTGACATTTTAAGTATTTATAAAAAATACTGAATATATCCAGGAACTTAGTCTTGCAAGTCGCTTAAAAAAGACGTACTACAGAAGTAATAATTACCATTACTTAAAGCTTTTGTGACTGCAGGAATTCATACTCTGGGTCTTTCGTTAAAGTCACTTTAGAGTAATAATTACCATCTCAAGCAATTCAAGGATCCAAGATACCACAGTTAAATAACAGACCGCATCTCATTAATCTGAGCTGATTTCTAACAATGGCGTTTACATGTTTTTGTCCACGCAGGGGCAGAGTTACTCAGAAATGGAGGTGGGAACAGCCCACAGTGAGGTCAACCCGAACACTCGTGTCATGAACAGTCGTGGCATCTGGCTGACATACGTGCTGGCCATCGGCCTGCTGCACGTGGTGCTCCTCTCTATCCCATTCTGCAGCGTGTCTCTTGTGTGGACGCTTACCAATGTCATCCACAACCTGGTACGTATAACTTGTTCAGTAGTTCTTGTGTTCCATCCTATACTACATCATGTATTTTGCTCAAGATTTCATATGACACAAACTGTCAAATATAAAACAATGGTGGGAAATGGTATATGAACTTGCTACGAGGTTTTCGAAAACATGCACAGAATGCTAAATGTGTATTCAATTATTACTTCCCAGAAAAATACAAAAAAACTGCCTAAACTTAAAAAGTTACATTTCGAGGTACAATTTTTCGTCTGCTTTTTGGGCTCAAAGTACATGTTTATTATACGTGTAATATAACATCGGTGTTTTCATAAAAGTTTCTCATAGCGAATACATCTGGCTGGCTTTTTGAGCCTATGTTGCAAAAATACTGAGTGTTTTCTGCACAATGTTTGGTGTTTTAATGTGAATCAATTTGCTTTTTGTATTGTGCAGGGAATGTACATTTTCCTGCACACAGTAAAGGGTACGCCGTTTGAGACACCAGACCAGGGAAAAGACCGGCTGCTGACCCACTGGGAGCAGATGGACTATGGTGTGCAGTTCACCTCCTCCCGCAAGTTCTTGACAATTACGCCCATTGTGTTGTAAGTATACTGTATGTAGTTTCATCTCTTGCACAACTCTCTCTGGACACGCCTTTACATTTTCATATACTTTACTCAAGGAGGTTTCTAGCCATGTGCTGCATGTTTTAACGGATGTTGAATAATGGATAAGGCAGCCTGCGGTGTCTGTGCATGGCTGTCATACGGACATGCTGCAGTGCATTTTACTTGCCCGTAGAGATTAAACACAACAGTGCAATCATGTTGCTTTAAAATAAGTTTTGAAACAAGGCTCAGGTTGCTAATAATGTGAATGCATTACATTTCAAATGTTACACTTTTTAAGTGAGAATAAAAGACACGTACTACACAACACATAATGTTTTTTGCATTGTATATATGTACGTATATATAAAGCCTCAGATACAAGGATCATCAAGTCTTCCTTGACCTTGATGCATGTGTATCAGCTTGCACAGGTTGTATCAAAGCACATGGAGCTCTATGCCCTCTGAGCACCTGACCCTTTCACTGTTTTTGGATTAATACGCTCATATGGGATTTTTGTCTTGTCATGTTATGAATAGCCTTCTGAGGGGCATATTTGAGTGCTATTCTGGATTGAAGAAAAAAAGAGACAATGTTTACCACCTCTGCTTTGCTGATGGCGGTAATCATAGAAACTATTTACCCTAGGAGCAACCTTTTCTTAGGGCGGATTCAGATGAAAATTATGTAATAAGGAGGTGAAGGAGAGAATTTGGGTTATTTTAGGCATCTTAATCTGATAATGAACCAACATACCAATGGTTTCCAAGAAAATCTAGTTTTAAATCGGTGCATATTATCTGCTATGACATGATCATAAACTGTTAAAAAAAGATTGAACAAAGGCTGAAATGTATGCAAAGAAGCATGGAGGGATGCATGTTGAGAATCGTACAGCGAGGAAGAAAAACATGGAACAAAATAGTGACCATTTAGCAAAGTGGGCTTGGACAAGATTCGTTGTTTAAAGGGATGATGGTCAATGGAAGAGATCGGTCATGGAATGGGAGCCAAAGGTGTGAGAATATGCTCAAAGTGGAAACACTTTGTGGATATGGATTGATGAGATCTGCTTCTGTGCAGGAGTGAGTTGGATTGTATTGCAGGATTGAGGGATATGTTAGCACAGGGAGGCCTTCCTCCAGCAGGAAAAGAGATCATGGCTGTTGCAGCTGCTGACGATGCATGTTTGTATACTGTAATCTCACCTTTTTATTGTTTGCTCCTGTAGGTACTTCCTGACGAGCTTCTACACCAAGTATGACGCAGTGCACTTTGTGGTGAACACACTATCCCTCATGAGTGTGCTCATCCCCAAGCTGCCTCAGCTGCACGGAGTCCGGATCTTTGGCATCAACAAGTACTGATGGTGCTGAATAGTCAGGGACCCAGAGAAAGGGTCCTGAGTTGGAGGCCCAGAGTGGGGCGCTCAGAGCAATGGAGTCGGCATGAGAGGCCCGGCGTCAGGGGCCTTGGAGTGAGGGGCTTGGAGGTCAGGGGTCAGAGCAAGGGGACCGCACAACAGCAGGGGGTGAGGGGAATGGCAGCCATGTTGTGTGGCATACTGTGTGCAATGCGTACTCGGATTTAAAAAGGTAACATTTAAGATTAAATGTCAACCCATTAGGTTATTTAGTTTGCTAATGCGAATACATGCTGTTGACCATATAGTGTGCTTTTTGATTAAGGTTATTGTTTCCATGGAGATTTACTGTTTTATACATTTTATGTAAATTACAATTTGGTTTTAGTCACGAGGTGATTTGACACATTGGTTGTAATTGCTTATTGCCCACAAAGAGAGTGGCAAGTCATTTATTGGCATTGAGGTTTACTTTTTTGAGTGCATAGTCTTGTATATTTTTTCCAAGCACAACGCTGAATTGTGTTGCATTTTAGGTGTTATATGCAATGCATGACTGTCTATAGTTGATATATTCATCCAGATTTAATTTGAGGAGCTTGTAAATGATTTTGTTGGTAATTTAAACAGGAAATATTTTACACATGTTTTGCTATACTTTTGTCAAATCTGAAGGTAAGGCACATGACCTGTATAGTATTAACCGACCAGACTGAACCGAGATTTTACACAAAAAATGACATCACAACTTTTCTAAATAAAGTTGCGGTTGACAAACTTGGCTAATCTTGCTTCAAGAGGGACACCATGTTCTTTAGCTTGGTGCAATGATTAATATTAAATCAATCATGGCAGTTGTGTTCTCCATATTACCCAATAAATTATGCGAATGAGCTGTAATGTTGGCAAAGTGAACCATGTATAGCATCAATTGATGAACAGTATATTTAAGGTAGCCACAACTGACATATCTTGCTTGTACAGTGGTTGTGATTGGAATCCTTGAACTTTATGCGACCGTTTATACGTTCGGTTTTTTTGCATTGAGACACGATGGCATCTGGTAGTGCACATTAAGACGGAACTCCATAAAATTGACATAAGTATCACACTCGATGGTTGTACTGTATTATAAACTGGGCAGGTCCTGGTTCAACCTTTTGGAATGAGGCCTGCACTGCAGCGTATAAAACTAAATGGCTCCATATGTAGGAAACAAAATGCAACCCTTGAAGAATAAATAATTATTGTAAATGGTTGGAATATTTAAACCTCCATTGAACTAGAGTAACCATTACATTTTCTCTCCTACCAAAGAATTGTTTTACAGATTTAATTTGATCATGAGATTTTTTTATTGCCGTACTTAGTTTAAATCCTATGTAATTTGTTAAAACCTGAAAAAATAGGGTGTTTTAGAACATTGAAAAAAGTAAGGTCAGTAGATTTAATGCCCATCGTTAAGAGCTACCCAAAAGTTTTTTGATGATTGCAAGGCTTAATGTTGTATAGTAAAATTTGCAGGTGGTGGTATACGCTTACCTGCTGGAATTCCGCTTTATGCTATTGTATCTTTCCACAAACAAGTCTTGAAAAATCTTGCAGTCGCATAGATATGTGTACAGTACTGTGTAATGTACATAGCATTGTTAAGGTTCGATATATCTAGTAATCAATATACGTGAAGCTGTTTCATACTCCCAGTTCAGGTTTTGAATTGTGCATGGTTATAAATAAAGTGAACATATGGAAGGTACACGGAATGACCTGGGTTTTGTTTTAACGGTTGTCCCCAATACGTGACAGATGGTGAGTTGTTTTTTGAGAATTTATTCTCGGTCTTATAATTATCATGTCACACTGCCGGTGTACTGTATTTGGTTTTAATATTGATGGTGCCACAGGCTTATCACGTTTTAATTTTTGTGAGATCTGAAAGTGTTATTTGGTGTAGTGTTTAGTCTATTCCGATAAAATGTGAATATTTTTTATTAACACTTTGTAAGATGATACTACACAATAAATATGCAGTTATCTCACAAAATCCACGTGGTATTTGACTGTTCCCTTATCAAAAATTGTACACACCTTTCGTTTTAGCGATGTAGGCAACCATCAATGCATGCGTTCACACTCTTTATGAATACTTAAGTTGGTATCTGGTGTGTAGGTTTTGTTTGGCAAGCAGGTCATGAAGTTATTAAAATGACTGCTTTGTAAAGAACCATAATCTGTCCTGTGCATATATCATGACAAACATTTGTCATGAAGATGTTTACGTGAGTAAAAAATGTATGTCAGAGTTAAATGCACAATTCAGATATCTGGTGATTTTCCTGAGGATTCAACATTTACCAGTTGGAACCTAAGCTCAGAAATCTGTTGTAGAACTGAATCAGCATGCCTCATTTTTATAATTGCCAAATAAGCACAGTTGCCAATTTTTGTAATACAAACATTGCAAGCCGTAATCTGGCATTTTGGTCAATGTTAACACCTACTTTGGAGAATTACAGTAGGCCCACAATAGCTAAAATAATTACTGTGTGACCTGGGCACAAGCAAGGTTAATAATCCACTCCATTAATAACACACTTTTTTTGTTCCTGGGTAGTAAGTGTTATTTCCTAATTGCTTATGCCTCAAAAGTACAAAAAATGGCTATTATTCCCCACAAACTTTGCTTTTGTGACCAGGACAGTAATATTTTGAAATGTACCTATTTTAAATGAGAACGTGCATTTGTGTCATTCTTTCACGTAAAGTCCTGGTCACAAAAGCAAAGTTTGTGGGGAATAATAGCCATTTTTTCTGCTTTTTAGGCATAAGCAATTAAAAAAATAACACTACCCAGGGACTAAAATTGTGTTACATCGTGTAATTATTGTGTTTGGTATATATAACTTATAAAAGTTTGCATTCGAATTGAAAATACATGGTAACATTCTTTACTGTAGACGTTAATCTACAGGGAATTATTTTCAATATGAAATGTTTTTAAAATGTTAATGAAAAACTGAAATTTCAGCAAACATAGCATGTACATTATTTACCTTAAATGGGAGGGTGGGGCGGGGGGGCGGTGTATTTGATTTGTTTAATTAGACATGTTATCAACATGCCCAATTAGTATACACAAAGCCTCTGTCATTTAAAAATTACATTCCGGTCAGGGTCACATGCAATGCTGGACAATTGGCCATTGTTATGCCCCCAGTGCTGCTCTTAAGAGGTCACTTTGCTCAACCCCTGAATGAGCCATTCACAGTTGCCTTGTCGGATGGGACATGCTGGTGGCGTGTAATGTATTTTACAGCGGACAAATATGTAGCCACCAGGAGGTTCTGAGTCTTGTGCAAATCATACATTTTATAATTGTCAAATGCATGTGTTGCCCGGAGAGATCTATCTCTTCCAGCTTTATTAGCTCACATTGGTATGTTTTAAATGTAAGCGTTTACATTCCGCTTCACTATTGACTATTGTGAGCAATTGCTCCAGGTGCACAATACATGATGAGAAGTCGGTCATGTTTGCGGTTGGGGCAAAGGACAGCATGACTTTGCTATACAGTTCATTCCTCTGGCTATATGTAGTGGACAGTGTGCTCTTATCGTTATCTGCCATGCGTGCCGTTGGTGTGTGGATATGGCTGGCCATTGAACATTAAAGATTCACACAAATGAAAACATTACCTAAGGAAAACCTTATCTTGCCCATAAGGAATGCATGAAACTTTTTTTCAATGCAAGTGTCTTATCAAATTCGACACTTTTATTCGAATAAGCTCAGTTGTTGTGCTGCCAGGCATTTAATCACAGAAAGTTGTAATAGATTCCACATTTTATTGCATGAAATACTTTTTCATGAGGCAGCAAATAACATACTTTCCATGTATTTCGACGTCATTCATGATGTATAAATGCACTGAAAAATGTACTTGCATGCTATATTATTTGCCTTTCATGGAAGCATTTTATCAACATTTGACATACCTTATTGTGCAGTAGCTGGCTTTTTAAAGATTCGGCGAAATTGTTGGTGTAATTAAATACTGAAAGAAAATACTGCAGTTATATTTTCTGGTAAGCATATTGCATAAAATCTAATGTAAGTCACCACGCCACAAATTACTTCAAACAATGTATTTTATGAGCTTATAACTGCGTAACGTGAATAATCCATGAAAAGTGGATTTATAGGAGTGGGGCACGTCAATAACTACTTCAATAATCTGCGGAAAAATCGCTGATTATAGGAGTTTTGCCTTTTTAAAGGAAACTAAAATGAATCAAATCTGTCATCGGTCTATAGCTAAGGAGTTATGCACGTTTGAGATGTAATATTCAAAACACATTGTCTTTGTCAACAGACCACGTCCGTTGACAGACAATGCAATATAAAAATACATCGTGCAATGTGGGAGTAGTGTCACGGCTATTTAAATCCGTGGAAACGCATGTGAATTTTAGTAGTTATCCAATTCCAGTAATAATGCAAGAAAGCATCTGCGAAAAACTTTTACGGAGTGCCACTTTCAAGAACAAATATGCTGAACAGTTACACAATCCATGCAACTTTGTATTGCGAATGTATTCTAAAGCTCGTGATAAAACCAATTACACGCACAATTTCACAGCCAATATCATGCTTCATTAAAAATATTTGGTTAGGCCACGTCATGATCTGGCCAAAATTATGTCGTTAAGCCACCACCACCCGACAAAGCCAAACGAATTAAATTGGCACGTGCATAGCGTTTTACGCTGCAGTTATTTATTGTTTCAGAACAACAATCCTCAACCAAATTTAGCAATTAGATACCAAATTTAGGAATGTATATAATTGCTAAATGTTCTTGTGAGAATTGTTATTTAACTTACTGATCATCTGAATCATAATTGGAACGTTCAAACGATGGTATACGTGACTATTTAATTTGTTAGCTTGTGCTCGGTATTTTAGGGTCGTCTAAAAGGCACAAATTTCACCGAATCATCACGTGGCCGAACAAAAACATCTATTATGAATCATTAACCAGTTGTGGTCAGCAGGTGGCATCATAGGTTTTAAACAAAATTACAACCACAATTCAAGCGATGTCCAGGATAGTTTTGTTATTATGTGTTCTGGGTTCAAACGACTGCTCTTCAAAGATGGCTTAGATGTCAGTCATGTTATGTGCGGTATGTTTATTCTGTGTCAAAGTTTCGAGAGCATTATTGATGGTTAGTTGCAGCTGCCAACACCTTTGAAGGTCCATTACTGGAAAATTATACACCAGCATTTTACAAGTACTCTGCAGTAGAACTAATCTCGTCCACGGTGAGGTGGGAGACGATTATCACGGATCCTATTATCTGATGTTAACAGAAAATTTACTCTTATCAGCCATGAGCAATCCACTGCTGGATGAAGGCCTTATCAAGCCATTGACAGCTCTCACGGGTCTGCAATGTAACTAACATTCCACCCAGCACCTGCACACCAGCTGATTTCATCACTCTATCTACTTGGTTGATGTCTTCTAGGACACGTTTTATTCCCTGGCAGCCACTTCTTCACAACTGTGGCCCATCTGCCGCCATTCGTTTGAGCGCTGTGTCCTGCCCAAGCACATTAATTTATTTATATCGTTTACTATCTAATCCATGCTTTCCCCTGTTTCTCAATGTAATTGCAAGCATGCGTCTCTATGCTTCTTTGGCAACCTTCATGTATTTGTTCCATTTGTGTTAATGAGCCATATGTCATAGCATGTAGTACACACTGATGAAAATCTTTGCTCTTGAGGCACACTGGTTGTATTACTTTTAATGATCAAGACCAGCTTTTCCAAAAGCCATGCAACATGTTTTCGTCTGCCTCTTTATCGTTTTCACTCTTTATTACTTTGGACGCTAAAAAATGACATTTATCCATGAACTGCACGTATCCATGAAAAATTATCAGATAATTCTAGCAATGACGTATTGTCCTGTAATTAATTCCAGGGAAAAGGGCCAGTAAAGACCAGGATACATTTTCCGTGCGACTCCACTTATCCATATCGGAAGCAGATAATACCGTCGCAGATAAGGAAAGTTACAGTGTATTGCATATTCTTAGCTTATTGACCTGCTGTATTATATCCTGTTTATTTAGAGGTTATACGTCATGGGAATGACAATTAAATCTTACCCACGGTTGATGACGGACTGTGTCTTATTTAAAGCTGGAATGGCAGCTAATGCTTCATCAGGTAAAATTTTGTATGTTTTGACATAGTATGACATATTAGTCCCTGGACTACACTAAAATAACACGTCACAATACTGCCATGCACCAATAACACACATTGTTAAACTTTTATTGAAATGTATACCCAAATACAATTGTACATTATTGTAATTCCCAAATGAACCTGCACTGTGGGACAGTAACAAATACATATTTTGTCCAAATCCTTGTAAGTGCACTTCATCCACTTTATTAAGCAACAATACACAAATTAAACAGATGCTTGCCTTCAGATTTACATAAATCACACAATGGGTGGTTTAACAGGCAATGAATCTGTCATTCTTGCTTGTGATTGGCAGCTTTTCTTGTATGCTGCCAAAGAGTGCTTATATGGGTAGTGGGTACAGAAATGACAATCTTGTTTCGAGATCTGCTTATATTGCCTGTGATGTCTATCTGTCATGCATGGGAAAGCTAACTGAGAAATATTATTCAGTAGAGTTGTAACCAACATAGTCCGAAGATAAATGTAGGAAATGTAAATGCAAGCAAAACACCTGCAAAAGAAATATATTGTCCTGTGTGTCACAGAAATTACGACGGATTTCTTAGATTCATTACGTGTACTATAATTCCATCATTTTTTTTTCTAATGACGTGTTGCGGAGATAAGCAACTGATTTTTGGAACAGCAATACAAGTTATAGATCGATGTCTACCGTCTATAGTCATTCAACGTTCTTCAGGGGCAGCCATTGACTCTTGCCATTCAAAGACAATAGCTGTGTTCCATTACCCGGTTATATCGTACTATTGTAAGTATACAATACTGATGATCAAGGCCCAAAACATATACATGTGCAATCTAAAACACTTCACAAACTTGGCAGTTTCAATATCGGTACTAAATTGAGTCTCAATGAAAACAAAACAAATGTATTGTAATACAATTGCAAGCATGCAATTGCAAGCATGCACTTGTATTACGTACAAATGCTGAAAGCATTCCCCACCCCTATTGGTTAGCATGCACTGATCCATGCAACGAGCACTTGAAGAGTGGTACAGCAAACGTTTAAATATGTGTGTAAGGGACTTGCTGAGGAGTCGAGCCCTATGAAGAAATTGACAGATATAAAGCCAACCGGTCTGATGGCTTGTGAGTTCAAATAGCGGCGCTTGACTCATTGGCGAGGAGCTTTCACAGCAGGAGCCGACGTAGGGCGAACAATCTGATTGGAAGGCGGGAGAACCGTTTAAGTCACATTTGTCTTCAGGGTAATTGAAGGAGGCCGGAAAAAAAACATGCAAATGAGTGGTCGTTTGGCAGACCGTTCGGAGAAACGAAGGGGATTGGTGGAGAGTCGGGAGAGTTCCAGAAAGGATGGGGAAGAGAATAAAAGGAGTGGATAGAAAGGGTTCTGAACCGAGTACAGGACTGCAATTCCCCAAAGTGTTACACGCTGTGCTGAAAGACGTAATAAAGTCCAAGTTCAAGACTTACCCGGGCCAGAACGTCACAAAAACTACAGCCAAAGGCCCAACGGGTCTAATGGCTTAATGTATTTTTGAATGAATGTGAATGGACAGCAAATTCAAGTTGCCTTGAACGTACACTCTCACTGGCCTGATTTCCCCAGAACTGGAATTAATGAGCAAATTGTGTTGAATAAATGTGACTTATCCATGATTACCAGTGTTAAAAACTCCATAAATTAGAAATTTGCCAAGCAAACCGCAAGAAGTCGTGATATGTTGCCAGATAGACCTTATGAAAGCACAATAAAGTGTCGCTAGACAATTTATCAGATATTAAACATAGTAAGCTGATTGTTATAAAGATGATGAAACATAGAACACTGATACAGGATCCTAAATTGCAGAATGACTTCCTATTCTTCGTGAAATGTTTGTGGTCCAGAAGAGACGGTCGGAATATTTGTCCACATTTTACCGGTGCAGTGTTGCAGCATAGGCTAAATTGAAATTATATTAACACGTAGGCTTTCGCGACCAATATTATTCATAATAAACGTTTTTGGGTTAGATCGCGCTATTTATAAATGTTGTGGATTCACTCTTCAACATACCGGTGGGCGAAAGTAGTGAACTATTTGTCTTTTGTCAACGTGACAATTTTTTACTGATTGGCCATGTTGGGTGGTGGAGGGTTACGACACATTTATAAATAACGCGATCTAACCCAAAAACGTTTATTATGAATGAAATTATATTATTATGCTAATGTTCATTTCAACTAAATCCTGTCGCCGATCGGAAAATTGATCAAAGTGGTCTTTTCTAGAACCGGTGCAAATTTATTTTCCACCAATCTGCTTCGGTCATGGGTAGAGCAGTGTATATTCAAAAGTCCATTCCAATGCTCATCCGAGCTCGGGGAAGAGTCTTTCGGAATGTGTGACTCTCCCTGATCTCGGGTCGTGTGTATGCACATTTGTTCAATCAGGCAGGGAGCACGCTCCACACGAGCAGCAGCACATACCCTGTATTTTCCACAAAGCACAGGTGCCACTCTTTTGGTGGGGTGTGGAGCTGCAGTCACAATGTGCTGCGTGCAACCCCTGTATTATGTGTACGCTGGGCTATGTGCTGGATTCTGGTCACCCATCATTAATTAATTCATGTTCCATTTACACATTCTTTCATGCATTCATTCACATGTTAATCAATACATTCATTTATCTCATTCAACCAATAATTTATGCATTTGTCTTATTCATCATGCATTCGTCATGATTGCATGCATTCATCATTACATTCATCCATCCATACATTCGTTATACAGTATAATTAATCCATCTATCAGTGAATTCATTCATGAGTGCATTCATTCACTCATTCATGAATGCCTTCCTCAATTAATTCAAACATCCATTCATTCATACGCTCATTGGAGGACTCAGGGTGACCTTAATCCTCCTTAATCCACTGCCGTTAACATCTGCACAGATAATATCTCTTGCATGATAGCGTGCGGCCCAGGAGGAGGGCTTGCAGCGTGCAGTGCTTGCAACCAACGAAGGTGCACGATGCCTTGGCCACGCTGGGAGTGCAGAGGCAGGTTCAATCAATGCACACGAGGCATACCACCCCCTGCCTGCATCTTGTGCTTGTCAGCCTGCGCCGCAATCCTACAAAGCCGGACCCAATTCCACTACCTACTCAACAATACTCAACACAGTACTATTGCAACCCGTGAGGAGTTCATCAGCGAAACTCAACCGAATATCAACAATGGTTTTCTCACGGATTAGTGAAGTATTTTTTTTATCTTCGTATCGCCACAGATAAACAGGAACCTGTCTGACACTGTTACAAATTACGATTTTATCAATTAGGATTCAGGCCTGTTCAAAAAAGTGATATAATTCCAGGAGAATTCAGGCTCCTGTCCGAATTGGCAACCAACTCTAGTTGTTTAAAAAATACACGCACATGGTATGTCGGCGGGGGGCGGGGGTGGGGGCAGGGTTTGGAGGTGGCAGCTAAAATGCAACTCAAATACTCGAATAATGTGGTTCATATATATTTGCCTCCCAACCCATAGGGCTCTCATAGGGCTCTCTGAACTGTATAAAGTCCTGCAAGATTGTTAAAATGTTATGTTTATGTCACGAGCACAGACATAGATACTGTCCTAGGCATAGATATGCAACTTAACATCATTAGGCTTAAGCTCAGGTGCAATGGACAACTGGGGAATTGGTTCTCATGAATTCTAATTGGCATTTGGACAGCTGATGCCTGGCATGTGGCTGACAGGTTGCACACATATAAGAAGCAAGTTTTCCTAACATTTGACTGTAACTGAAGCGAAGGTAATAAGCATTAGAATGATGCTATTCTTGATTCACGATGCACTGTACAATGCATGCACGTATGTCCCTAGTCACTGGTGCTTAATAATGCATATTCTCTGGCTGTTAATGTATTTTCAATACAGGTACACGTGTAATAAGTCCTTTTCACAGCAAAGGACCACATCAGTAGACTATTGGGACGTTGAGCAGATGGATAGAGGAGACCAGTGTTTGGGGATTGGTGGCTAGAGCGGCGTTCTGTGGATCTCTTTCTGCGCATTCTTCTTCAGTTCGGCGGTGCCCCTCTCCCAGCCCTGACGGATGTGAGAGAGTGGCCGGGCCAAGCAGGGCAGCGCCAGCAAGAAGCGGAGCACCAGCACCGCACACGGCAGCAGCAGGGAGACCATGTAGGAGTGCGGCATGCCCCAGCTGTATGACTGCACCGAGAGGAAGGACGTGCCTCCAAAGCAGATGGTGTGAGCAGTAACGAGGGCCAGCCCCAGGTAACCTAACGTCGACTGAGAATACAAGAAAAATGGAGAGAAAGAATCGCATGAATGCGTAATGATATTGCACTGCATCGCCAGCAAATGTTAACCCCTGTCGTATAATTTATTTGTGCCAGTTTTAAGTTAAAGAAAAATCCACCCCCTCCCCCCGTGTAAATTAGACATGTGGATTAATCCAGCAAGGGTTAACATAAAAATGTATAATCTTCACGAACATTCCACTGTTCAGCAGTTCACTGTTAATGCACGTAATGCTTCGTAAAGCTTCTTTTGCACACACAGGAGTAAGCAAAAAACTGGAGCAATCCATTTTATGTGAACGTTAGCATATCACTTATCTCCACTGGTGCATTACGCGCTATTAAAAAGGACGGTTGCTGCATGACTTGTGCGTAAGGAGCCTGGTTAGAATTTGTAATGGATCTAAGGGATGTAATGGTCTTACCTCAGTATAGGACATCACCTGCTCGTGATCTTTAATTAGTGCGCTTATGCAACAGCCTGCATTAATCTCGGCAGGAGATGTAATTTAACTATGGAACATGGAGCATATAGGGGAAATGTGATGTCAGATTTATCTTCCGTTTGTCACTCAGTAGAATATACTGTATTAAAATTCCATTATATTGTTTAGGATTATTTAAGAAAATATTTGTGACCTTGTCCAATTAATTCTGACCGAAAATAAATGTATATTTCAAAAAAATTGCAAACAAAAATGTATTTTTGCAATGTTTCTCATGCGATTCCAGGAATTATAAATATCTTAAAAAGGATTAAAATATTTTTTTGCAAGCCTGCTTTTCAACCTGCTTCAACCCTATGTTAGTTCGTGAAACCCGGCATATAAGGATATATAATTTAATCGATAAACTTGTATTCTTACGCTCACGATTCATACGTAGAATTGCTCATTGGAAAATTGATTATTTATGATTTCTGCAAATCACGTACATATTAAACGCTATTACATCTAAGCACATAGAATAACGGAGACAAAAAAACCCACAATAATGCAAAACGTTATCAATTATGGAATGCTACTCTGCATTGTGACGATTAATTAAAATACTTTGATGGTTAATCATTCTATATGTATTGGCTGCACTATTCATACATCATGTCATTTGATCTAGAAAAAAACTTTTGCTAATGTGAGTGGTTAGTTTGCAAGGCAGTGCCGTATTAAACAGTGTTAAAACGATCCGGTTTCATTGAAGCGGAGACGAGATAAATAGATGCGAAAGCTGCATTTTGAGCCATTCAGCTGTCGTGTACACGCATTTTCAGGAACAAAACGTCCCATATAATTTATTATTGTGTTTATGTACTGTTTACCTGCACAAAGCGGAATTCCCTCCAGTTCAAGCTGTTGCCCACTGAAGGCAGTGAAACGATAGCCTGGACAGCGAGAACACCAAGCCCAAGGATCCCAAAGGCAAGGTAAAGCTCACCCTGCCACAATTCCAGGTTAGACGTCTGGGTAGTCTTATTGGCAGCAATCTAGAAAATAAATTAGTCAGGGCCAAAGCCGTGTCATTTTCACGAAACATTAAGCATTACTTCCAAAGTTTTCGCTCACGGGAAGATGCCTCAATATTTTAAAAGTAAAAAATGGGAGACGAAACTTTTTCAATAATTACAGACCCATGAGTCTTCTGTCACATGTAAATGCATTGCTAACGACGATCTTAGGAAACCAAATCAAGGCATAGTTTAGAGGCCAGGTAATCATACAAGCAAGTTGGATGTATAGAATTATTGACTACCATTCACCACATACATACTCATGGTTCGATCCTGGAAAAGTCTTTTGTAGAAAATACATTTGTTTAAATGGAAACTGATTAAGTAATCAAGGCCCTCACAAATAAACGTCTAAACGAAAAAATATATAAAAATGATCAAATATTGTCTGTCGGCTTTCATCGCCAATGTTATTATTCAGAAGTAGTTTATTTTTTAGTTCAACCGTGTAGGTATGCCAATTTACAGACATAAAATAATTGAAAAGATATAACAACTAAATTTTTTATGATGAAAGTAACAATTTACAAATCAGAAGAGATAAAATATTTCAAGCAGATATGATATCACTCAGGCTATTTATAGGGACTTTACAATGATTTCTAAACATTGGATGAAAAGAAACAAAGGCATAAACATAAATGTTGAAAATAACAACCATATTAGTTTTGTGGATGACAAATGAATTGCAACAACTAATGCAAAGGAACAACTACAAAGGAACTACATTATTATTACAGATCAGATTCAAAAAGTCATTGGTTGGGACAAATTACTCTGTTGTTGCAAAACAATAAAAAATACAGACATACTATGTGGATGAATGGAAACATTCATTAACTTATGCGGAGTGGTTTTGAGATATTATCAACACAACAAATTGTGCTTCAGGGAGCAAACTATCTATACAGACAAACAAAAAAATGGATCCCCAGAAATTCAACACAATCAACTCCGTAACATTGTGAGCAGTTATTATGGCAGTAAACAAAGAAATGAAACAAACCGACTAATTTACCTGATTGATTATTCTCTGTGTAGCGCTATCTATGATGGGTTTTCGGATGGGCATGACGAGCGTGTAAACCGCATGCAGGCAGCACAAGAGGAAGGCGGCGATCCCCAGTTGCTTGCGGCACCGCAGCCAGCGGTCGAGCCAGCCGGGAAAGCGGCTGTACTTGGTGCCGCGATGCAGCTGCACGAAGCCGGCCAGAACGCCGGGCAGATAGACCAGAGCTAGCATCACGAGCGATGCGCATGGGAACGCATTGTTGGGCATTTGGATGGCGAGCTGGTAGAATGTGTTTTTGTCATTTTTCAGGTAGTAGTACAGGACATATATGACGGTGGAATAGATGTAAAAGAAGGCCACAACCCCCAGGGAGAGGGTTACGGTCAGCCTCCAGGTAGGGAACAGCTCCAGAGGGATGTTTTCCAATTCCTGAGATGTTGCCAGTGAGCCTCGGTCCACTGGCATAAGGCCCATACGGCTGACTAGAGCCTGCACTTGAGTCTTGGCATCGGGGTCATCACCGCAAATAAAAACCTGTGAAATGATAGTCCAGCGTGGCTAAATTGTGACAGGGCAGTGAATATAGAAGGGAGGCTGTTGACCATAAATACGCACACAAGGCTGCTCAGCCAGAAAACTCTTCAGTGATGACTCGAAGTTGAAGATGTGCAGTGTCAAACAATACAGCATTCTGAGTTGAGAAATGGCCATTTGACCCTATGCCACCACTCAAAAATTCTACTCGTGCTTCTTGCTGTCAATAAATATGTGCATGTACAATTATACATGATTGATGTATGAACACGGTATTTCGTTTGTTATGCAGACATTCAATTATTTAATGATCAGACATTGTAAATAATTAATGCAAACTACATAATCCATAGCTCATTTATTTGTGAGCTTTTAGGCACAAACCTTGGATATGATTCAAGTACAAGAAATAAACAGCGAAAGTTATAGTTATTCTTTTTGTTGTGGTAATAAAAGATCAATGCCCTTGAAACTTAAAGATGGTCTGCTGCTGTTAAATTATTGCCCTATCAGATGTAGGAGATGTGTGGTGGTGCACGCCGCTAACACAGCATCAGACTTTAGAGATCGGATTGATGGGTCAAGTATATATACAAGGTGTATGCCATACCCCCCCCCTCTCCAGGGTATACAAGGTGGCCAGTTGATGAAAGCACGGAAGGTAGATTATTATCCTATCTTAATGGGTATTTAATGTTATTTTGCTGTACGTGTGGATCTCATCCGAGATTTTAACACAATACTCATTCATAGATTTACCAAGTTTTCCAATGCAGGAACGTCCTGAAAGTCCTGGAGGTCTCGAGGCTTTCGTGGCTAAATTAATCCCACATTATTTTGTTATATTGATATTATGAAATTCCACCTCTGGCTCAGGACTACCTACAGAGATCTCATCTGACATTGTACTGTGTAGATTTATATCGTGCCTTAGTCTAAGGCGCTTTACATTAATTATCTAATTGAACATAAGGTGATCGTGGTTAAAAATAGAGAGTGGGGTTATTAAAGTGGCGGTGTAGTTATTCTGACACTTGGGAGGACGAATTGGAGTGGTTAAGAAGGGGTTGAGGTAGGCCTGGACAGTGGCCTGCAGACATTTGATCATTGGCCTCTCTAGTTCTGTTGGGTATCTCACAAACAGGGGTACCGCTGCTGCAGAGAGTGCCGGGAGTATGCGAGCATCACCTGCTTGCTGGAATTCTCCAGCCCTGACTGCAGGGCCCATGCCGACAGCGTGTTGAGACCTTTCACCACGTGCGCCCGCGGGAACATTTTGGCCAAGTGCTCGGCATTGGAATCCTCATATTGCCCCTTGTACTTGTTATTGCTCAAGTCCAGCAGCGTCTTGCCAGCGAGGTCTCCCACTACATCGGGGAGGGAGCTGTAGTGATGCCGCATGACAGCTATAATCACCAGATCAGCCTCGCTAGCGGCATCAGCGTACGAGGCGATGCGGGAACTTGCGGGAAGCAGGGAGGATGCAGCCTCAGGGTCGCGGCTGCCCAGCACCACGGTGATGCCCCTCTGATGGAAGCACATGGCCAATGAGCGTCCCATGTCTCCCATGCCCAGCACGGCAATGTTCCTGCTATGTTTCTTCTTAGCAGCAGCTGCTGCTGCTGTTGTTGCACACTCGCCTTCGGGTGCGAGAGGAAAACCGCCGATATTCCCAGGTGTCTCCATACTCTGCGATGCAGATATGTGGGAGAAAAACAGAACGCAGGCACAGTAATTCATCGTTGGAGTTTGATTTTGTAAATAAACGCAGTAGTTGCGTAGGTTTTAGTGCTTGTGTTGTGTCACTCTCCCATGTGTTTTGGCAAATTCTATTCAGACAAGCTGAACAACACGCGGTAGAAGCCAAAAACACATTGAGAGGCTAAATTAATAATGTACTCTTTATTAATGTCACCATATGTGTGTGACTATTGAAAGAACAATACCTCTAAGGCATTTTGGAAGAACACTAACAGAGGTAAAATACCGATGTAATGTTGTATTATCTGCACGCTCGTTTTACAAATGACTGAAAATATATAAAATGTATCAATGTTTCACGGCTATGTCTTTACTTTTAACATTTTAAATTGTCGACATTTTGCGGCTCATTGTTTGTATATACATCACAAATAAAGGCCTAAATCATCTATGATATAGATAATTTGTTATAACCATGTACAAGAAGGCAACAGCTACGCTGATATTACATAAAGCAACAATATATACGTGAAGGAGTCGGACAAGGAGACACGCTTTCACCAAGTTATTCATACCGACATTAGAAGTTTTTTTTAAAAACGTAATTGGTGAAACAAAGGCATAAATATGAGTACAGAATATATTAATCATCTCAAATTTTATGATTACATAGTCTTCATTATCACGAAGGGGGAGGAACTGCAATAAATAATGGAATACATTAATAATCAGGCTGCAAAGTTGAGCTGAATACAAGTAAAACAAACGTCATGCTCAACAAGCTTGTTAAACAATTGTGCCCCACCAACATTTTATTCGTGGGACACAATTGGAAAACACATCAGAGTTTCGTATACTGCACTAAACTTGACTTGAAGCGTTCGTGACTACAGGAATTACTCTTTGGTTCTTTCGGTAAAGTCACGTAGAAAGAAAATAAATTAAATAATAGAATACGACGTTTCGATTGCAACACAAGCAACCGTCATCAGGTAGAACTACATTTTAGAGAGAGACAAAACACAGACACCGAGACACACAGACAGACTCACAAGCAGAGAGAGAGAGACAACACAGAGACACACAGAGAGACGCACAACATAGACACACAGAGACCCAATGCCTCTGTGTCAAGTAATTCCTGCAGTCACGAAAGCTTCAAATCAAGTTTGAACCACCTCTACGGGGAGGATTTAAGTTTGTTTTCTCTCTCTCTCGGTGTGTCTGAGGATGTAAGTTGTTTCTCGCTCTCTGCGTGTCTCTGTCAAATTTCACAATTAACTTCAAATTTTGCAATCTTCGGAGAGGCTATGCGTTAACTGTGTGTTAGCCGACTCTCGGTGTTGCATTGCATTACATTTCCAATTTTTTTTCTAAATTTTGTTTTCTCAAACTGTCTATTTCTCTCTCTAAAATTTACCAGGCTCCCATAGGTCCATTCGCTCTTTCTCTCATTCGGTCGCTTCGGGGTGGATTTCCACACAACTCTCTCTAAAATGTACCAGTCTTGTTGGGTCTTTCATTGACATGCTAATTTCCCTGCTCCAGCAGCTGCTCCAGCAGACCCACCTCTCTCTCTGCCCCCCCTCTCTATTTAAGGCCTCGACACAGAGGCATTGGGTCTCTGTGTGTCTATGTTGTGTGTCTCTCTCTGTGTGTCTCTGTGTTGTCTTTCTCTCTCTCTCTGCTTGTGTTTGTCTGTGTGTGCCTGTGTTTTGTCTCTCTCTCAAATCTAGTTCTACCTGAGGACGGTTGCTTGTGTTGCAATCGAAACGTCGTATTCTATTATTTAATTTATTTTCTTTCGACGTGACTTTACCTCAAGAACCAAAGAGTATATATATACTGTATATCTAGGATAGTTATTGAGGGTGGATCTGGATCAAAGTGAGGAGAGTAGGCTTAGAGTGCTTTTGAAAAGTTGAACATGTTATGTGAAAGCTTTCAATCCGCATTTTGGTAGACATTCCATTGTCTACATACGTCAACATTACATTAGTGGTAAGTCAGAATGAACGATGTTTACTTTGAAAATGTGTTTTATTTCAGTACATCATTTATACCGTATAAATGCATTCAAGTGAATAGCTTATTTTTAGGATTTAATATTTAATTATTTATACAAATGCTTTCGAGTGTGAGCTACATTTACATATTCATGACAATTTGGAAAACACAATAAATAAATAAATATCATTAAATCAGAGTAACATTATTTGTCTGCAAAAATAAACATTAAACATTATGCTTGCTGTAAGGAGCAATACCGAAATACAATTCGCGAATATTTACCAACGTATACTATTTTGACAATGATATTGTACTTATATTTACTCTGACACAACAGTATGAGATATGCGGGTTGACTGAATTCCTGCAATGCATTTGTCAAAACATTCTGCCATGTGTGCAAGTACCTGGCTTCACGTTGTGGCCTGGGACATATGCCACTGCACCACACAGACTACTACACTTTTCGTGTTGTAAATTATGATATACCACTCATCCCTGAGAATTTGCTCCATCCTATCAGACCTTGGAAGTTAAGCTTGGTGTAACCTGGAACCGCTTGGATGGGTGACCACCACCATGCATAAAACCGACAGTGTAGGCTCTGCAGCCAGTCGAGGAGGGCAGTGCAACAACATTCATTGCTGCCCCGTTGTCCCCCCCCAACTTCATTAACTCGGACTGACCAGCATCGTGAAGTATGGTCAAATAACCTTCTCTGCCTGCATGGCCGTGGATTAGATTAATACTTAACCCAGCGAGGCAGTGGTCTGCCAGAGAGCTGCACTTACAATCGAAAGGCTGCAAGTTCACATCTCAGGGGTCAACTCAGTCCACGGTCACCGCTTCAGGATCGATGTAATGAATACCACTTTGGTCGAAGTCAACACTGGTTGCCTTGGACAGAAGCAGCCCTCCATAGGAATAAATCATTTCTATCACTAGATTAGAGTCAGCAGCCAATATGAACACTAACCAATGTTAAATTCAGTCGGTAGGTACTCTGACATTACAGTATTTATTCTGAGAGGAAACAATAAAACATGTGAAGAGGTGCAACCCTGCAATTCCTTCCTCAGGTCACTGCTGGCAGAAGAGCCCCCACTAGATGTCCAGATGTCACGAGATGTCAACCACAACCAATCCGTTGATCGACGAACTGTGATGTACCCATCTGTTCTGCTGGGTGGACAGAAACATTGTTTTAACTGTAATGCCGGCAGAACGAACTGTCAACATCTGGATTGCAAGTCCATTGTGCTGACTGTTACACTACGGAAGCTTCCCTATCCATTGGGACCATCTGCAAAAACAATAAAAAAACATTTTCACGAAACAAATTACAAACCTTTGAAGCAAATATGCAATGTTACCTACCTCTCTTCAGCTTGTGTACAGAGGTCTGTCTAAGACGATGACAAAAACAGCAAGGATCAGCGTTGCGGATGAATAATCCAGAGGAAAAAAATGGAACTGAGAGAAAAACAGCTCGAAGCCTTCCACAGGATAATACAGTAAATTATTCAGAAATACATTTATAAATTAATACACTTCCAGAACATGGCAGAGAATTGCAATAGTAAGCCACTGGTTTTTCAGGATTAGGTGCGGCCTCTCAGTACATGTATAACTTTGTCAAATTTACTTTTGACCACAGAAATTACTGGATGATTTTATGGAACGATAAAAGGGAGTGGCATTCATATTTGGGGTTTTGGGTGGAGTGATGTGGCTATGCGGTATGTGTTGAATGTTGGATTTTGAGCAGAGGCTAGCCAGCAATCTCTACAACCCTCTCTTTTTTCCACTATTAATTTACTAATATGTTTATTTACCGTTATGGGTTATTTGAGAATGCAACCCCTGCTAGGATGTTGTAAATTATACACCTAAGGTCTTCCCTGAAACATAACTTTCTCATTGGGCTATAACCATCAAAGGGAAAGTCTTTCCATGCTAAAATGAACATGCAGCTGTGTTTCGATTAGCACGGGTGGCTACGTATGGTGCGAAAGAAGTTCAAAATACACACATGATCCTGAGCTTGCGGCTGAAATGCCACATTCCTACAATTTGAACCATTGTACGGATAAGAAACATTGTAGGGGTTAGTCATAGAGATAGCTTAAGAAATGAAGAAAAAAACGAACAGGAGTCATTGATGCGGTTATTAAAGCAAAACAAATTAAGTGCAAATGGTCAGGACACAATATGAGAACAGAAGATAGATATCATCTGTTTAGAGGAGACTGAGGGAAGACAAAAAAAACAACAGAGGAAGATAGCAGAAGAGATGACCATAGCAAGACAACATCTACGAATTTGGAGACCACGACTGGATCAGAGCAACTAGGGAATGGAATAAATATTGGGAAGGCCTTTTCCCAGCAGTGGGATGGTAACAACAACGAAAACAACACTTACAACAGGCGCGGTTCGACCACTAGGGGCGTTGGGGCATAGCACCACCAAGCAGCTGGAGATGACAAATTATTATTTTTCTCATAAAAAATACTTTTCTTTCAATAGTTTTGTTTAAAAAGTTTTAAATATGATGATTATTTCAACGTGAATTGCCTAATGAAGATAACATTTTAAGTTGTTCATATTAGAAATCGCTGTAACACCACAGTCTGATTTGTGCCTCAGGCATGTCCCGGGGCAGCTGTGAATGTGTCCGAATTGAGAGAAATCCCTTCTTCATTCGGTGCGATCAGCTTCTAGCATTGTAGCGACGCCGTTCGAGACCCATTCAGGGCGGTGAAAAAGGCACCCGCGGCTGTAATGAGACGATGTCACGACGCGAGATTGCGCTGTGCAAATATAGCAGCTCACGGTCTACACGCTCCAGGAGGAAACAACAGCAATGACGATGGCAGCAGGTGCAGCGAACGAAGAATTAGAAGGCCAATAAGATGACGAAGTTTTTCTTCATTATAACGCCATATTTTCAGAGGTCACTCACAACAGCCCCACCTAGTGGAAATGTATCGAGCCGCCACTGACTAACTATTGTTGGCTTCCATGAACTAGAAAACAAAATGGGATCCAGCCTGGCAATAAAAGAGACTCCCTACCTACCATTCTATTCCTCTGCCAATATGATGTAAATGTTGCCACGAGTCATCCTATGGAGAGACTAGCTCTCACCATGGGAATGTACAGCTTCCACAACTGTAGTAGAGCTGCCACAGGAGATGATTGCTACCACGATGTTAATTTGGACAGCAAGATCCTACGATCCGACGACTTAACTCCGGAAGCCGCTCTACATTGCTTATGGTACTCCGTAGTAGGACTTCATGCTCCAAAAAGTTTTTCATCAATAAATCTTCAGCGTCATGCATTAACACTGTCTGAGAGCTCAGGCCAACATATGATGCGTGTGGCTCTGAGATTTTACGATTGTTGATTCAAACTCGACCCTAAGCCCACTGTGGTTGTCAACTCAAGTGTACACATAAGCGGAAGGGTGAGCCATCTCTGGGGAAGGCATTGAGCGCCTTGCCTGCTCTGCCTTTCACACTTTAAAAATTCCACGGCACATCACAAGTACGAAGTGCTGCATGTCATGGCACAGCCAAACCTAGCACCCACCGCTGGCTGAATTCCCCAAAGTAAAACAAGGACTCCCTTCTTTATCCTCAAATTTGACTGGTTGTCAATGCTGTATAAGCAATCGTTTCTGTATTGTGGTCGCTTAAAAAATATTTGTGGACAATAATATATTGTGGTAAGGAATACTTTGTTATATTTTAGCTTCTTGACATTTTCCTTAGTTTTATTTTCATAATGTTTGTTTCTAAGCCTGTAACTTTTGAGGAAGTGAAACTATTTAAAACAACACAAAATTACGCACAATGTATATTTAATTTGAGGTTTAATTTTTATATGAAGATACTCTAGCAGCTTAAGCAGCAATACTAATGTGTGCAGAAATAGCATGATGATACATGTATAGATGTAGGTTTATAACACTATCATAAGTCAGTTCTGTTTAAAAATGAGAAACGTGACTGGTTTCAGACATGAGAAGCCATATCAATCGGTGGCTTTCACCACTTTAAAAAATACAACTGCGATACACTTTTTTTATTCAACGAAGTCATCATTGCTTAGATTTGGGCAGTATTATTAATTCAGCTGGTATAACATTTTTGGATATTCGTACGAGGGATAGGAAAACATATTTGGGAACAAGATAATTCAACTGACCAACTAACCTAATGTGAGCCCTAAAACCGTTCATTTTCATCTAAAAATATTAGCCTTTTTCTTAAATCGCTAAACTATATGGACTGCATATATGAATATGTATTTAAAGTATTTCAGCTCATCTTTTTAAACTCATTTGCCTCCTGTTCATGTGATAATGGCTTTTCTGGAAAGTACATTATATTAAATAAGAGCTGACAACTAATTTATATGTACTTATTTTTACGACAGTATAAATATCTATGCTGCACGTGAATATACACCCATTTAACCGAGCGGCTTGCGAGAGTTCAAAACCCTATTGGATAGTACCAATTTAAGGAGAAGTAAAGACTGGTCATCCCATGGATAGACTCGCTCCTGCCATACGAATTTGGAATTTCCACCATTGGCTTAGTGCTGTCAACATGAGATGAGTACTGTTTCCATGCTCATTTGGGCAAGAATTCATTTTGACTTTGAATGCACATGATATATTCACTACGTGCGGGAAGTACCCAGCGTTGCCCGGGCAAAAAATATATTTTAAAACTTCTCTTAAAAACATAACATATGTAGTGGTTCACACCAGAGAGGCAGAGACTTCTTAGAGGCAACACGTTTATTTAACAATAAAGCCCTAAACACAAAGGGGTATATCTGCCCCTTCACCAGCTACCCTAGGGAGGTATCTCCTCCGGGCTAGCTAACCCTAGCTCACACGGGGTGGCGAGATCGGACTGGACCCCGTGTCTTGTAGTCGGGCAGTTCTTCTCAAGGTGACGGCTTCGGTCTTGATTCCTGCAACAACCAGTCGGACCCGTGGCGGGGCTTACTTCGCCCCTAGTCACGCCCCTATTCTCGAGCCTTCGAGAGGGACCTGGTCCTTGTCCCGTGGTCCCCCAGCCTCCTATTTGGGGCCCCCGGACCAGTATCTCTGGTCACCAGGCCCCCGGGTTCACATGGAGTGCCATGGCCCCCTGTGTACCCCTGCACCATCCCTGGCACTCTTGCCCCCTAACCTCCAGAGGCTGGCACTGCACGTGGAGTGCAGTGCCATCCATCCTTGATCGGCAATCTCAGCCGGCCCCCGCTAGGGCCGGTACTGCACTCCCACTGCAGTGCTGTAGGTGATGTGAGCGGTGTGTGTCGTGCCTCACACAGGCTGGCTTCACACAATATGCAGTGACATCTGCCGATGCCACTACATCACCCCCCCCCCCTCGTAGCACTCAGCCGTCCCGGCTGACAACTCCCCCCTGAAAATAAGCTGACCCCTAATAGCAACATAACAACGTGTGCTTCAACGAGAACAATAACAAAAACGATCCCGACAATAAATACCCCAGCCCACCTATACAAATGTACACTATTTACAAATATACATCGCGACCGGAAAAGGGCGGGAATATGAAGCAACAAAAAAAGATAGAGAGGACAAAAAAGCGCACATAGATACACACCGTGTATCGCCCTGTGAAAATTTGATAAAGGCAACGACAACAATGGCCCGACGAGTGAGACCTCAATAAATGGTGTGGGGGGGGGGGGTGCGTGTGACTGGGGTCACGTGAACCGGAAAGTTTTGGACCGAGTCCTCATGGCCGGTCCACCGGCGGAAGACCTGGGGGGAACTTGCAAGTGTTCTGGAGCAGCCGAATCTGCCCCGGGAGCCATCAGCTGGGCGGAGGAGCTCCCGGCATCCGGAGCCGGAGGAGCAGCAGATGGTGGCACCTGGAGGGGCGTCAATCGCGCGGCATCTGAGGATGAATCGACAGGCCTCTGCTGAGGATCTGCCTCGGCAGGCACACCCCTCAACTCGCCGGACACGTCACATACTCGGCCCCTGCATTTTGGAGGTGAGATGGAATCGCGTGGAGCCACGAAGGGCTTGAGGCGCGACGGGTGGACAAACCAGCACCGGCGGCCCCACCGAATTTTTACGCATTGCGGACGGACAACGCGAACGATCTCGACCAGCCCTCCCCAAGGTTTGAATAATTTTGGCAAAGTACCCACCGGAACCTGAGGGCAATGGAGCCATGCCCTGTCACCTACAACCCACTCATGGCGCGAAACATGCCTATTCCGCAGGCGCTCGTTAGCCAACTGGCACGAATTAGAATGCACCCTAGTAGCTTCGCGTGCTTCAGACAGCCTCTGAATGTTGAAGCGTGCCACCTCGGAAATTTTGGATTTAGTGAGTGGAGGCGCTATGCGCAGTTGAACGTCAATTGGGGGGTAGTGATCCCTTCTGTACATCAAATAAAATGTCGAATAGCTGGGACTCGCTGACCTGGTGACTCAACATTGAGGTGACCATTTTGTGCAGGTGCTCAACCATACCATCTGTTTGGGGATGGTATGGTGACGTGCGAATTCGCACGTCAATAGTTCGCACACCTTGATGCTCAGGAGCACCCTTATTGGATGTAACCATCCATAGGCCAGCATGAAAAATATTCCACCCCCACCAGTAAATATTTACCATATTTTCCCACATATAGCCTGCATACGCATATAACCCACAGACGCATATACCCCGCAAAAATAGCATTTTGTGTAAAAAAAGTTCAGATAGCCCGCACCTCCATATACCCCGCATGCATTCATATATTTAACGTTGTTACCGCAGCTTAGTTCCATCATATTAATACAAAGTTTACATTTGTAATACATTCCACTATCAATTGTTAACATTAAAATCATAACGTGCACAAAGAAAACAAACTAACCGGAAACGAGTGAACTTAAAACAGTAAATAAGTAACAAAAGTAAATATCCAATAAATAAGTAAGTAAGCTTACTGTTAGGCTTACCAGCATTCGACCTCATCATATCACCGGTAGTTACCCCTGTACAGTCTTAGCAATGGTAGATTGCACACTGCGCAGACAATAGCAGCACTACGGTAACGCCATTGCCTCCTGGCAACACAGCCATTGGAAGTTTGAAACAAAGCTCATAGTCGCGACTGTATACGGTAGTGCTCAGCCAATAGCAGCGGCCTAATGGACTCAGTAATTATGATTCTGCGTCTGGTAGACGCTTGTTAAGGCCCTTCCTATTGCGCAATCCATAGCCTCAGCTGAAACTTTCGCACCCCCCTACATCCACTGAAAGTATTACGGTAAACAAAGTGCGCCCACTTCAAACATTGTCGTTTTATTGTACAAACAATTCGAATGATTTTAAACGTGATAACATGTGCAATTTTAGTGTGAGTGGTTTATTCAGCAGTGCTTTAGTCAAAGGTAAGTGTTGTATAAGAAAAAAAATAACGAGTTATGACATATCACACCTGTAAAATATTTTTTGGATTGCCCGCACCTCTATATACCCCGCAGGGTCTTGTTTTGTTTGCAAAAAGTGGTATACACCGCGGGTTATATGCAGGAAAATACGGTATTACTCCGGGGGGTAACGGGAAAGGGACCCAGAATGTCCAGTGCGACCAGTTCATTGATGCGTGAGACGCGAATCGACTGCAAGGGTGGACAATAGGGCCTGGCCGGCTGGTTCCACCACACGCACTGTACACAACCCTTCAATAGATCAGCCACGTCCTTGGCCATGCCTGGCCAGAAAAAATCATGCTGGATCGTGGCGAGAGTTTTGTGCACGCCCAAGTGTAGAAGTTTTACATGAACAGTCCACACAACCCTCCCTCGCAGGGCCGTGGGCATGACAACAGCATAACAGCGTGCCCCCTTGTCCCATCACAGTAGCAGGCCATCCCTCAGGACAACTGGAGCCAGGCCCCTACGGCTACCATCATTATCAGCATGTTTGGCATGGCGACGCAACTTGAACAGGGACGTGTCCTCCATCTGGAGACGTCCCCATTCAGCGAGGTCAAGTTCAAGGATGGCGTCGTGTGCCACAGGACCGTCCATCACCTCCGTGGGAGCCACCTCAGCCGATGCTGCAAGGGGTGGGGCCGAATCATCAACTGGCCCCCTACAGCGCCCAGAGCCCGAAAAGCATGCACATTCAGTGCGCAACGGCAACCGTGACAAGGCATCAGCATTGGAGTGCTGAGTACCCTTCCTGTACGACACGGTGAAGGAAAAATCCTGGAGAATCTCCAGCCAACGTGAAAGTTGGCCAGATGGCTGGTCGACCTGCAGCGCATATTGATGCGCGGCATGGTCAGAGCACACTGTGAAGTGCCGGCCATACAAATATGGACGGTACAGCCGCACAAACACTACAATTGCCAGGAGTTTGCGGCACGTGACACAGTAGCATTGTGCGGCCGGGGAAAGTACCCTGCTACCATATGCGATGACACACTCCACCCCGTTGACTACCTGAGACAAGACTGCGTTAATGCCGGTGTCACTCGCGTCCGTATCGAGGACGAACAGAATAGCAAAATCGGGGTAATGGAGGGGAGGGACGTAGACTAGGGCCTCACGAAGTGCCACAAACGAGGCCTACTCCTCTTCCTCCCAATTAAACTTTTGACCTTTGATTGTCAGCGCGTGGAGGGCTTCGCGATGGTAGCAAACCCAGCAACAAGGCGGCGGTAGCACGATGCGAAGCCGATGAAGCTCCGCACCTCCCCCACCGACGTGGGGGTAGGCTACGTCCGAACGCACGCCATTTTCTCAGGGTCAGTGGAAACGCTGGACTTGCTAAAAATGTGGCCGAGATACCGCACAGATGTTTGCAGTAGGTGGCATTTTTGGGGCTTAAATTTGAGATTTGCCGCTCGCATTTTGGCAAAAACAGCGCGCAACCAATCGAGGTGTTCATCGAACGTGCGGCTAAAGATGATGACATCATCGAGATATATTAGACAGGAGTCCCACTGGTGTCCAGCTAGAACTAGCTCCATTAAACATTGGAATGTCGCCGGCGCGGAGTGGAGTCCCATCGGTAGCTGGTTGAATTCAAAAAGGTCCTGCGGCGTACGGAATGCCGTCTTGGGCCTGGAAGCTTCGTCCAATGGCAACTGCCAAAACCCGGACAGGAGGTCGAGCGTGGAAAAATACTGAGTGCCCGCTAGGGCGTCCAGGGAGTCGTCCATCTGGGGGAGAGGGTAACCATCAGCAACCAAAATTTTGTTGAGCTTACGAAAATCAACGCAGAAGCGCAAACTGCTATTGTGCTTCTTAACGAGCACAATATGGGCTCCCCACGAACTGGTAGATGGCGAAATGATGTCGGCGGCCAACATTTCATCAACTGCCAGCCGAACATGCTCTATTTCGGCAGGACTAAGCCTGTAAGGGTTTTGGCGGATGGGAGCGGCATCACCCGTGTCAATGTGGTGGCTCAATAATGTGGTGCGGCCAATATCGAATTTACCGGTGCTGAAAATATCAGCGAACTCTATTAAAAGCGACCTCAATTTATTCCTCTGGGCTGCCAGCAAAGTCCGCAGCCTCCGAGCAGAGGGAGTCCACCCAGCGGACATCTGAACCCGAACGCGGCATCGGACGTGACCCGGCCCCAACGCTATCCACGACGCAATCACCCCGAAACGACGCATGGGCAAGCACCATGACTTGCGGAATGACGGACATTTGTAGCCCGGCATTCAGGACCTGAATGAATGGTTCCCTATCAGCGGATACTAGGGTCTGTGCCCCCACCAGCTCTAGCCCCCGTACAACTGTGTTAGAGGGACCCAGGAGGATCCCCCGCGCCGTTGTCGCTGGATCAAGCGGCTTTCGCAAGTGCAGATGAACGAGCATTTGCGTGCCTGGGGGGACCCGAACTGTTTGCAACGCAAGCGCCTGTACTGTGGCATTGACCGTACACAAGCGAGTGGGAGAGGGTAGGAATGTCAACCGACGGCCAGATGGCAATTCGATACACCCCTGGTCAATTAAAATTTTAATCGGCATCTTCCCCAAGAAATCTGTCCCCAGCAAGTATGGGACAGCGAGGGACGAAGAGACAAGGATCGGTTCCGTCAATTTTATATCGGCAATACAAATTTGTGCAGTGATTTGCCGAATAATACCTATTGAACACCCTGTTGGCGGCAAAGCACGGTACTTCGACAGGGCACAAGGAACGGCATTTGTACGGCAAGATGTTATAAATGAGCTCGAAAATAATGGTCGCCGACGCCCCAGTGTCGACGAGCATTTGAAAATCGACCCCCTCAATGGATCCCACGACAACCAACGAACTTGTGGTCGCAGCGACCACCCTATGAACCAACTCCGTCGGAGTGGCCAGTCAGCCTGAACACGCTCTGTGCTCTCCCGTACCAACGCACGATACTCGATATAGGTACTCAAAGAAAAACTGATTTTGCCTGTGGCCTATTCTATTGGGGGTATGTTGTGCCTCTGAAACTAGGAGACTGACTCTGCTTGATAGTGTCAATCACATTTGCATGCGCTCTGAGAGAACTTGTTATAAATGTCACAGCTGCAAAGGGGGATCGTAAATGCAAAAAAGGTTTGTGTCATTACTGATCTGGTTTCAAACACTGGAATTAGTGGGAAATTGATCACATTACTTCTGTACATTGAAATGTAAAGACGTGAAATGCTGCAATAATAATGAAGTCGACAGTGGACACGAAAGTACTGAGACACTGGCCCTGCATTTTGTTTCCTGGCAAAGGCTGCTCCCATCATTTCGAATGGTGCAGTTGCTTTTGCCTCTGGCCAAAGAACATCGCAGTACAAAACTGATTGTTGTTTTTAATGTCGTCTATTGCAGATTGTGTCGATGTTTTTGTTGCAAGATATACTGTAGCAAAGAGCGGGATTGTTGTTTGGTCATGTAGGCATGAGGAATTTTAGTTTTTAATGTCAACTAATCTTTACCCAATATGAGCTCATCTTGATTTGAAGCTTTCGTGACTGCAGGAATCCATACTATTTGGTTCTTTCGGTAAAGTCACGTAGAAAGAAAATAAATTAAATAATAGAGCACGACGATATGATTGCAACACAAGCAATCGTCATCAGGTGGGACAACCACAGCAAGCAAGAAAAAACTGCTGAAGTAGGCATATATATATAACCTCGTGCCACGGCAGATCTCTCGCCTACTTCAGCAGTTTTTTCTTGCCGTGGTTGTCCCACCTGATGACGATTGCTTGTGTTGCAATAGGAACGTCGTGATATATTATTTTTCTACCTACGTGACTTTACCGAAAAAACCAAAGAGTATGAGCTGATTTGTTTTCATATGCCCCTACTGGATATCTGTGACCAACTCCAACTGAACATCTGTGAAAAAGAGCTTAATAGCTCATCGGATTCCTCCAGTATAAATATATATTCTGATATGCAATCTGAGCAGAAATTGTTTCTTTAGCTCGTTATTGTCCATCCAGCTCCCGATCCGCTTTAGGGCAGTTCCCCACATCTGCTCGAGTTCCAGATACTTTTACCACAAAAAACCCAAATCAGTCATGCATATTCTTGACAAAATGTATTGGTATAAATACATAATAAAAATATTAATACCTGTTTTAGATTAAAAGGAACAAGTGTATGACATTCGTTTTGAATAAATAATAATAATGAACTCAGAGCCACGGGTGACATTTTTTCAAGATGCCTTCTGAGGTTTGGCCCACTTAGAGAGAGAGATCTTGGGTCTTTATAAAAGAGTTAATGATGAATCTGGTTATTTATGTATATTTGTACTAGAGCATCACTGCTATTACAATCTTGTAATATATTATTTTAATTAAATCTGCAGAATAATCTAGAAGTTACATTTGGATATTTGAATGATTTGTGCATATATATGTAGGGGTGTTAGAGAGAGAGCCGTTATGCATGGCAGCTTATGGGAAACAAACACAGTCGGTGGGGCTACGTGAGTGCACGGGGGGGGGGTGCTCTCAACGACGTCCGCACCAGGCAGCCCGGGGCCCCACCCCTCAGCGGGGGTTGAGTATAAAGGGGGATGTGTCAGAGGGCTCGGGGCAGAATGTTAAAGCTAAACCAGTGAAGACCGAAGATCGTCTAGCTAGAGCCCTGGACTCCCCTGGGACGCCGCCCTTGTCAGGGCCGCGCAGGACCGAGCCAGCGGCGTGGTCCCGAGAACCAGAGCTAGTGCTCTGGGACTCCGGGTACCGTAGCCCGACTTACCAGTGTCGGGCCAGACAGCCTCCCCTAGCCCGTTAGTGGAGGACTAGGAGGTAGGTCAGAGATAGCTAGCAGTGTATTCCCAGCTAGCCGGGTGAGGGGGCCGATACCCCCTCCAGTATTGTATGTCCGCGGTTGTGACAACTGTTGCGGAATAAATACGTGTGCCTCAACCCCGGGTTTTCCAAGAGTCCTCAACAGTATTACATCTGGTGTCAGAAGTAAAAATCTATGAACATGGACACGCGCTGGTCAGCTCGGGTCAGGATACCGGGGGCGGAGGACACCGCTGCAGTCGGAGAGCCCGGGACGGGTGAAGAGAGCACGGAGCAGTCGGGGCCAGATACGGCTACGCCGCAGCAACAGGAGGGTGGAGAGGTGTCGGCAGAGGGGCTGAGGCAGGCGCACGCCAAGCTGATGGAGCTGCTGCACGCCGCTGCCAGCATGCTGGACCACATCACTCAGCTGGGGGCTGCTGGACCGCCACGGGGCGACGAAAGCCGACGACCACAGCGCCTTCCCGCCATTTCGGCGGAACACCAATTTGAAAATCCCGCCATCACCGCAGCTGCAGTTGAGGGCGTGGCCGGCCTGAGCATCGCGTCCAACGGCGGGCATACAGTACCTGCCGCGTCATCGCCAATGGACGGGACGTCACCACGGGTGCGACCGGTGATGCCATCGGTCGTGCACGCCGAAGCAGAGCCGGGTGAGGGGGACGAGGAAGGGCGACCTTCTGCGGCAGCCGCTGCGCTACATCAGCGACTGCCTCCACTCAAAGAATTTGTGGGCGAGGAAGGCGACTGGGGCGGCTTCCAGCGGCGCTTCCTCGCTCACCAGGAGATGGCGAAGTGGACGGACGCCGAGGCTCTCCGCGCGCTGCCAGCACTCCTCGACAGCGACGTCCTCGCCACTTTAACATCGGCACCGAAGGAGAGGCGCTCTACACTGCAGACGGCGATGCAGGTGCTGGCTGCAGTTTACGGTCCGCCGTCAGACTGTCGTCAACTCTTTTACGATCGCCAGCGGGGGGCAAAGGAGTCGCCTCTGGCGTACCGCACAAGCCTCCTGGCACTGGCAAAGGCGGCCTTTCCACGGATGGACAACGAAGGTGTCGACGCCATGGTTACAGAGAAGATACTCCTGCTGGCGGACGACTTGGAGATCGTCATCGTCGCACAGGACGACGCGGAGATGTGCTCCCTCCAAGCAGCACGACTCCTCCACGCAAACCTGCTCGCGCAACGACGCAAGGCCAGCAAGGCGGCGAGCGGGCGTACCGTGGCCGCAGCCACCCTCCCGGCGGAGGAGATCTGCGCCATCGACCATCAACGGCGGCAGGGAGCGGGAGTACGGGCGGACCGGGGTGGCTCGAGCCATCCCGATCATCCGTCGTCGTCACCAGCGCTCCCGCGCTGCTACAACTGCGGCATCCGGGGCCATGTCGCCTCGGGGTGCCGCTCTCCTCGGCAGCGCGGGACGACACCTCGACGGGACGCCGGCCCTCTTCCCAAGCTCCATCATCATAACCCGGCGAGTCGCGGCACCTCACATGTTTGGCCCACGCACACACCCGCCACACACTCATACACCGCACCGATTGGGGGGCCAATATCGCGCACCATCGCACCAACACGCACCGCTCTGGGTACTCAGATTGAACCCAGCCAGTGGTCCGTGTTGGCCCATCGTGTTGTAGCCGCGCTGTCGGGGTCGTCGGCCGTTGTGGGGCACATCGACGGGGTCGAGGTGCGCATCCTGGTCGATACGGGAGCATCGGCGACCATTATTTCGGAGTTAATTTACAATATTCTCCCTGCCCAGAGCCGTCCTTTGATGCCTGTTAACGTGCCATTCTTTGCTGCTAACGGGGGCTCACTTGGCATCATCGGACAGATTCGAGCCCTAATTTGTATCGGGGATATTAAATTGTCTGGGCCGATTTTTGTTTCCTCCTCGCTGGCGGTTCCGTGCCTGCTGGGGACGGACTTCCTGGCCAAAATGCCGATTAGGATATTAATCGACCAGGGATGCATTGAGCTCCCGTCGGGCCGACGCATGGCGTTTCTGCCATCCCCCGGTACGAGTCGGACGGCGTTCGCAACGGTGCCGGCGTTTGTAGATAGAACGGTGCGCGTTCCTCCGGGGGCACAAATGTTGGTTCCTTTGAAACTTCGGCGGCCCTTCGTTAAGGGCATTGGGGCCCAAGGGGTTCTGCTGGGGCCATCTAGGGCCGGGATTAGTGGACCTCATTTACTTCCGGTCCAGACCATAATAAGAGGGGACGGAGACCCCTTCATTGCGGTCCTCAATGTGGGCTCGCAGACGGTGGTGGTTCCGCAGGGGACCGTGCTTGCTCACGCGACGCCGGTGCCCTGTGAGGAACCCATCGCGAATCACGTGAGTGCTGTCCCTGCGCCGCGACCACATTCGGACAGCGATGAAGGGTGGCTCGAGGCGCTTTGTGCGGGATCGACGGACCTGTCAAATTCAGAGCGTCAACAGCTTAAAACGCTACTGCGGGAATTTTCCGACGTTTTCAGTCGGGACAAATACGATTTGGGTTGCACTCATCTGCTGCGTCACCATATTGATACGGGTGACAGCGCGCCAATACGCCAGAATCCGTTTCGGTTAAGTCCCGCCGAAAAGGACCATGTCAAATCGGCTATTGATGACATGTTAGCCGCCGACATCATTTCTCCTTCCACCAGCCCTTGGGGAGCACCGATCGTCCTGGTTAAAAAGCAGGGCGGCTCGTTGCGGTTTTGCGTTGATTTTCGGTGCCTTAACAAAATTTCGGTTGCCGACGCATACCCGCTCCCACGGATGGACGAATCGCTGGACGCCTTGGCGGGAGCGCGATTCTTCTCCACATTGGATTTACTTTCGGGATTCTGGCAGCTTCCTCTGTACGATGATTCAAAGCCTAAAACTGCTTTCCGTACACCGCACGGCCTGTTCCAATTCAACCGGTTGCCGATGGGACTCCACTCAGCGCCAGCAACTTTCCAGCGTTTGATGGAATTGGTTTTGGCTGGATTGCAATGGGATTCGTGCCTGATTTATTTGGATGACGTTATCGTCTTTAGTAAAACTTTTGACGAACATCTCCAGAGGTTGCGGGCGGTTTTCCTAAAGATGCGGGTTGCTAATTTGAAATTCAAACCCCAAAAATGTCATCTGTTACGCGATTCGGTGCGTTATTTGGGACACATCGTGGGGCGCTCAGGTATTGCTACTGATCCTGCCAAAACGCAGTGCGTCAGCTCCTGGCCGACTCCCACCTCGGTGGGAGAGGTCAGGAGTTTTATTGGCTTCGCGTCGTATTACCGACGTTTCATCGCAGATTTTGCGACGATTGCAAAACCCCTACACGCTTTAACATCAAAAGGGGTTCGGTTCCACTGGGGTCAGGAGGAGGAGGCTGCTTTCTGCTCCCTTCGGGACGCCCTGGTAAAAGCTCCTCCCTTGAGTTACCCCGATTTTTCTAAGCCTTTTTTGCTCGACACCGATGCGAGCAATACAGGTATTGGGGGCATGCTTTCCCAGGTGGTTGACGGCGTGGAACAGGTGGTTGCGTACGGCAGTCGGGTGTTGTCTCCGGCGGAGCAAAGATATTGTGTCACCCGTCGGGAACTGTTGGCAATTGTGTCTATTTCATCCAACAGTATCGCCCATATCTGTACGGTCGGCATTTCACCGTCCGCACAGATCATGCGGCACTGCAGTACGCCCTGCGAGTTCAACAGCCATCGGGACAATTGTCCCGATGGTTGGAGATCCTCCAGGATTTTGATTTTGAAACCACCTACCGTAAGGGCGTTCGCCACACAAATGCTGACGCTCTGTCACGCATGCCAACCACCTCCGAATGTGCATGCCTCCTGGGGTCGGGACGTTGCAGGCCAGTAGGGGACATACCGGTTCCGGTCCTGGCGGCCGCCGGCCACGACGAAACATTGGTTCCAAATTCAATCGCACAACAGGGAAAAGATTCCCTGTTGGGGATGCCCGTCAATGAATGGGGGCGCCTCCAGATGGAGGATACCTCTCTCCTCAGGTTGCGTCGTCGCGTCGGCTGTGCTGGGCAGGGCAGGGGTGATGCCGACGCATGGGAATTGGTGCATGGTCTGCTGATGCACTGGGATGGAAAATCCCATCGACATCGGCTGGTGGTCCCTTCGGGGTTGCGGGGCAAGGCAGTGTGGGCCGCACATGAGCGCCTCCTACACCTGGGGACCCAAAAGACCCTCGCCTTACTCCAACTCGATTATTTTTGGCCAGGCATGACGAAGGATGTCGGGGATTTACTGGGGTCATGCCCTCGGTGCGCGCAACAAAAACCGCCAGCACGTGTGTCTAACCCACCCTTGCAGTCAATCAAAGTGTCCAGAGTTAACGAACTCGTCGCGCTGGATATTTTGGGCCCATTCCCCGCCACACCCAGGGGCAATAGATATTTGTTAACTGGTGTGGAGTATTTTACACGCTGGCCTATGGCCTGGCCCCTTGCCAACCAGTCGGCAGCAGCCATCGTGGAGGCCTTTGTTCAGGGTTATGTCCTGGACAAAGGTGCTCCGGAGCGGCTGCTGACCCTTACCAGGGCAAAAATTTTTCCGGTAAATTGCTCAAAGAAGTCTGTGAGCTCCTGGGCACGAAGAAAATTTGTACCTCCCCGTCTCACCCGCAGACTGACGGGATGGTCGAGCGTCTGCATCGGACCATCGCGTCAATGTTGTCACAGCAGGTGTCGGACTCACAGACCGATTGGGACTTCACCCTTCTACCTCATGTACGGCCGCGAACCTGACCCGCCTGTTCGTGCCCAGCTGCAGATCCCCGCGCCTCAGGGAAAAACTAAATTGGCTGACCATGTAAAATTTAATTTGGCCAAATTGACAGAGGCACGGGATGCTGCCATGCAAAACTCTGACCTCCGTCAGAAAGCGAATGAGCGGCTCAGACTGAGTCGGGCGCACATGCTGCAGTGGAAGCCGGGGGACAAGGCATGGCTGCACTGTTCCCAGGTGCCACTCGCAACCTCCTCTAAGCTGGTGCGGCCGTGGCGGGGCCCTGTGGAGGTGGTCGAGGTTTTGCGACCGCAGTGCGTGCGCATCAAATGGGGGAAGCGGCGGTGGTTCGTCCACCCCTCTAGATTAAAACCCTTCGTTGCGGTACACATCCCCACTTCACACACGCGTGGCCAAACATGTGGGGGGTCGACCGACTCACTGGGTCCGTCTCCGTCGCGCTCACCTAATGCCTTGCCGGCTGTGCCACCTCCAGGTGCATCAGGAATGACGGGCTCACGCCCGATCACCCCTCCTGGGGATGCCAAGGGTCACGCGGCGTCGGATGAGGACTCACTCCGAGACGGACAGTTGCCACCTGATGGTCCACCACCCAGTGTTACCTCGTGTGAGGGGCCCGCTGCACGGACACGCGCTAAAATGTGCAGACTGTTGTGAGGCCGGAAGATGTGTACATAGGTTGTGTTCATTGCGTGTTGTGTGTGTGGTGGGTTCCCTGCAAATTGTGTATAGACTGTTTTTACGGAATTCGTATTTAATCGGGGGGGTGCGTCGGGTTGTTTTCTCTTCTTGCTGTTGCGTTCTTGTTGTGTTGTTCTTGTTATTGTTGAAAAATAGTGAGGCACACGCGCGGTCAGGGGGTAAATGCGCTTTTATTGTCGTTTTTTTTGTATGTTGGCAGACGGGACGGCTGCAAGCTATGCGGGGGGGGGGGGGGGGGGGGGTGATGTAGGGGTGTTAGAGAGAGAGCCGTTATGCATGGCAGCTTATGGGAAACAAACACAGTGGGCGGGGCTACGTGAGTGCACGGGGGGGGTGCTCTCAACGACGTCTGCACCAGGCAGCCCGGGGCCCCACCCCTCAGCGGGGGTTGAGTATAAAGGGGGATGTGTCAGAGGGCTCGGGGCAGAATGTTAAAGCTAAACCAGTGAAGACCGAAGATCGTCTAGCTAGAGCCCTGGACTCCCCTGGGACGCCGCCCTTGTCAGGGCCGCGCAAGACCGAGCCAGCGGCGTGGTCCCGAGAACCAGAGCTAGTGCTCTGGGACTCCGGGTACCGTAGCCCGACTTACCAGTGTCGGGCCAGACAGCCTCCCCTAGCCCGTTAGTGGAGGACTAGGAGGTAGGTCAGAGATAGCTAGCAGTGTATTCCCAGCTAGCCGGGTGAGGGGGCTGATACCCCCTCCAGTATTGTATGTCCGCGGTTGTGACAACTGTTGCGGAATAAATACGTGTGCCTCAACCCCGGGTGTCCAAGAGTCCTCAACGGTATTACATATACATAAACAGTACTTATCAAGAATAAAAAAAAAACGAATTACTTATGTAAACTTAATGAGTCAGGCTCCAGAATGCTTCAGCGAGCTTAGCTCTGGCTCCAGGCACCAGCATGCTCCAGCGAGTCCATCTTTGGCTCCAGTGAGACCATCTCTGGCTCCAGGCTCCGGAGCACAACACAGAAAATTGGCAAAATCTGTTCTGACCCTGGGACCGAATAGCTAGAGCCTGGCCAATCTACTGTATACCATAGTTTATATGGAGTTGATTACTGGAATGTGACTCTGTTGCCAGTATCAAAATATGGAATGATGCAACAGGTGATTACTGTTGGTATAAATTCTGGTGTTGCATTATATTCACCAAACACACTTCTGGTGAAATACAATATTATGTATTATGCTACTATCGCTTCCATAAAGCTTTGCGGTCGATTTGTACGAGCCATTTTTTTTATGGGTTAACCTACCACTACTTTTCCTCTAAAAGGCAGCTGGGTCTGAATTGGCGCATGCTCCTTTCCAGGAAAGTGAACCAGCACATTGTGGAATAGTGAAACATGAGGTTTGCCTTTTGTACAGAGGGTTTTCAGGTGCACACCATTGTTTAAGCTAAGCCTCTGCTACGAAAGAATGTACATACAAATAAAGTCACGACGAATCACTTGATGTGTGGCCTCTGGCTAGTGATCACATGAATATCTAATGGGTTCAACTGAGTTGCAGACGTAGACTTTGGAGGCAGTGCATTTATTTAGTTCCAACACACGGGATAACTTCCCCTTAACAGAATATCAACCTCGGGGGATGACCACCCGGTTAACTACACTAGTTACGATGTAACTGTTACTACAGACCCGGGACCAACAGCATCTGCCCGGGTCCAGGTGCTGGAAGACTCGTAGAACGTAGATCGTCGACGAAGGGTTCTTTTCCCAGGATGAACAACCCTGGTCCCTCTCGGGACTCGGCTTATATTCTCTGCGGCGTGGCCGGCTCCGCCCTTGGCCATGTCCACCTTCCAGAACCAACGGGAAGGACCTGGGTCCCAATCACGTGACCCCCCTAGCCCCCTTTTGGGAGCCCCTCTGTCATCTTAACCGGTCACGTGTCCCCCTGGGTCAACCAGAGTGCCATGGCCTCACACGATCTTCCCCTTTGGTCGGCACCCACACACCGTGTCCTGTTGGGCCGGCACTGCACTTACAGCATGGTGTCATCCAGCGCCATTACTCAACACACACCGTGCCCCTCTAGGGCCAGTACTGCACCCACAGCATGGTGATGTAGTGGGTTCGAATTAGGTGCACACACACGCAGCTTGGAGGCAACACTATTTATTAAACGGTAAGTAATATAACACTGTACATGAGGTGGTGACCACCTTCCTCAACTCACTAACACTCTGGAACACGACACAGACTAGACCAGGCAGGCAACGGCCTGCCTGGTCCAGGACGACGACCCGGGACTTGAGGACCGATGATGTCTTCACTTCGGAGTACAACAGCCTCGATCTGCGTTCACATCACGCTTATATCTGCTCTGGCGTGGCCGGCTCCGCCCAGGCGTGGCTGGCTCAGTCCAGGCCACGCCTCCCTTCCCAGGCCACGCCTCCCTTCCCCCACCTCTGGGAAGGTCCGGGTCCCTCCACCACGTGACCCCCCAGGCACCCCCTTGGGGCCCCAAGCCCTCGTACGGGCCGACACAGTAGTGACCGTTCTATGTCACTACATCACCCCCCCCCCTGTATAAACACCAAGCCGTCCCCGGCTGTAACACAACTGTGGAACATCGAAAAGGTGTGCCTCCGAACCAGCAACATCAATAAATGACCGGCGACCGATAAGAAATACAATCACGTAATATATACAGAATCGACGAGGGTAAAAGGAAGGGAACCGCATAGAAAACGGGGAATTAACAACAAATATACATGAAAACTGGCTAACCCACTCACGCTCCAGCACAGCCCCCCCCCCCCGTGAGAATCACGCATGCACCGACATGTGAGTGTGGCCATTGGAACGACGGCGTAGGCAATGAGCAAGGATTCTGAGAGGCATGTAGAGCAGCCAGTCTTCAACGAGTCCATGTGGCCGGGCCTGGGGAACCAGAAGCGGCCCAAAGGGCACGGCCCCTCCCCCCAGGAGTCAAGAACAGGAGGAGCAGGAGTAGCTGACGCATGCTCCACTCCCCCCCCAGTCCATAGCCGGTCGGCATAACCGGCGACTCCAAAGTGCCAGGTAGATACTGCCTCCTGTGACGAGAAACAAACCCTCCTGAGGCATCACTCAACGAACACTCGACTCCGCTCTTCGGACATGACAGTCACCCGTTAGCACCCCCCCGCCTTTCCGACGTGGCGTCTCCATCCTAAAACCGTGCACGTCGGCCATATCGGGGGGGGGGAATTTCCATGTTACCACCCCACCGCCTTTCCGACGCGGCGTCACAACCAGTAGCACACGTCGGCCATATCGGGGGGATTTTAACCCAGTCTCTCTCCAAGACTCGCACCGCAGCATATAGCTGTACCGACCGAGCTGAGCCGACCCATCGTTCACTCACTGCACAACATGCACCCTAATAACTGAGGGATACAGTCCCAACGTAACGGGACAACTCCACCTGAACACTACGAATCTCCAGCCCACTGTTTCAACGCGCCTCGGAGTGTCTCACTCTCCGGGCCGTCAGGTCAAGCCGTCAGCCATAGCATGACGGGACCACACTCTCCGAGCCATGTGAGCGCACAGCCCACTAGGCTAGACATGCCACGGAGTGTTTCAATCTCCGGGCTGTCAGGTCAAGCCGTCAGCCATTGCATGACGGGACCACACTCTCCGAGCCATGTGAGCACACAGCCCACTAGGCTAGACATGCCACGGAGTGTTTCAATCTCAGGGCTGTCAGGTCAAGCCGTCAGCCATAGCATGACGGGACCACAATGTTCGTGTTAGACACGCAACACTCACTGGGCCATCCTGGTCAGGATCTGCGCCCCAAGATAGGTGACAGTCAGCACCACAATTCCAAATCCCTGGCAGCATGTCACCATCGCAATTTAACACCATCGCAACACATACAATTTGAATTATGATCCCCCACAGAACTGATCCAATGCCGAACAGGTACGCACAATTTGTGACGATCCCGAATATTCAATGGACACAACAATACACCTCACATCCCGTATCCGTACACATCATCTCCGAGACTCGCATTGCAGCATGCAGCTGTACCAACCGAGTGGAGAGAGCAACGCAATTTGACGGCAATTAACGGAAACGCACCCCCGATCCATGTAGAACACAAGGGGCATTCCCGCACAAAAGACATCATCTGTGCAATAATGGACAGGAACCAACCAGTGAGTTTGAACAAACCGAACCTGTCATTTCAAAATCCCCTTCAACATTAACCATGGGACTCAGGGCATTCGAATTTTGAGAGCAAAAAAACTAGACACAAACCCCAAGAATCGCCGAATTGATTATACAGTATATGCAGTATACGAAGTTCGTACAGTCAATCATATGGAGCAATGCTCCATCCAGTTCCCACATGGCAACACACACAATCAATACTCCAGACAATCCGTACATAGTAAATAATTACAAGCAAGTACCCAACAGTCCATGCACTGTTAACAATTTCAAGCAAAGCTCCATATGGTCTGTACCTTGGCAACAATAACGATCAAAGTTTCTGACAGTTACACGTGACAATCACGAGCGAAACTCCATACAGTATACACAATAACAATGGCGATTTCGCAACAAAACGATGTAACAACACGAGTCATTAACACGGCAACCTACAGGATATCACCGGAGCTCGGGACACCCAACAACGAATTAATCATTAACTACACTCAGAAGATACCGATGTCGATGCCGTAATTAACAACAACACTGTTACAAGCAGACACCCGCATGGACGCCGCGTCAATTTATCACGCACACAACCGGACGAACACGCTCCGCAAACCAGCGAGTTAAAAAAAACACACGCGATCGCAACCCGGCACACGCAAGATGGGTGAAGTTATTATTATTTTTCTTGGGGCCGGGTGCTTGTCATGTCACGACTCGCCTGGCGACTGTGAATAGCGGAGGGCGGCAAGGTGGAACACTGGGACGCCCCGAAGAATCTCGCATGGTGAATACGGCCTGCTCTTGCGAACCCATCCACCTCTCGCGCTCGAGCAGAAGACGGGGGCGCCAGCCGACGTGTGGAACTCCCCCTCCGCAGGCATTGATGTCGGCGGGAGCGGCATTTCGGCAGCAGGAGCGGCGTTTTGGCGGGAACAGCGCCCCGACCAGCCGCCGAGTTGGCGGGAACAGCGCCCCGACCAGCCGCCGAGTTGGCGGAAACAGCGCCATGACCAGCCGTCGAGTTGGCGGTAGCGGCGTTTTGGCGGGAACAGCGCCCCGATCAGCCGCCGAGCTGGCGGGAGCGGCGTTTTGGCGGGAACAGCGCCCCGGCCAGCCGCCGAGTTGGCGGCCCCACCACGTGGCCCGCATGCCCAGGCATCCCCCGCCAGCCCCCGCAGAGACGACGGTGTCCTCTCCCCGCGGCTCTATCGCTCCGTTCCTGATGGCGGCGAAGCAGCGATGCGATGCCAGTCCCACCGCTCCGCGTGCAGCGCCATCTCTCTCTCTCTGTCACCGGGGCTGCCATCCCCGGGGCTGTCCGAAGGATGGTCGTCACACCGTCCCCGTCGTACGAAGGCGTCCAGGTGAGTTTTGTATGTTTTTCGTGTGCCCATTTTACTTCCCTAGTATAACACCTAGCAATATTTATATTTCCACAACTTCTGACACCAAATGTAGTGGGTTCGAATTAGGTGCACACACACGCAGCTTGGAGGCAACACTATTTATTAAATGGTAAGTAATATAACACTGTACATGAGGTGGTGACCACCTTCCCCAACTCACTAACACTCTGGAACACGACACAGACTGGACCAGGCAGGCAACGGCCTGCCTGGTCCAGGACGACGACCCGGGACTTGAGGACCGATGATGTCTTCACTTCGGAGTACAACAGCCTCGATCTGCGTTCACACCACGCTTATATCTGCTCTGGCGTGGCCGGCTCCGCCCAGGCGTGGCTGGCTCAGTCCAGGCCACGCCTCCCTTCCCAGGCCACGCCTCCCTTCCCCCACCGCTGGGAAGGTCCGGGTCCCTCCACCACGTGATCCCCCAGGCACCCCCTTGGGGCCCCCAGCCCTCGTACGGGCCGACACAGTAGTGACCGTTCTATGTCACTACAGTGACATCCAGCGATGTCACGACACATATATGAACACTGGATTTTTATTATGGTTGGTGGCTATTTTAATTGAAGTAAAAATAGGTTTCGGACAAACACGCAGTCATGAAAATCATCTTCTAGGCAAGTCACAACAACGTTTTCACCAACGGGAACTGGCATACATAATAGATGATCATAAGTGGATAAAGAAATATGTATCTCAGCTTCGTTGCTGTTGTATCAAATTCTGGATTTTTTTTCCAAAAAGTAGATGCTTAAGGAGAACAGAAAAAAAAATCAAGGCCGAAGATGAACACAAGTCAAATTAATGCCATGTAAAGTAAAAGTTATACATTGTAAATGTCACTAACTGTCAACATCAGCTTTCACAGGACACCACTTGAAGAACTATGTTGGGGGCAGCAATGCAGAAGGGTGGTACGGAGAGAGAAAGAGAGACAATAGACATTTCCAAGCGCAATCTGGGTATTGATCACAAATAACACTGAAGTGAAGGGTCAGATGGCACGCAGGAAACTACACTGCTAAGCAAGACAAAGATCCCCTCCTATTTAGCCTTTTGACACTGGAGAAGAAAATGCTGTTAGCATCTATTAAGGGTTGTAGAGTACACAAGGGAGTGGTGCGATTAGAACCTAAGTGCTGGTGTTCACAGATTGAATCAGGCACTCATCTTAAGTTGCATCCACCTAAACGGTCTCAGGACAGAATCAGATACCACTTTCCACTGATGTAAATAGTTGTGTTCGAACCAAGGTATTTGTGATTATATTGAACAATGCTGGCTACTCTTAAATTGAAAATGGACTTTCAGAGTACATGTCATGATATATTTAAGAGGCATTTGGTGTCCTCTATAAAATACAAATACAACATTTTAGGGGCAAGGATAATAACTCAAATACACTGACCCAATTTTTGCTGTTTTCTTCAAGCCGTTTTTCAGGGATCCTGTCATCAGATCAAAAGCATGCAGTTGGCAAAACCAAATGTTAAAATAAAAAGTACTTTGAGAATTGTGCTCGCTTTGGCTATCTAATGCTTCAGAATAAAGTGTGGGTACGCTCTGTTTTGAAAGTACAAACGGTGACTCGAAGTAGAAACTCTGAGATGCAACTCAGAAAGCGACACAGTTAATTTGTCGGTTGAAGTATTGCATTTTCCTGCCCATAAACATTTCAAATGCTGTATATTAGCAGTATGAACCACCAACAAAGTCATGCATTCACAGATGATCGGTTTATATGCCAGAATATTAACGTAAAATTTACTTTTTATTTCCCCCTATATCGCCTTAACAGACTGTTGGGCCAGTTGCTGTAAGTGAGCACCTATGAAGGCCAACATGGCAAATTAGGGGATTGGGTGACCAGCACCACACCTGGTCGCCTTTGTCTCCCTACTGCTGGTGCTTATACACTGCACCTGGTACTCATTTTAGGCTGAGTTGGAGGCCCAGGACTGGATAGATATTTGTCACCGATATTGGTCATTTGCGGGAATCAAACTCGGGTCGCTGTGTTCATAGCGTAGTCAAGCCCACCATTATACTACTGTTCCAAAAACAATGACTGCAGTAAAATTTATAATCTATAATTTCCATTAAACTATATTGCCTCTGATCCCTGAATATGCTTTACCCGAAAAAACCAAAGAATATGAATTCCTGCAGTCACAAAAGTTTTAAGTCAAAATTTAATGTAAACTTCAACCACATCTCTGTCTACCCTCATATTGTTGGCTTGCTGTACATTGACGATGCCACTTATGGGTAAACTACATTCATTTGTTACATACATTGGAAAAATATAACTAATAGCAATTTGTTGGGATGCTTCTTCTTGGTTCTTTTGGTAAAGTCACGTAGAAGGGAAGTAATAAAATAATAAAAATTAAACATAATAAAATTATTCTCACGACGTTTCGGCCACAACGCAAGCAGCCGTCCTCAGGTGAAAACCAGGTCCGTCGAGGCGACAGAGTCTGAATGAAACAGCACACGAGCTTGGAGCCTATATATAAGCTGGGCGCCTTGACAAAGGAATTTGCATATCAAGAGGAATTTAGCATATTTATGGGAAATGCAGGAATGTGATTAGTACTACATATGCATGTGCATTATGCAGGATTAACAGCATCAAAGGGAGCTGCAGTTGCTGCTGCTGCTGCTGCTGCTGCAGTTGCTGCTGCTGCAGTTGCTGCTGCAGTTGCTGCTGCTGCAGTTGCTAAATTCCTCTTGATATGCAAATTCCTTTGTCAAGGCGCCCAGCTTATATATATGCTCCAAGCTCGTGTGCTGTTTCATTCAGACTCTGTCGCCTCGACGGACCTGGTTTTCACCTGAGGACGGCTGCTTGCGTTGTGGCCGAAACGTCGTGAGAATAATTTTATTATGTTTTATTTGTATTATTTTATTACTTCCCTTCTACGTGACTTTACTGAAAGAACCAAGAAGATGAATCCCTGCAGTCACGAAAACTTTACATCAAAATTGTTGGGATGCTGTCGTGGTATATCAGATAGCACACTAGCATTGCAATCTAGAAGTAACCGATTTACTTTTGAAAAATTGTGCAAATCTATTCAAATCTCTGTGCACCCAGTAGTATAAATGGGTTCAACCATGGTTAGTTTATCGGCAGACCGTGTGTGGTGAGGTCAAGTGTGGGTACTTCCACCTTTTACAAGATGAAGAAGAGGTCAAAATATCCTCTGGAGGGTTTCTCCAGAGCTTCCTCTCGTGGAGGCCCCCCTGCCAACAGTCACGTGAGCAAGCAATGCAGGTTCTGATTCATTGCTTTTACCCACCTGGCAATTTGCCATCTGATAATTAAAAAAAAAGTACAAAAGGCTGCAACTTTAGTGCATAAAGTATATGCGGATTTATCTCGACTTTGTCATCATATTTCACGAAGTACATGAGCAATTGTGAAAATTAAGCAAAATGTTGTAATCTCTCATGAAACAATAGATCAGAAGTAAAACCTGCTGATAAATGTTCTGTTCTGCAAATGACTATAATGTCCTTAATGTTGTGGTTCTTGCGGGTTGAAACTTACCTTGGGGCAATCTGAAAAAGCATGCACACGTGTTCACTTTGATTGTGAAAGCAGAAGCAGTGGGTGGTGCGGCGTATGGTGCGTCGTATGTGGCAACATAAATATGACACGTCGCAATGCATCCTTTAATTGCCTAAAATCGATCCTTTGCCCATCAAACCTTGCGCGCGTGAGAATATGGGTGGAGTAGTGGCGAGATGTAACTACCTCGGTTGGTATACAGGAGGTCGTGGGTTCGTTCCCAAGCCTGACGCCTGTATATTTGGCGTTTGTATGTTCTTCCTGTGGCCGCTTGGACTTTTCTCCACATTTATAAACGTGTGTTTAGTGTATTTGGCTTCTGTAAATTTGGACGTGATAAGCCACTTCGTTGAGCTGTCATTTGTGGCCAGGTCGCTTCTGAAAAAGATGTGTAAATATATAGCTCAGTGGGCCTTATCTAGTAAAATAAAAAAAATAGTTTAGTTTTATATATCATGTATCGTTTATACAAATGATTCGAAAATAATACAATATTGTTAGCTTTTGGATAATGGAGTGAACAAAACTGCGTGAGATAAAAAAAACGAGAAACAGTGCAAATGTTAAGGTAAAAATTATACCAAAATAATTGACGATTGAATAAAATCGTGACTGCTAATTGGAAGGCAGGTTTTAATCATGAAATACCTATTGCAAATATAGTTTTCCTCTACAGACATAATTACACTGAACCTCTAACTGGGCACTGCAGCTTCTTTCTCGGCTCCCAATATAGAGCTGTATATGGTAGTCACATCATACATGGCTCATTAGCTTACTCTGTAGCGTGGATGTAGTTTCTGTTTGATGGATGCTTGATAACTGGAGGGCATGGGAATGTTGTGTAAGAATAGTGTCAAGTGACTTAGCCAAATATAATGTAGCGGTAAAATTAATACAAATTCCTCTATGACTGGCATTTCCATATTAAAAGTTGAAATGCATTGGATCATATTTATAAATTCTTAGTTCATCAAATGTTCAGAATAATTAGTAAAACATGATATGTTAACCTTACGCGGCTCCTCTGTGTGTCTTTGTATAATCTACGGATACACTGTACGGTATATTTGTCCTGAGAGCTCTTCCTGTACCACTCCATAAATTTTAATGAACGAGGAGTCATTTGAAGCTCATGCTATGTAGATTGTAGAAACGGGGTCTGATTCTTTTATTTTGTTTTACCTTTGACCTATAATTTGGCTTGTCAGCTCAAGTGCTGCTTCTCAGCTCTACTATTTGAAATGAAATCCCGGCATGTGCGTAACCCTGTTTCAAAATCATATGAAGAACAGGCGTGTGTGGAGTGGTGAGTAGTGAAGGTCAGGCGAAGTTGATGGATGGTGTACGGTGAGTGCCACGTGAGTGGTGAATGTCATTTGAGTATAATGTGGCAGACTGCGTGGCTAAAAATGTAAAGGGTCCGAGTTCAAGTCCTAGGTTTAAAAAGTTACACATTTGTATCGCTCTGCACAGTTTCCGTGTATTCTGGGAGATGCGAAACCACAGACAAGCGGGAAGGCAGCCAGAACTAGCACCAGCAATTGTGCAAGCTACGCGGCCCTAAATTAGGATGTTGGCCAACTCCATTAATGAGTAATTATACAGCCCATCACCTACCCTTCACAGTAAAAAATATCCAGTTTTTTTTTTAAATGTCAGCAGTGATTGCAGATAGATAGATGTTTTCCATATAAATTTGGCATTTTTACGACTGGTTTAGAGGCTGCCAATATAAATTGGAGTATGAGATACGCTTTGAGATTGACTCCATTAAATGTAATAATTTACAGCCATTTATGAAATCTCTGCTGTACGAAGGCCTCCCCAGGTGTGCCGATCATTGTAGGTTGGTGAAGGGGACAAGGTCCACGAGAGGTTCAGATATCGCTCGTCACCGGTGTTAGCTTTGGTCAAGAATTGAACTTCGGTGATCTTGTTCACAGTGCACTGCCTGAACTACTGCGCCACCATTAAAAGGGGCTACGTTTGTTTCACATAAATAGACAAATTTATAGCCAAACGTACAAGGTACGTATACACACATCAACAATATACTATCATATTGTCTCTTCAATGGACAGTTAAACTTAGCATTAGGGTACTGTCGTACCAAAATATCAAACAGGTGACATCTACAGGATGTGACAATTGACAGCCTGCAATACTTGTGCCAAAGGTGTACGGAATTGAGTTACGCCTGCTTGGTCTGTCTGCGTGGTTACATCCATTGCCTAGAGGCCTTCATGTCTCCATGTCTCCTTATCTGGCTGTTCCTCTGCCTGTATACAATCCTGCATGGATAAGCATACGGTCTCCGCTTCTCTTCCTGCCTGTGTGCCTGTCATACATATTTTTGGTAATGTTTAATGTAAAATATTTCTGAGGTCCTCTATGGATGGCTACTTGTAAAAAGATGGCATTACTGCCATACCACAGTGTTTTGCTAAATAATGTGCAATCATTTTATTTGAACGTATGCATACACATTCTTTGTTATAATAACAAAACATAAAAGATGATAAACTCACCAAATTTCAGTTGTGTCTTTTTACCTTTTTAGAGAAAAATGTCTAGTTGGAGAGAGTGGGGACAGTCTTTCCAATAAAACAACTGTAAGCTATTAAGGGACAACAAGATGACAAGTATTTAAGAGTTGAACGTTTAATTTGGGTTCAAATCAACATTATGAAAAAAGGTAATGTGGAACACTTATGGTACTATCTTGATTTGAAGCTTTCGTGACTGCAGGAATCCATACTCACTTGATGACGGACGCTTGTGTTGCGCCTGAAACTTCGTGATTTATTGTATTTTATACCTACGTGACTTAACCGAAAGAACCAAAGAGTACTTATGGTACTCTATAGTAAGGAAAGTACAGTCGCTCTCTCAAAAATAATTAAAACATATTTGCTTCCTTACAGAATACACTGTTGGTACAGCTGAAGCAAGTTGTCTCCAGGTCCTCTTGTTAGCTGTACACTGCTCACAAACTCAGTCAGTTGCCTGGGGAAATGTTAATATATAGTAATAAATAAATGATAAACACGTGAGGTTGGAACACCAGCCAGACATTTCATATAGATGTTGCAGGAAACTTTCAATGACTAAAGTATTGGCTTCAATTAATGTGTATGTTCAGTTCTAGACACACTAAGCAGCAGTGTCTGTGACGGTTGGCAGCTGGTGTGACGGTGGGCGTGAGAACTGCTGTGAACGAGTGAGTGGTGTGAACTGGCATTAGCTCAGAATGAGATTATTCACTAAACGCTTAGATACACGATCCCCTTACTCATGCCCATATATCCAATACACGTGTAGGTTGTACCTTGTAAATGCCAAACGTAAATATTTAAATTACCTCGACTTAAAGCCTTCGTGACTGCAGGAATTCATATTCTTTGGGTCTTTCGGTAAAGTCACGTAGATAGTTCAGATCTGCCTTATGTTCATGAACCCGGTCCGAGACATGTCGCTTAGTTTCCCCAATGTAACTGTTGCCGCAGACACAGAAAATATCTAATAGTTGTGTGGAAACCCTCCCCGTAGAGGCGGCTAAATCTTGACTGAGAAAGACCAAAAGAATATGAATATTTACTGTGTCTGCGGCAGCGGTTACATTGGGGAAACTAAGCGACAAGTCTCAGACCGGGTTCGTAAACATAAGGCAGATCTGAACTATCTACGTGGCTTTACCGAAAGACCCAAATAATATTTAAATTACCCTTACAGTAATGAATCCTGTACAGCCTGATTACTTAAGAATTTGGACAAAACAGGGTTGTAGGTTTATGTTATTGTTTCCTCCGACCAAATGAACATGCAATGCTCGGAAAGGGTTAATATTCCCCGACTTAATTAACCAGCCATACGTCAGTCATAACAGCAGGAGGGACTTGCAAACAAAATTGAGGCTAAAAGCTGCCAAGGGGTTTATTTGGCTCAGTGAAACCAAACTTTAGATTGATCAGATATGCATCCTCCATCAAGAATCACTCATACATTGCTGTGATGGGTTATGCAGTGTTGTTAAACAATTGTTGTAAGTGATATTCAGTCATCTGAGTCAAATGTTTCCCTGCTGAAATGAGCAGTGAGAAGATGCCTATCTCCATTGATGGCTCTAAACCATGGACATTATACATTCCCATAGTGAGGACCAGGATATTCACAGAATGGCTCCTGTTAACTTCATTTTATCAATCCAGGAACAACTGATAAACCAAGTCAATACCGAACCAGGATTTGAACTCGTAACTTTCCGACTGCGAGTCAAGCACTCTAACCGCAGCACCATCTGGCTATTGTACATACACATATGTGGTGTCCTAATGTATGTAATGTATTGCAAGGTGTAGTGATTCTTTTACACGAGAGTCACATACAGTTACAGCTCCATTAAATTGAGGTTGGAATGTAATTGCTTATATTACATTTCAGATAAGATGAAGGGCATAAAACGAAGGACACCTATTCATAACAGCATTTGGAGCAAAATGTGATGAATTCATAGTACGAATAATTCATCACTTGACCAGACATGGTGTCAGTTCTTCCAGTACAGGTGGTCTTAATGTCAAAGATAAACCTTGACCTTTGTCAAGGTTTATTTATGTCCCTCATCCTAACTCATCCACAATGAATAGAGACAGATGTCATATATCTCCTATACCTGCTCATGTTTAAATATTTATTATATTTGTACAGTATAGGTACTATAATATGAGAGCATATTTATTGAGTGACTAGTCTCTAGGTGATTGCCAAGAATCCTAAATTTGAATCGCAATTTCGATATTGGAATCAATTGCGATTCTGTGCAGGATTGTGTGATTGGCCGACTCGTGGAATGGTGGTGGGGCTAAGTTGTGTGGAGCCTGGAATGGTGTTCAGGCAAGAAGATACTATCTGCGAGACCTGGCTAGGCTAGCGGAATCACCATTAAATCACATCACTGATACTTGTATAATCCCATTTAATAACAATTCTGGCCAATACTGGCTGGTTGGTATTGACCCTGAATTCTACCATGTTGGTATAGATAATAATCGTAATATACTCTAAGTGTGTGACCGATTCCTCATATGCATAATTGGCCCATGTCTACCGTGACCCAGTATAGCTTCCGTTTAAGATGGGAGTCAATTTGGTTTGACCAGTCGAATACATTTTATTATATATGGTCAATGCATATGTAGTGACTGGGTATGTCACTATGTGGTGCCGGGCATGCGAGGCCATGGCGGATAGTATGTTGCCATTATGTGCAGCCCGGTTACTGGGTGCAGTACCAGCCCTAGCGGGGCTTGGGTGAGAGCTGGTTAGCGCGAGGGCACCATGTACAGTATGCGATGCAGGCTCTCAGTGAGGGAGCAAGAGAGAGTGTCTGCTAGCCAGGGTTACGTTGGGGCATGATACTCTGGGTGACCTGCTGACACGTGACCGGATGATATTGGTGGGGGGCCACCGGTGGACGGGCGCCGCTGGGGGTTCACGTGGCATAGAGGAGCTCTCGGGAGCCTTGGGGAAAGAGCTGGAGAGATCGACAAAGTGGGCGGGCGAGAGGCGGAGCCAGCCCCGGCCCAGGCTGATATAACGGGGGCCCCGTGTGGGGCTCGGGGTTCTTGACTGTTGGTGAGTGAAGATCCACGTCGGGTTGAAGAAGCCTCTAGCCGTGCGGTCCAGGACCCAGCTCGTGGTCCGGACTGGGATAGCGGGACCGTGTCTAGGTTTGCATAGCGTGGTTAGATGGGCGTTCAACACCCGAGTGTAGGTTACGTTATGTTATGTTGAGTTGATGTAATAGATAGTTTTGCTCCCAATATAACGTCTGTGACTCAGTTGAACTCACTACAACTGGTGTCAGAAGTGGGGTTCGTGCCTGATATATTTGGACGACGTTATTGTCTTCAGTCGCACGTTTGACAAGCATCTGGATCGCCTGTGGGCTGTTTTCATTAAGATGCGTGCGGCCGACCTGTAATTCAAGCCCCAGAAATGTCACCTACTCCAAAAATCTGTTCGGTACTCGGGCTATATAGTTAGCGAATCAGGCATCGCAATAGAACCAGAGAAAACTGCTTGCTTTCGGACGTAGCCGACCCCCACCTCGGCCAGCGAGGTGCGCAGTTTTATCAGCTTTGCTTTTTATTATCGCCAATTTGTCACGGGATTTGCGTCTATTGCAAAACCTTTCCACGCATTGACAGCGAAGGGACAAAAATTTCATTGGGGAAAGACGGAGGAGGCTGCATTCTGCTCTATTCGTGATGGGCTGGTTAATGCCCCTCCCCTACGTTATCCCGACTTTTCGTTGCCATTCGTGTTGGACACAGATGCCAGTAATACCGGCATTGGAGCGGTGTTGTCCCAGGTTGAAATGGCGGGGAGCACGTGATCACGTATGGTAGCAGGGTGCTGTCTCCGGCCGAGCAGCGGTACTGCGTCATGCGCCGGGAACTATTGGCCATTGTGCTTTTTTGTGCAGCATTATCGGCCCTACTTATACGGTAGACATTTTGAGGTGCGCTCCGACCACGCGGCGCTCCAATATGCTCTATGTATGGATCAGCCCTCAGGTCAATTATCATGCTGGCTTGAAATCCTGCAGGATTTTTTGTTCCGAGTTTCATATCGTAAAGGTTCTCACCACATGAACGCCGACGCCCTATCACGTTTGCCTGCGGGCGGGGAGTGTGCTTGTTTTTCGGGTACCGGTCATTGTAGACCGGCCGAGGTGACCTCTGTTGCGTCCACCGCGGACACAATGGGCGGGTTGGGCGATGTCCCTGTCGCACGGGACGCAGTTATCGGGTTGGACTACGAGGTATGGGGACGCCTCGAGGCAGAGGACGCGTCTCTCCTTAAATTGCGCCGGTGAGTTAAGGAAACCGCCAGAAACTCTGCTCCGTGTGGTGTCGCCTCGTTTGTCCTGCGGGGCGGCCTGCTTATGTACTGGGACAGAGGATTGCGCCATTATGCTATTGTTGTCCCTACTGCCCTGCGTGGCGAGGTTGTTTGGGTTGTGCATAAACGGTTGTTACATCTCGATATGCAAAAGACGCTGGCCGCACTTAAATTTGATTTTTGCTGGCCGGCCATGGCTTCTGACGTTGAAAATTTATTGAAGGGCTGCTTACAATGCACCTGGCGGAAGCCACCAGCAAGATCTTGTTGCCCTCCGCTGCTTTCCATCCAGGTGTCGCGTATTAATTAAATAGTTGCCCTCGACATTCTCGGGCCGTTTCCTACTTCCGCATGAGGGAACAGATACTTGCTCATGAGCATTGAGTACTTCTCATGCTGGCCTATGGCATGACCGCTTCCGAATCAATCAGCTGTGACTATTACTGAGGCGTTCCTCAATGGTTATGTTCTTGATAAGTGTGCCCCCGAGCACATCATGACGGATCAGGGTAAAAATGTTCTTCAAAACTGCTGCGGGAGGTTTGCGATTTGCTGGGGATAAAACATGTGCGCACGTCACCGTACCACCCGCAAACTGATGGCATGGTCGAATGCCTACACTGTACTCTAACCTCCATGCTGAGTCACCTGGTCAGCGAGTCACAGGTCGATTGGGACTTGCATGTTCCTGCGGTTCTTGCCAACTATAGGATGACCCCTCACACGTCCACTGGCTACTCTCCATTCTTTTTGATGTATGGGAGGGAATATGATCCTCCCATTCACATGCAGTTGCAAGCCGTGCCCGCAGTGAAAGTATCCAAAATTTCTGATTTTGTTCGCTTCACTCTTGCTCAACTTTCTGAGGCGCTGGAAGCTGCCAGTGTTAACTCCCGAGCCAGACAGTGTGTCTCTGTGTGTCTCTCTTTGCTTGTGTGTCTCTCTATGTGTCTCCGTGTCTGTGTTTTGTCTCTCTCTAAAATTTAGCAATCTTTGGAAGAACGTAGTCAACCAGGTAGGGTGTTGACTGTTGTGTTAGCCGACTCTCTGTATTGTATGGCATTACATTTCTAAGTTTACTAGGTTTGTTTTCTCATTCATTCATACCTGATGACGGTTGCTTGTGTTGCAATCGAAACGTTGTATTCTATTATTTAATTTATTTTCTTTCTACGTGACTTTACCGAAAGAACCAAAGAGTACAACACTATTTGGACAGTAGTATTTCTAAAGTTCACTGCAAATTGGATGTAGTATTTCGTAATAAAAGCCACGTGGTAATAAAAGCCACGTGTAAGAAATGCTAACCTTGACTTATGTATGATGACTGTTTGTACATTGTAAACTTGTGTAATGTCAATAAATATATGAATTAATCAACATACACATGTATGGCACACGTACTGCTTGCAATTGAAAATGGCAATAAGAGATGCCTCCTTAAGCTGGATTTGTGGGTTGGAGTAGAGTCGAGCTGTGGATAGAAGGGACAAGACGATGTTTACAAATGTCACAAAAAATATACAACTCGTATGGATACTTGCAAAAGTGCTTCCAAATATATCTTCAGTGTGAGTGCAAAAGGCTCCAACAACCAAACTAAAGCAGCCATCGCAGATGCGAAGAGTCGTGGGAGGAACATCCCGAAGTCGTTATATTAGATTGCCTTGTTTAACTTTGTACGACTATAATATATTGAGAGAAGTTCATCACGGAAATGAGTTAACAACCAAATGGGAAATTGGGTTCACAGATTTCATTATAAAAAGTGTATACGGTTTAAAATAAATTTGCTTTGTAAATAAACAGTTGTTTAACTCAGCAGCAGTAACGCCTTTAATGTGATCTTCAAGAATTGACATTGACCATTTACCCAAAAAAGCGTCACTGAGTGTTAAGACCCCATTTCAGAAGGATCCCATACATTTTTGCAGGCGGGATCAATGTTGCTATGTGGTTTCCAAATGATCAATTGTAAGGTTATTTTTTTACATTTGCCAAATGTTGGACCACACGGGGCCTACTCTTTTCAATAACTGGAATGTGTTTGGTATCTTTAATTAAAAAATGCAACATTCCCGCCCCCTCCATTTTAATATGATGAATGAGGTGCAAAGAGCATGCTTAGACACATACTTTACTGTTTAATGGTTATCGTCATAAAGATTATGAAAACGTTATAATGTAATGATTTTATGTAATATTCCGAGGAGCTATAAGCTTAATACAGCAGCGAGAATGGTTAATGGTTGACAGGCCACAAAAGACACATATCTCATGAGCAGCTTATGTTGCTATCATCATGAACTTTACACAATTGCTCCTGTTTTGGTTTATTGAAAGGTGATTTATCCAGTTTTTTTGTCGCCTCCAGTTTAAAGAGGCAATACTTACTTTATAAGGCCAAATAGGGTCGTAACTTAAAATGGGAGAACTTTGTTTTAACGAAAATGGCGGATTGTTGTCCCAGACATGTCTTGTAGTGGCCATTTATATGTCTAGGAAATCTGTGTTCCCACGTTGTGATATTTAATGCCGGCAAATAATTGCGTGATTGGTAAATGAATACAGTAATTAACAGACCCATAAACCACATGTAACATCTGTATAAATTTCACAAATTGACAACAGATTTCTTCATAGATAATACATTATTCACAACAAAGTAATTGTAAGTTATGAGGAAATTACTGGAATTGTTGCTCTTTTTTTAAAATAATGATCATTATCATGATAGAATGCCCAAGGGTGTATTCCACTCACATATGTCTACTGACAGTCATGTTTCATGCACCTATCGGAGTCGTCTTGGTTTCAAGTTGGATGCTCATAAGCTTTATACACAACCCACTTCATTTATTATAAAAAAAAAAGTACATTTATATCACATTCTACGTTAAGCACTACACAATTCAACACTTCAGACATGTTTTGCCTAATAAAATGAAGACACACTAGTGATGAGGTGCTCAGTGCACTTTTCTCAAAAGTTTATATTTTATAATTTGGCATGTAATTGTAATAATCCTTCAGGAGACGGCTTCGGAATCGGTCCTTTTATTTCCACTCCACAATACACTTGCTCACTCACTCTCCGTTGCTGGCAGACAACGGAGAGAGGACAGACCACGCACTAAGTCCCCACCGCGCACGTGGCAACCCCAGCCCCCGTCCGCGCGTGACCCTGCTCTTGTCAGTTTCAGTCTGCTCCCGATCGTTCTCCTCCACTCGCTCTTAATACCTTCGTCACGTGGTTCCCCCAGCCAATCGTTCATGGACAGCTTCGACCATTCTCGATGGTTCCCTGTCAATCCCGGGACCACGCCCCTCATCCGGCTCCCCATTAGCTGGGGCCCCGAATGGCTAGGCCAATCACTCCTGATGACCTGTCGTGATGACGCATGGGCCATGGTCCCTATCTCAACCCTTATTGGCTACAAGCAGGACCGGCAAGCCAATCCCCACGTGAACCCTCTATGGCTGTTATTACATCACCCCCCCCCCCCGGTGAAAAAATTTAGCCGTCTCGGCTGGGAAAAGGGTGAAGAACCAATTCCGCAACATCTTATTAGGGCACCAAGGTGCGTTTAACAATTTGAGGGTGAACCGGCGTTCCTGCGCCTAACAACATTTAAAACAGTCACCCATAATAATAAAAAAAAATCACAACATACATTAGGGCGCCCCTGCAGCGCGGTAATGACAGGGAATCAGCGAAACGATCAAACGTTAACGAAACGGAAGAGATTTCGACCACGTACGCGACGCGGGACCCTCTCCGCTCCCAGCGCAAGGTCGCTTTGCTTCCGGATGGACAGGAGGTGGCAGGCTCGAAGAAGAAGTCGGTTGTTGGTGCTTGGTCACGTCCAGGGCGGGCCCCGTTGGAGGGGGGGCAGCGGGGGCTTCCTCAGCCCTCAGAACCTGTTCATCTGCAGGAGGCACAACACAATCCCCCCTGGGATCAACGGGCGTGTCAAGCGGCGTAGTCGGCCCAGCAGAACCCGGCAGGTCAGCTATTGGGGATGAAGGACCGACACGCGCGTCAACATAGGGTTTAAGTCGTGAGGAATGAACATACCACCGACGTTTGCCGTATTGAACGCGGATACTTTGCGAGTTCCGAACTTCTACGAGCGTCACAGGCCCCCGCCATGGCCTGTGCAGTTTAGGGGATGTGCCCGCCGGTACCTGGGGGCAGTGGAGCCACGCCAGGTCTCCCACTGACCAAGGCATGCGAGTATGCGATCGACGCGCGTACCGTTCGTTCCTTGCCTGAGCACGGGCCGTCGCACACCGGGCAGCCTCTCGCGCTTCCGTTACTCGTTCAAGCGAGTCACGCACGTGGTCAGGCAGGGAGCGGGACGATTGTTTACTCGGCGTACCCAGTTGCACATCGATGGGTGGAACATTTTCACGGCCATACATCAAAAAAACGGTGAGTATCCCGTGGACGTGTGCGGAACCATGCGGTATGCCGCCAAGACGCCTGGTATGTGCAAGTCCCAATCGGTTTGCTTTTCACTGACCGTGTGAGAAAGCATAGCGGAAAGGGTACGGTTGAATCGTTCCACCATACCATCTGTTTGTGGATGGTATGGGGAGGTGCGAACTTTCTTTGTACCTAGCGCGTCACAAACTTCCCTAAGCAATTTAGAGGAGAAATTCCGGCCTTAATCTGTGAGCAGCCTTTCAGGTGCCCCCTTGTCCATGACATACCCGTTCAAGAAAGCGTCGGTGATGGACGCTGCCGTTTGGTCGGGCAGAGGCCAGGCCATCAGCCATCGAGAAAAATATTCCACCCCGACCAGAAGGTATTTATTGCCCCTAGCCGACGGGGGAAACGGCCCCAGAATGTCGAGAGCCACTAATTCGTTAATACGGGACACTTCAATGGAACGCAACGGTGGTACATAGTGGTTCCGAGGCGGCTTCCTTTTCGCACAGTCATGGCACGAGCGGACAAAATCATTGATGTCCGCCGTCATACCGGCCCAGAAAAAATCCTTTTGCATCGCGGCCACAGTCTTTCGGACGCCAAGGTGCATCAACTTATCAGCGTGCAGAGCACGGAGCAGGTCGTAGCGAAGCGAAGTAGGCACCACCAAGCGTGGTCGGTCAGACACCCCGTCGGTAAACATTAGCAATCCCGACTTACCCCGGAACATCTGCCACTTCCAGCCCGCCAATTGCGATTTCTGTTTCCCAACCAATTTACGTAGTGGAGACAGCGAGGCATCGGCCTCCTGCTCGCGCAACCAGACCGCGTGCGGCAGCCATAAGGTGTCATCGGTGTCCACCGACACCTGCTGGTCCTCCTCTTTCGCTTTCGCCCCTGCGTCGTCCTCATTCGCTATCGCCCCCATAACCGGGCAGGGCGACGTGGGCGGTGCGGCGCAGCGGTGCGTGCCCGTCAGGCAAGTGCACGGAGGAACGGGCGGCAGCCTTGAGAGCGCATCAGCGTTCGCATGACGGGCTCCCTTTCGGTACGTTATATCGAAGGAAAATTCCTGTAACGATTCCAACCACCGGGCCAATTGGCCTGACGGCTGATCCAATTTGAGGGAATATTGCAAAGCCGCATGATCAGTGCGGACCAGGAATTTCCGTCCATACAGTACGGTCGGTACAATCGAACAAAATGGACAATTGCCAAAAGTTCCCGCCTTGTCACGCAATATCGCGTTTCCGCAGGGGACAGAACCCTGCTGCCATATGCCACCACCCTCTCAACCCCATCCTTACGTTGCGACAAAACGGCCCCAATGCCGATATCACTAGCATCCGTATCAAGGATGAACAGCTGTGAAAAATCTGGGTAATCTAACGTAGGCGCCGTGGCGAGGTGGTCCCGAAGTGCCATAAAGGAACTTTCTTCCTCCTTCCCCCATTTAAACCTTTGATTTTTGCCAGTCAGAACGTGTAATGGTTTTGCCAACGTCGCAAAGTTCTTAACGAAGCGGCGATAATAGGAAGCGAATCCAATAAACCGCCGAACATCACCCACTGAAGTGGGTGTGGGCCACTCACGTACACACTTCGTTTTCAGAGGGTCAGTGGATACGCCGTCCGAACCGACAATATGACCCAGGTAACGGACGGAGTGTTGCAGGAGGTGGCATTTCCTCGGTTTAAACTTAAGGTCAGCCGCACGCATTCTTTGAAAAACTGTCTCAAGGCATTGGAGATGTTCCTCGAACGTGCGGCTAAAGACAATTATATCATCTAGATATATGAGGCACGTTTCCCACTGCAGTCCCGCCAACACCAATTCCATGAGCCGCTGAAACGTGGCCGGAGCCGCGTTCAGGCCCATCGGCAACCGATTAATTTCAAAGAGGCCTTGCGGCGTGCGGAATGCCGTTTTGGGTTTTGACTCGTCATCGAGGGGAAGCAGCCAGAAGCCCGAGGACAGGTCAAGGGTGGAAAATAATTTAGCACCCGATAAAGCATCCAATGAGTCATCCATCCTCGGTAAGGGGTACGCGTCCGCTACTGAGATTTTGTTCAACCGGCGGAAATCAACGCAAAACCTCGTACCACCATCTTTTTTCTTAACCAAAATGACGGGCGCGCCCCAAGGATTATTGGATGGCGAGATAATATCCGCCGCCAGCAATTCATCTACCGCCCCACACACGTGTTCCCTTTCCGCCGGGCTCATGCGGTGAGGGTGCATACAGACAGGTGGCGATGCACCGGTTTCAATATGGTGCGACAAAAGCGATGTGCGTCCGAGGTCCAAATCATTCCTGCTGAACACATCAGCGTACTGCAGCAACAGCGAACGCAAGGCGTTCCTATGTTCATTTGACAAGGAAGAATTCTCTCTGCATAAATCCGCGATCCAGCGTTCTTGTGAACGATCACGCGGAGACCCATCAGCAGGCATCCGAGCGCGTGGCGGTTTTTCACAAGAGGCGAAATCGGTAGTGGCGTGAGCCAGCACCGATCCCTCCGGAACAACAACGCGATCAAGTCCCCCATTCAAGACCTGTGTAATACCGTTGAGGACTCTTGGACACCCGGGGTTGAGGCACACGTATTTATTCCGCAACAGTTGTCACAACCACGGACATACAATACTGGAGGGGGTATCGGCCCCCTCACCCGGCTAGCTGGGAATACACTGCTAGCTATCTCTGACCTACCTCCTAGTCCTCCACTAACGGGCTAGGGGAGGCTGTCTGGCCCGACACTGGTAAGTCGGGCTACGGTACCCGGAGTCCCAGAGCACTAGCTCTGGTTCTCGGGACCACGCCGCTGGCTCGGTCCTGCGCGGCCCTGACAAGGGCGGCGTCCCAGGGGAATCCAGGGCTCTAGCTAGACGATCTTCGGTCTTCACTGGTTTAGCTTTAACATTCTGCCCCGAGCCCTCTGACACATCCCCCTTTATACTCAACCCCCGCTGAGGGGTGGGGCCCCGGGCTGCCTGGTGCGGACGTCGTTGAGAGCACCCCCCCCCCGTGCACTCACGTAGCCCCGCCCACTGTGTTTGTTTCCCATAAGCTGCCATGCATAACGGCTCTCTCTCTAACACCCCTACATCACCCCCCCCCCCCCGCATAGCTTGCAGCCGTTCCGGCTGCCAACATACAAAAAAAACGACAATAAAAGCGCATTTACCCCCTGACCGCGCGTGTGCCTCACTATTTTTCAACAATAACAAGAACAACACAACAAGAACGCAACAGCAAGAAGAGAAAACAACCCGACGCACCCCCCGATTAAATACGAATTCCGTAAAAACAGTCTATACACTATTTGCAGGGAACCCACCACACACACAACACGCAATGAACAATCTATGTACACATCTTCCGGCCTCACAACAGTCTGCGCATTTTAGCGCGTGTCCGTGCAGCGGGCCCCTCACATGGGGTAACCCCGGGTGGTGGACCGTCAGGTGGCAACTGTCCGTCTCGGAGTGAGTCCTCATCCGACGCCGCGTGACCCTTGGCATTCCCAGGAGGGGTGATCGGGCGTGAGCCCATCATTCCTGATGCACCTGGAGGTGGCACAGCCGGCAAGGCATTAGGTGAGTGCGACGGAGACGGACCCAGTGAGTCGGTCGACCCCCCACATGTTTGGCCACGCGTGTGTGAAGTGGGGATGTGTACCGCAACGAAGGGTTTTAATCTAGAGGGGTGGACGAACCACCGCCGCTTCCCCCATTTGATGCGCACGCACTGCGGTTGCAAAACCTCGACCACCTCCACAGGGCCCCGCCACGGCCGCACCAGCTTAGAGGAGGTTGCGAGTGGCACCTGGGGACAGTGCAGCCATGCCTTGTCCCCTGGCTTCCACTGCAGCATGTGCGCCCAACCCAGTCTGAGCCGTTCATTCGCTTTCTGACGGAGGTCAGAGTTTTGCATGGCAGCATCCCGTGCCTCTGTCAATTTGGCCAAATTAAATTTTACATGGTCAGCCAATTTAGTTTTTCCCTGAGGCGCGGGGATCTGCAGCTGGGCACGAACAGGCGGGTCAGGTTCGCGGCCGTACATGAGGTAGAAGGGTGAAAATCCCGTAGCTGCGTGGGGGGCCATCCGGTACGCCGCCAATACCCCTTGAATTTGCAAGTCCCAATTGGTCTGTGAGTCCGACACCTGCTGTGACAACATTGACGCGATGGTCCGATGCAGACGCTCGACCATCCCGTCAGTCTGCGGGTGATACGGGGAGGTACGAATTTTCTTCATGCCCAGGAGCTCACAGACTTCTTTGAGCAATTTACCGGAAAAATTTTTGCCCTGGTCGGTCAGCAGCCGCTCCGGAGCACCTTTGTCCAGGACATAACCCTGAACAAAGGCCTCCACGATGGCTGCTGCCGACTGGTTGGCAAGGGGCCAGGCCATAGGCCAGCGTGTAAAATACTCCACACCAGTTAACAAATATCTATTGCCCCTGGGTGTGGCGGGCAATGGGCCCAAAATATCTAGCGCGACGAGTTTGTTAACTCTGGACACTTTGATTGACTGCAAGGGTGGGTTAGACACACGTGCTGGCGGTTTTCGTTGCGCGCACCGAGGGCATGACCCCAGTAAATCCTCGACTTTTGTCCTTTGTCATGCCTGGCCAAAAATAATCGAGTTGGAGTAAGGCGAGGGTCTTTTGGGTCCCCAGGTGTAGGAGGCGCTCATGTGTGGCCCACACCGCCTTTCCCCGCAACCACGAAGGGACCACCAGCCGATGTCGATGGGATTTTCCGTCCCAGTGCATCAGCAGACCATGCACCAATTCCCATGCGTCGGCATCACCCCTGCCCTGCCCAGCACAGCCGACGTGATGACGCAACCCGAGGAGAGAGGTATCCTCCATCTGGAGGCGCCCCCATTCATTGACGGGTATCCCCAACAGGGAATCTTTTTCCTGTTGTGCGATTGAATTTGGAACCAATGTTTCGTCGTGGCCGGCGGCCGCAAGGACCGGAACCGGTATGTCCCCTGCTGGCCTGCAACGTCCCGACCCCAGGAGGCATGCACATTCGGAGGTGGTTGGCATGCGCGACAAAGCGTCAGCATTTGTGTGGCGAACGCCCTTACGGTAGGTGGTTTCAAAATCAAAATCCTTGAGGATCTCCAACCATCGGGACAATTGTCCCGATGGCTGTTGAACTCGCAGGGCGTACTGCAGTGCCGCATGATCTGTGCAGACGGTGAAATGCCGACCGTACAGATATGGGCGATACTGTTGGATGAAATAGACAATTGCCAACAGTTCCCGACGGGTGACACAATATCTTTGCTCCGCCGGAGACAACACCCGACTGCCGTACGCAACCACCCGTTCCACGCGTCAACCACCTGGGAAAGCACGCCCCCAATACCTGTGTTGCTCGCATCGATGTCGAGCAAAAAAGGCTTTAAAAAATCGGGGTAACTCAAGGGAGGAGCTTTTACCAGGGCGTCCCGAAGGGAGCAGAAAGCAGCCTCCTCCTCCTGACCCCAGTGGAACCGAACCCCTTTTGATGTTAAAGCGTGTAGGGGTTTTGCAATCGTCGCAAAATCTGCGACGAAACGTCGGTAATACGACGCGAAGCCAATAAAACTCCTGACCTCTCCCACCGAGGTGGGAGTCGGCCAGGAGCTGACGCACTGCGTTTTGGGGGGATCGGTAGCAATACCTGAGCGCCCCACGATGTGTCCCAAATAACGCACCGAATCGCGTAACAGATGACATTTTTGGGGTTTGAATTTCAAATTAGCAGCCCGCATCTTTAGGAAAACCGCCCGCAACCTCTGGAGATGTTCGTCAAAAGTTTTACTAAAGACGATAACGTCATCCAAATAAATCAGGCACGAATCCCATTGCAATCCAGCCAAAACCAATTCCATCAAACGCTGGAAAGTTGCCGGCGCTGAGTGGAGTCCCATCGGCAACCGGTTGAATTGGAACAGGCCGTGCGGTGTACGGAAAGCAGTTTTAGGCTTTGAATCATTGTCCAGAGGAAGCTGCCAGAATCCCGAAAGTAAATCCAATGTGGAGAAGAATCGCGCTCCCGCCAAGGCGTCCAGCGATTCGTCCATCCGTTTAGCGGGTATGCGTCGGCAACCAAAATTTTGTTAAGGCGCCGAAAATCAACGCAAAACCGCAACGAGCCGTCCTGCTTTTTAACCAGGACGATCGGTGCTCCCCAAGGGCTGGTGGAAGGAGAAATGATGTCGGCGGCTAACATGTCATCAATAGCCGATTTGACATGGTCCTTTTCGGCGGGACTTAACCGAAACAGATTCTGGCGTATTGGCGCGCTGTCACCCGTATCAATATGGTGACGCAGCAGATGAGTGCAACCCAAATCGTATTTGTCCCAACTGAAAACGTCGGAAAATTCCCGCAGTAGCGTTTTAAGCTGTTGACGCTCTGAATTTGACAGGTCCGTCGATCCCGCACAAAGCGCCTCGAGCCACCCTTCATCGCTGTCCGAATGTGGTCGCGGCACAGGGACAGCACTCACGTGATTCGCGACGGGTTCCTCACAGGGCACCGGCGTCGCGTGAGCAAGCACGGTCCCCTGCGGGACCACCACCGTCTGCGAGCCCACATTGAGGACCGCGATGAAGGGGTCTCCGTCCCCTCTTATTATGGTCTGGACCGGAAGTAAATGAGGTCCACTAACCTCGGCCCTAGATGGCCCCAGCAGAACCCCTCGGGCCCCAATGCCCTTAGCGAAGGGCCGCCGAAGTTTCAAAGGAACCAACATTTGTGCCCCCGGAGGAACGCGCACCGTTCTATCTACAAACGCCGGCACCGTTGCGAACGCCGTCCGACTCGTACCGGGGGATGGCAGAAACGCCATGCGTCGGCCCGACGGGAGCTCAATGCATCCCTGGTCGATTAATATCCTAATCGGCATTTTGGCCAGGAAGTCCCCAGCAGGCACGGAACCGCCAGCGAGGAGGAAACAAAAATCGGCCCAGACAATTTAATATCCCCGATACAAATTAGGGCTCGAATCTGTCCGATGATGCCAAGTGAGCCCCGTTAGCAGCAAAGAATGGCACGTTAACAGGCATCAAAGGACGGCTCTGGGCAGGGAGAATATTGTAAATTAACTCCGAAATAATGGTCGCCGATGCTCCCGTATCGACCAGGATGCGCACCTCGACCCCGTCGATGTGCCCCACAACGGCCGACGACCCCGACGACGCGGCTACAACACGATGGGCCAACACGGACCACTGGCTGGGTTCAATCTGAGTACCCAGAGCGGTGCGTGTTGGTGCGATGGTGCGCGATATTGGCCCCCCAATCGGTGCGGTGTATGAGTGTGTGGCGGGTGTGTGCGTGGGCCAAACATGTGAGGTGCCGCGACTCGCCGGGTTATGATGATGGAGCTTGGGAAGAGGGCCGGCGTCCCGTCGAGGTGTCGTCCCGCGCTGCCGAGGAGAGCGGCACCCCGAGGCGACATGGCCCCGGATGCCGCAGTTGTAGCAGCGCGGGAGCGCTGGTGACGACGACGGATGATCGGGATGGCTCGAGCCGCCCCGGTCCGCCCGTACTCCCGCTCCCTGCCGCCGTTGATGGTCGATGGCGCAGATCTCCTCCGCCGGAAGGGTGGCTGTGGCCACGGTACGCCCGCTCGCCGCCTTGCTGGCCTTGCGTTGTTGCGCGAGCAGGTTTGTGTGGAGGAGTCGTGCTGCTTGGAGGGAGCACATCTCCGCGTCGTCCTGTGCGACGATGACGATCTCCAAGTCGTCCGCCAGCAGGAGTATCTTCTCTGTAACCATGGCGTCGACACCTTAGTTGTCCATCCGTGGAAAGGCCGCCTTTGCCAGTGCCAGGAGGCTTGTGCGGTACGCCAAAGGCGACTCCTTTGCCCCCCGCTGGCGATCGTAGAAGAGTTGGCGACAGTCTGACGGCGGACCGTAAACTGCAGCCAGCACCTGCATCGCCGTCTGCAGCGTAGAGCGCCTCTCCTTCGGTGCCGATGTTAAAGTGGCGAGGGCGTCGCTGTCGAGGAGTGCTGGCAGCGCGCGGAGAGCCTCGGCGTCCGTCCACTTCGCCATCTCCTGGTGAGCGAGGAAGCGCCGCTGGAAGCCGCCCCAGTCGCCTTCCTCGCCCACAAATTCTTTGAGTGGAGGCAGTCGCTGATGTAGCGCAGCGGCTGCCGCAGAAGGTCGCCCTTCCTCCTCCCCCTCACCCGGCTCTGCTTCGGCGTGCACGACCGATGGCATCGCCGGTCGCACCCGTGGTGACGTCCCGTCCGTTGGCGATGACGCGGCAGGTACTGTATGCCCGCCGTTGGACGCAATGCTCAGGCCGGCCACGCCCTCAACTGCAGCTGCGGTGATGGTGGGATTTTCAAATTGGTGTTCCGCCGAAATGGCGAGAAGGCGCTGTGGTCGTCGGCTTTCGTCGCCCCGTGGCGGTCCAGCAGCCCCCAGCTGAGTGATGTGGTCCAGCATGCTGGCAGCGGCGTGCAGCAGCTCCATCAGCTTGGCGTGCGCCTGCCTCAGCCCCTCTGCCGACACCTCTCCACCCTCCTGTTGCTGCGGCGTAGCCGTATCTGGCCCCGACTGCTCCGTGCTCTTTTCACCCGTCCCGGGCTCTCCGACTGCAGCGGTGTCCTCCGCCCCCGGTATCCTGACCCGAGCTGACCGGCGCGTGTCCATGTTCATAGATTTTTACTTCTGACACCAGATGTAATACCGTTGAGGACTCTTGGACACCCGGGGTTGAGGCACATGTATTTATTCCGCAACAGTTGTCACAACCACGGACATACAATACTGGAGGGGGTATCGGCCCCCTCACCCGGCTAGCTGGGAATACACCGCTAGCTATCTCTGACCTACCTCCTAGTCCTCCACTAACGGGCTAGGGGAGGCTGTCTGGCCCGACACTGGTAAGTCGGGCTACGGTACCCGGAGTCCCAGAGCACTAGCTCTGGTTCTCGGGACCACGCCGCTGGCTCGGTCCTGCGCGGCCCTGACAAGGGCGGCGTCCCAGGGGAGTCCAGGGCTCTAGCTAGACGATCTTCGGTCTTCACTGGTTTAGCTTTAACATTCTGCCCCGAGCCCTCTGACACATCCCCCTTTATACTCAACCCCCGCTGAGGGGTGGGGCCCCGGGCTGCCTGGTGCGGACGTCGTTGAGAGCACCCCCCCCGTGCACTCACGTAGCCCCGCCCACTGTGTTTGTTTCCCATAAGCTGCCATGCATAACGGCTCTCTCTCTAACACCCCTACACCTGTATGAAAGGTGCCTGACCTGGGCGCACAATCGTTTGTGCCGCCGCCAAAGAAAAAGATTTCGATACGGAATTCGATGCCTTTCGCACCCCTTCCCATTTGAAGCGGTTTTCGGTAACGTAGCGGAATGAGCATTTGCGCTCCCGATGGAACTTCCACTGTAGCCGCAACTACAGCAGTAACTGCATTACCTGTAGGCGCCTTGGCCAGCAGGGAAGGCAGGAACGCCATCCTACGACCCCCCGGCATTTCCAAACAGTCCTGGTCGACCCGTATTCGCAACGGCATCCGGCGCAGGAAATCCGTCCCCAACAAGCATGGAACAGCTAGCGAGCGAGAAATTAACACAGGTCCTGCGGCGGTAATATTTCTGATAGCGATGCTCACATCCACCTGTCCGCAGATACCCATGCTCCCCCCATTGGCGGCAACACACGCATCATTAACCTTGCGTATTCTCGACGCAGGAATGGACAACAAATGAAAAATTACATCCGAAATGATGGTAGCCGATGCGCCAGTGTCCACCAAGATACGGATGTCAACGCCGTCGATGCTACCGCGTACCATCGACGAGCCCGACGCCGCAGCCACAATCCTGCGAGCCAATTTCTTCCACTGTGTAGCAGAGCGTGTCAATGGAGCAGGAGAGGTAAAATTGGCCTTAGGAGTGTAAGAATGAGTGCGAGTGGATGAGTGATGTGACACGACCTGCTGGGTGTCCGATTTGTGCCGACTCGCCAGAGGTTGTTGCAGCTCCGCGGCAGGTAGAGGAGATGGAGGTCCCCTTGGCGGAGGAGGCGACAGCAGAGGTTGGCAGCGGCAGTCACGGGCGAAGTGGCCCCGTCTGCCGCACTTAAAACACGCGGCCGACGTCGGCCGGTTGTCGGACGACCCGGCCCTCGCACGCGGTCGGCCCGTGTAGTCGTCCCGCTGGTCGCGCAGCCGCCGGCCCGGAATCCTATGCGGGACAGCAGCAGCCAGCATGTCGTCGTCGCCCGAGTCGTCGGAGCAGTGGACAACCAGTCGAGGAGACCACCCCAGAGGCGGCCCGTCGATCTCGGGTATCCCCGTCCACGCCGCCATCTGGTCCCACCGCTTGATATTAAACTTAGCGTCCAGGCAGCGTGCCACCCACCGCGATGAAAGCGGTTCATGGCCGCACACTGGTAGAGAGATGTTGAGCTCCTGAGACAACTCCAGCATGCGGGAAAGGATGAGTGGATCCAAATGCTCGGCCGTTGCGTCGGGGTAGGCGGCCATGGCCATCGCCATCAACGCCCCCCGATAGGCCAACGGCGATTCCTCCGGTGCCCGGCGACGCGACATACATTTTCTGGTGGCCGATGTCGGCGGGTCGTAAAATTCCGCCATCTCTGTGAACGCATCCTGCAGTGTCTTCTTCTTGGACGCCGGAATGGAGCGGAAGACTCCCAGAGACACATCATCGAGCAGCGTAGGTAGCGCTCCCAGCGCTTCTTCCTCCGTCCAGTTGACAGATTTAAAAGCCGACTCGAAGCACCACGTAAAAGCACTCCAATCGCCCCCGGCGATAAATTCTTTTATTTGTGGAAGGCGATGTCCGCGGTGGCAGGCGCGTGCCGCGGGAGTCTCCGGCCGCCGTTCCCGCTCTCCGCTCGGTGCAGACAAAATGGCGTCCGGCGGCCGCGTGGTAGCAGGCGCGCCCAAAATGGCGGCCGACGACTCCGGCGCAGCCGCCCCACCCAAGACGACGGCGTCCTCCCGCGTGGCAGGAGCAATGGCGGGTCCCGCTTCCATAGCAGGACCCCTTCCCGCGGCGTCCAGCTGATCGGCGATCTGGCGACCCACGGCTGGTGAGGACGCCACCGCGGTCACCAGGCTTAGCAGAATTGCGCGCAATGACTCAATCTGCTCCGCCATCAGCCGCCATTCGTCTCTCGGTCCTGCGGTGGTCGCATCTTCCCGCGGTCGACGCTGAGAGGCGTCGAGGCGAGCGTCGTCAGCCGGCGGCACCAGGGCTGTAGCTCCCAACAGCTCATCTTCCTCCGACAGAGGCACGGGCAGGTTCTTTTTTCTGAGGTGCTTAGACATCTTGACGATCGTCCAAACAGTCGCAGAATTACTTCTGACACCAGTGTAATAATCCTTCAGGAGACGGCTTCGGAATCGGTCCTTTTATTTCCACTCCACAATACACTTGCTCACTCACTCTCCGTTGCTGGCAGACAACGGAGAGAGGACAGACCACGCACTAAGTCCCCACCGCGCACGTGGCAACCCCAGCCCCCGTCCGCGCGTGACCCTGCTCTTGTCAGTTTCAGTCTGCTCCCGATCGTTCTCCTCCACTCGCTCTTAATACCTTCGTCACGTGGTTCCCCCAGCCAATCGTTCATGGACAGCTTCGACCATTCTCGATGGTTCCCTGTCAATCCCGGGACCACGCCCCTCATCCGGCTCCCCATTAGCTGGGGCCCCGAATGGCTAGGCCAATCACTCCTGATGACCTGTCGTGATGACGCATGGGCCATGGTCCCTATCTCAACCCTTATTGGCTACAAGCAGGACCGGCAAGCCAATCCCCACGTGAACCCTCTATGGCTGTTATTACATAATGATGAACTGGTTCAACAATTACTTTGTATTCTTTTTGTTCACAATAATACATCTGTAGTGGGTTCAACTGAGTCGCAGACGTAGACTATGGAGGCAGCATATTTATTTAGTTCCAACACATGGAGTAACTTCCCCTTAACAGAATAACAACCTCGGGTGATGACCACCCAGCTAACTACACTAGTTACGACGTAACTGTTACTACGGACCTGGGACCAACAGCGTCTGCCCGGGTCCACGTGCTGGAAGACTCGTAGAATGGAGATCGTAGACGAAGGGTTCTTTTCCCAGGATGAACAACCCCGGTCCCTCTCGGGACCCGGCTTATATTCTCTGCGGCGTGGCCGGCTCCGCCCTTGGCCACTTCCACATTCCAGAACCATTGGGAAGGATCTGGGTCCCTATCACGTGACACCCCTAGCCCCCTCCTGGGGGCCCCTCTGTCATCTTAACCGGTCACGTGTCCCCCTGGGTCAACCAGAGTGCCATGGCCTCACACGACCTTCCCCTTTGGTCAGCACCCACACACCGTGTCTTGTAGGGCCGGCACTGCACTTACAGCATGGTGACATCCAGCGATGTCACTACACATCCATCAAAATACATGTGTAAAAAAGATCGTACTTCGCAAAGGTGATTCTGGTCGATATCGGCTGGCTAGTAAAAACCTCATTCCAGCCAGCCAGTAACGTTCACAATCACCAATGAATTGTTTTGCCAATGCCCATGTATTACATTTCAATGCTGACTACCACTGGAACCTCTTTGACCACCGCTCAAATTACCGACGCCAACAGAACTAGCAGAACTGGGATCATTAGTATTGTGGATTTACTGGGGCTTTTTAGTCTAAATTAACTCATCTGGCACTTATAAATTGTATGAAGGCATGTACAGTCACCAAAACTGTCGACGTAATTATATTGCATTAACCAACAGGACACTTCGATGACCACAAAGGCCTGTGAACTGTTGTGGCGCTCCAAAAAGAAAATATTGCAGCAATTTTGTGCAAAGTGAGTTTCCGACGTGCAACAAGGTTTTATTCCACTCACATCTGTCCACAGTGCGTGACAGCAGCATATAAATACTTAATGGGTTTGGTAATGGAATGACTTTGCACACATGGGTAGGCCACCTGACAAGGAGCAAGCTGAAAAAATGATTTCACTCACTTGAATTTACGTCAATTCAGGGTGGCTTGGCACTGTGCAAGGCAACATTTATAATGCAGTGCATTCCAATGGCATATTCAAATTTCTGTATGCAGTGTTATTAAGCTATTTCTGGATAAAGGGCATTATTATCAATTATAATTTTTAAATGTACTTAAGTATAGCATAGTATATGATTGAAACATATCATGGCATACTGTAGTTTACTTTGACTTTTTAAAAATACAAGTGACGTGACAGACATTTTTCTTAGCAATACACCCACTACGTATGTGGGATAGAAATTACAGGCAATCAGGAACACGTGGATTCGAGAACGTAGACCAGTTAGACACATCGTATTGACGATTAATACGAGTGAGTGGGCTTGGGCAGGGCACTTTTCTAGAAAGAATGGGGTGGTTAACACAAAGGTTAACACAAAAGATAGAGTGGCGGTCAAAGGAGGGAACGCACCTGAGAGTACATGTGTAATGGCCTCGAGGGTGGCACCATGGTGTAGCGACAGTGCCGAGTGAGGAGTGGTACTGTAAGGGCAGAGCCCGGGTGTCACTGAAAGAGAGGTTGCGTGAGGACGTGACAGCCAGTTGAACCCGAGAGGGCACGTGACCGGACGAGAGGGGCAGGGGGACCCCCAGTTCGGGGTGAAAGGATCAAGTGACCCAGGGTTCCCACGAGGGTTCTGGAGCAGTTATAAGCGGGGTCTCGAGAGGGATCTCGGCGGTTCAACTCTGGGAATGAAGTCGCCATCCTCGATCCTCTGTCTCTGGTCTTCACACGTGGACCAGGCAGCCTGTTAGCTGTCCTGGTCCGACTATATAGTTATCCCTCCGAGTGTTAGTTAAGTTAACCGTGGTGGTCATCACCCTATGTTGTTATCCTGTTAGAGTTACCTGTTTGTGTTAAATAAACGTGCTGCCTCCAAGTTCAAGTGTGCGCCTAAATTAAACACACTACACATGTGTAGTGAGTCACTTCGGAACCACTATTCAGTAGACAACAACGTTTATTCTACATTACATAACTCCGTTACACACAGGACTACAATACACCTGACTATAACATGCCTATCTCTTGCGCACACGGGATAACTATAACCGTGTCAGAGCAGCCAACGTGCTGTCTGACTCACGATGTCGGCTTCCACTTCACATGCAGACAGCCCCAATATGCGAGCGGAGCTCCCTTTTTATCCCTCTCGGCGCGACCTGACTCCACCCTCGGCCACGCCTCCCTCTGGAACATTTCCGAAGGTTCCAGACTACCTTGCATGTGCCACCTGCCCGGCTCCGCCCTTAACCACGCCCCCTTCAGGAACCCTCCAGAAGATTCCCAGCTACACTTCCCGTGTCCCCCCCTCCTCAACCCGGCCCATCACGTGCTTCACCGATGCCGGGGTGACTCGTCCTCACATGCCCCCCTCCGCCAGCAGCCCTCATCACGCTCCCGCGTGACCAAATATGCGGCAATTACTCGCTGCGCTGGCGGAGTGGCTGCTATTCCCTGTTTTGTCGGTAGGACTCATTTGCCTCTTTCTGCGAGCACCCAGTAACACGCCCCTAGTGACCCACTGTATGGTACTGCACGGTGTGCTCGCCTCTGCACCCATATTTTCTTGTTTTACAGCACTTCGCGCTACGCGCCGTAGTGATCCATTTTACATCACTACACATGCGTCGCAAAGGTGTAGTGATAGTGATGAACTTAGCTAATGTGTAGGTGAACTTAGCTCATGAGCTATCATTTGTGGCCAGGTCACTTCTGAAAAAGAAGCTAATGGCTCAGTGGGCTTTCCCTGGTAAAAAAGGATACTTTTATTTGTATATATTTTTAAAGTTATTGTTTACCTTTCGTATACTTTGCACTCCTATCCTGTTTTTGTATTGTTTGTTGTTGTAACGTTCTGACCCGTCCTTAATGGATATCTTTGAGAAAAACCTTCATAGTTCATCGGATTCCTTTATTATAAATATAAATTATCATTCTTATTCTGAGGTGCTAGATGCATTGTATGACTGAGAGATATAGGCATGATTTTGAAAGACCTTCATCAGTGGATAGATCGTGATTGATGATGATGTGTTCACTTTAATTAGCATTAGGATGTGTTGTAGAGCAGTTTTGGATGTTAGTTCAAAATCGGCACAGAATACGTAATAATTTTATTTCATGGGTTAAATTCATGAGGGGGAAAAATTATGGTTATAAATGCAGTGCAGAAAAAAAATCCGAAGTGATTCTCTGTTCAAATAAGCAATGAGGCGCAGTGCTCATCGCCTATTTAGAGCCCTGGGCCAGTGTATGTAATTCCGAATTCCTATGGTGGGGGCGAGTCTCTCTAGTGTATGGCAAGCATGTGCAAATCACACATCCAAGTTTAAGTCTGTGCACCATGCGAAAGCTTCGGGAGTTGTGCGACTAATACTGCTCAGTCGGCCGGATAGCGGGCGTAGGATGCAGTTATTTGCGATATGGTCCATTGTCTGGTTCGGGTGGCCACAGTCACACTGTGGGTTGTCTTTAATTCTCCACATGTGGAGGAGTTCTGCGCAGTAGTTTTCTTGGCAGATCAAAGCCGTGCGGAGTAATGGTGGGATTGTCGATGAGGCTTTTAATTGGAGCTTCCGCAAAACTCCATAGTGTTGGCCAGCGGTCTTCAGTTGACCCCACGTCATCGAATTGTCTTGCGTGATCCCAGATTGGTTTCCGGGATTTCAGACAGGTTCATGGAGGGTTGAGTAGGTCCCGGTATAACAGTAGAGGCACACTTCCTCGCATTTTTCCCAGTTGGTTTGATATCGCAGCATCCCAGCAGAGGTTTGCTGGAACAATGTTGGCCAAAACCGGTAGCTCAGTGGAAGTGCATTTCAGTGTGCCCGTTATTGTTTGAAGGACGCCGTTAATCTGGACATCTAATTTCTTTGTGTGGGCGCTTGATGTCCAGACTGGCATGCAGTACTCAGCACTGGAGTACACGAGTGCGAGGGCGGCCGTGTGGAGAGTTTTGGTGGCGGCTCCCCACGTTGTACTGGCCAGGGTGCGTATCAGAGTCCCTCTAATTTTTGTTTTTTCGCACACCTTTTCGATGTGCTTTTTGAATGTGAGGTTTTTGTCTAATGTTATGCCCAAGTACTTGGGATATGGCCCGTTTTTGAAAGGGTTACCACAGAAAGTCACTTCCAACTGGGCGGTTATGTCATAGTTATTGAGATGGTGGATTGAGACAATCGTTTTAGGTGGATCCAGCCGTAGTCTCCACCTTTGGAAGTAGTCTTTGTCAGTGTGTCACTAAAGGGTTTCAGGTTTGTTCCATGAGTAGCCATTGCTATGTAGTCTGCATAGACAAATTTGCGGGATAATGCCTTTGGCAGGTCACATGTGAAGTTGCTAAACAGGATTGGAGCCAGTACTGATCCTTGAGGTAACCCGTCGTTGACATACTTTGGACGGCTTTCATTACCGGAAAATGTGTACCTGGAAGTTTTGGTTGTGGAGCATCGAGTTCAGCAGATTCCGTGTTAAATAGCACTTGATGATGTGCACTGCCTTGAGTAGGAGCTCATGTTTCCAGATGGCGTGATAGGCGGATTAAAGGTCTATCGTGGCGGTACCAGTGTTTTGCTTTAGCTAGAATCCAGCTTCGATGTCGCTGGTGAGGGAAAGGACCTGCTCATATCAGGTTCTGTCAGGTCGAAAACAAACTTGTTAGACGGGCAGGTGTAGCTCAACTGTGGGCGCGATGCGTGTGAGCAGCGTGCGTGCCATCAATTTATATACCATGGGTAGCAGTGAGATGGGCCTGTAACTTGAGGCCTGATCTTCTGGCTTTCCAGGTTTCAGCAGGGTGACGGATTTTGCTCCCTTCCAGACTCTGGGGATTGTGCCACTTAAATGGACAGTGTTAAACAAAGCCATGAGCCAGTCTTGGCCGACAGGTCCCAAGTTATTGAGGAATTCGGGATAGATGTTGTCATTATCTACGGCTTTTTTGGCTTTAGTGGCCCGTAGTGCGTCAACGATCTCTTCCCTTGAGTACAGATGGGAGAATGTGGAGCTTATTGGTAGGCTCCTCTCGGTTGCAGTAAGGTATTTGCACACGTCTTGTTTGTGCTACTTGTTTATTGCGGCTTTTTTACAGGTGAGGAGGAGAGATGCGATTTGGTTGCCGGTGACTTGCGGCGCCCTTTTTATAGGTAGTACGCTGGCGCCAAGATGGCGAAAGAGATGCCACATTTTGCAGCTGGAGTGTGCCAAGTTAATTTCTTCAACTGTTTCTCGCCATCACTGTTGTCGGACTAAATTTAGAGTCTTTGTGAGTGCTGACGCCTTTGTCTCATCGTTAGTTATTTTTAATGCTTTCATCACTCTCCAGATTCCAGCATGAAGTGAATCGCTTTTGGTGGCCTCTGGGGATGTTGTTGGTGGCCGCTTTGATGATGGCGGTGACAAAACGTTGTAGTTATGTGGTATCGGATCGATGGCTTGCAGCGCGATTTCTGTTTCGGCCTGGAAGGCCAACCAGTTTGCCTTTCGGAAGTTGCAGCGAGCAACTGGTTTGGATGTGATCATCGGAATCTGAAGCCTGATGTGGATGACTGCTGGTTGGTGTTGGCTTCTGGGGAACGGTCCGAGGATTTTCCTCATTGCGGAGAGCGGGAGGCCATGGTGATCTTTGGACACAAAGCAGAGGTCTGGATTGGGGCGAGTCAATCAATAAGACCACCACTGTGTATTTCCCCCCACAAGGTGGTACTTATTTTAGGATCCGAGAGGAATGATAGGCTGAGTCAAACCCTGACTTGAACTCACAACCATCCCATTAAAAACCAGGTAATATAAATTGATACTACTAAGCAGTACTACTGTGTACATGTTTGCGGTTCATTTCCTAAAGAAGCTCCCAGCACGTGAAGTGAAACGTTGGACATCATGCCATACAACACGCGGTCCAACCTGGAACACACACTGGAGAGCTACTCGACAGAGCAGTGCTGTTGTTAGGCTTAGATGCTCTGATGCTCTCACTTTGTTCAAACACACATTGTATAAAAACACATTGTTGAACACTGTAGCAGATGATTTTGGATAATATAAATACATCGACCTATGCTCCGTATCTCAATGGGTAAAATATGTATATTTTGCACACAGATGCGAGCACACGTTCATATAGGCGTGTATTTTTCTGAAGGGGTTATGTTATAAGTCGCTGGAGAAACATAACAAACATAATTGTTGATATGATAATATAATTTGCAATTGAGTTAAACTCCACTATATATCTAACAAGTACCACGTAATGTACTCCGGATAGAATGAGGATATAAAATTATTGGAAGAAATAAAAGGAGCATTGCTACATCAGAATTGAAACATAATGTAAGTATCGTGCTGCATATGCAGAATAAAATATTTTACTATAATGGGTTTATTGGAATGAATGTCTCATCTGCAGAATGTAGACATTCGTTCCGATATAGCATAAAAAGACACCTCTTTTGCACGTACACAGATGAAAAAACTTGGACTTCATTTATTGTGACAGCAAAACTATTTCTAAAGTTCACGGTAATTTCGCGGTATTGATTGACAATAAAACATAGATATCTCATGATGTTAATCATAAATACATAAGCTAATTGTAGCCATTCTTTATTTGCTTAAGGAATGCAATTGTTTGTTTGGGATATATTTGCATCAGGATACATGGTGTGCGTCTTTATTTTGTCTTAACAGCACCACGCTGTCCTGGGACCAGCAGGGGGGTTGCAATTCTTTTTTTCTATAACCCCTCGGGATGTGCTTTTTGACTGCAATTTTGAGAAGGGAATTGTTCTCGGATATTTTTGGGGGGGCGGAGGGGGGCATATGGCGGATGGCTATGTCGGCCGCATTTGGTGTACGTGTTAACAGGTCGCTTTTATAAAATGCCTTCTCAGTTCTGGTTGCAATTTTATCACCGGCACCCCATTTCCAACGTGTATGAGGACAGGGCGACATTGGACGGTGTTTTAATTGGGCATAAGTTTGCCCGTGGTGGTCGGTGGTCCGGAGAGTCTTCTTTTTTTCAGTGTACAGAGTGAACGTCCCTCGCTGGGTTGAGTCGTCGCAGGAGGATCCATTCCTGCATTTGAGGCCCATCGTGTACGGTATTCTTCACCTTGTCATCTGCTGGGTAGCCCAACATACATTGAAAGGGTGGTTTACGTGCGGTAGTGAAGGCCATTCGTGATTTCATCGGCTTGTAAACGTTCGTGATGTGCAGGTCACCAAACTTTCGCCGTTGGCCGGGTTCTGCAAATGTTCGCGAATTATTCATACGACTGCATAAACAACCTCGCCAACCTCTTTGGTAGAACATTCTGGGCAAGCTCCGGCAGAGGGCGCGCCACTGAGGACCGACATCATAGCCCGGAGCTCCGCTCGGGGGCCAGAACATCCCGGGGCCTCTCACTGAGCGCCACGTGCTCTGCTTCCGGCGTCGTCATAATCGATGTTGAAGCCAGTGCATTCCATTGGCCGCAATCACCATGCTGATACAAAGGTGGGGATATCCACTGCAGTATGGTATGTACTAGGGCTGAACGATTAATCGATTTCAAATCGAAATCGCAATTTGAAACAATGCGATTAGCAAATCGCAAAGGCTGCAATTTTTTTGCAATTTGAAAAGTCCTATTATTTTCTTATTAGAATTGTTTTGTTTTATTTTAACGTTATTAACTTAACAATTGTTTTATGTTTGATTGTTATATTTCAATACATTTTTAAATAAATACATGTTGGAAGAAATTCATATATTTTACGTTCTCATACTTGCATTAGAATATATTAATCAGTTCATATTTTGATGGTATCATGTGGTAATGTTCCATCACATGTTTTAAATCTATTACACAGTGAATATTGAACTGAAGCTTGATTTTAAAAAATTAATCACCAATCAAATCGCAATATCTGTCAGAAAAATCTCAATTGGATATTTTCCCCAAATCGTTCAGCCCTCGTATGTACACACGTAGTGGTATGTACAAATAACTACCAGGGCTTCGAAATTACAACGTTAATTTATAATTCACGTTAAGTTCTATATTTAACAATTTAACGTCATGTAGTGAGCCACAATTGCGAGGACAAAGTCAAAAATGTGCCCTGAGCAAATGTACTCAAGCCTAGGACTGGCCTTGAGGATCCAGGACTAATATATAATTGGCTTACCTGAAAAGTGTGGGGCAATTGATCATTGTTCATTCAATGGCAGGCACAGGCTGAACTGGCTGTTTGTCAAGTTTGAGATTCCATGTTACATTGTTTACACTCCAGATTCAATTTAGTCTTGAAAGGTTTTATAAGATTGACCAATGCACGACACTCGTCCGTGTGTGGCCGTGTGAATATAAGCGTCTTGGGGAATAATTGCAAACTAGAACAACATCTGTTAAAGTTTCGATTTTTAAGCTTTCGTGACTGCAGAGATTAATCTTCTTGGTTCTTTCGGTAAAGTCACGTAGAAGGGAAGTAATAAAATAATAAAAATTAAACATAATAAAATAATTCTCACGACGTTTCGGCTGCTTGCGTTGTGGCCGAAACGTCGTGAGAATTATTTGATTGTTTTATTTTTATTATTTTATTACTTCCCTTCTACGTGACTTTACCGAAAGAACCAAGAAGATGAATCTGTTAAAGTATTTGAATGTGATACATGTAATTTAGTACGTGAAAAAGTTATTCTATATTCGGGCAAATCGTTTCATTGCATTGCTGTTAACCGAATGAATATAGAAAATTAGGGAGCTACCACAGTTTAAGAGCACGCTAGAATCAATGGCGCCCGCCCCTGTCCACCAAGCGATATAAATGGGGACACCACAGATGTTATTGAGACGTACATTACTGTATATTATTCACCTGAGGCTTGCCATCATGTGGTTTACATGTTTGAGCATGCCGATAGGTGCGTTCACATTACTATAATCCCACTGGAATCGGTGATTAATTATTAAAATGGTTACCGGTTTTTATATAACACCCCCAAAGTTTATACGCAGAAAAACGCCTCAAGACATGAATATACAAAATACAGTATTATTTTCTTGCTATAACGTGTTTCAATTACTCAAATTGTGAAACTTCTGCTGGCTCATTACAGTAAAATTGTTTAGAAAAATCGGAAATGCCAATGAATGACATCGTATATATCTTTCCACAAATGGCTTCTACGTGTATGGCAGTAATCCATACCTTTTCCACAAATGGCTATATGCAAAACGCAACTGTATTTATATAAGTCTGGTGGCTCCAACATCGTCACTGCAGTTTGATTAAAACCCATACTCCACTCCCTCTAGAAAACCTGTGTGCAATGGTACAGCATTGGATTTTTTAATTATTCGAAATTATTAAGTATATAATAGAAAATTGAAAATATCACTTGTGTACATATTTATTCTGAAGTTTATTTTCTCATTAGAAGTGGATAATGAACCTGTATAAATTGCCTTTCTAAAACCTCCATATTTTTAAAATAATAATTTAATTAGCATTGAACAGTTGCGAAGCACATTCTGTTTATGTTGGTTGTCTTCACAGTGTTTATATTTATGGGTATGTATAATGCTTATGGGAATGAGCGTGCACATTTATAGTAATGTGTGCGAGTCTGATATGATGACATGATGTATAAGCAGCCGCTGCATTTGAATTATGCAAATATTTTGTCAGCCTTCTGTGACCAATGTAGATGTCCACATGTGTGTGTGAATGTGATCGCTATACATATACATGAGGCAGGCTTTTCCCCGTATGTTCAAGGAGGCTTTTAGACATTATTGCACTATTATATCTTTTTATTTGTTAAAAAAAATTGTTACACAGCTAAAAATCGGTTTATTTATTAAATAAATCTGCAGAACACACCAGCGACTGACTTGCGGCACTGCCTCTTAAATATACCTCATGTCATCTGTACATTGGTGTCATACACATGATATCATTGTGATCGACGAACCCAAACTCAAAGTTTCAGGATTACAGCTGTCTTGTACATTTCATAATGTCTTTAATCTGATTTTAATGGTTTTCAAACTGTTATTTCCTTAAGTATAATTAGTCATAAGTATATTTTTCAAAATCAATAACCATTCAGCATGTGGCCATCTCTCAAGATTCTGCATATAGATGTAGTGGTTCAACGCGCGCATATTCGAGAACGGCTGCATGTTCTCGCTGGGTAGCCAGAAGAGGTGGTTGGTGAGCATCAACAGCTAGGGTCAGGATCAGTGGCGGCTGGTGATATTTATTTTTGGGGGGGGGCGCATTTTTTTATTTTATTGAGGGGGGCTAATAAATATAAAGCAGTACCAAAAACCATTTTGACTACTTGAATATAAATTTTGATGATCTTTATTTACATTTCAGACCAAAAGAAGTACCAAAAAGCATGTTTCCTACTTGAACATAAATGTTTCTCTTTTATATACATTTCAGACCAAAGTACCAACAAGCATGTTTCCTACTTGAACATAAATGTTTCTCTTGTATATACATTTCAGACCAAAGTACCAAAAAGCATGTTTCCTACTTGAACATAAAAACTTTAGTTTCATGCTATTATCAATATGGCTGCGGCTACTTTCATGACGTTTGCATTTGTCAGAGAGATGTTTGAGGTCTCTTACCCCCGTCGTTGTCCACAAAACTTCAGTGCCGACACTTTGAAATAAAAGACAGGGAAAACAAAAAAGAGAATTGCTAACATCACATCCAGCCAGCCACCTCCGTTTCTCATAACAAGCGCGGGTGAAGCTTCGTGTGTAGCTTCGTCCTCTGTCACTGGCCTGCTGCTGGATTTGTAAATCGGGTTGGTCCGGTCCGAGATCCTTTATCTTTTTTATTTCTTCCAGCGAAAGCCTTGTGAAAGGGTTTTTTTGTAAATAAATTACAGAATTTGGATGAACTGCTGCCATTGTTTACACAAAAATTTGATCAGCCTAGCAAGTGTCGAAGTGGTGTCGCCTGCGCACTCGCAGTAGTGGCCCAGAGCGTAAATTTGAATGACAGGTGACGAGAACCAATCAGATTGGATAAAATAACATGTATCCAATTCTGATTGGCCAGGGACGCAACGACTTGCGCCCCGAGGAGAATCTTTAAGAAACCAATTAGTGACCAGCTTCAGGTCACATGCTGTCCGAAAATTTAAAGTCTCACATAGACATCCATTTGTCCGACGCCCCGCATGAAACACATTGAAAAACATAGAAAATAGTTGACCGATTAAAGCCAGTTTTTATTAAATGCTGATGCTTTTCTTACTACCAGCCGGCACATCGTATGAAAAAAATATTTTATTTATGTATTTTTATATAATTTTTGTATATGTATATTCTTGAATCTTGATGGGGGCGGCGCCCCTGCGCCCTCTATTGACGAGCCGCCACTGGTCAGGATGACCATTGGGGTCATTCTGTTGGGGTAAACAAGGGGGGAGGTGGACCGCAATTCAAAAGACCGATATCTGCCAATCATAGAGGGTTCTTCTGAAGAATGTTCTAGAAGGAGTCGCGAGGGATATATAAGATGGGCAAAAACGAGCCCGAGAGTCAGTATGATGAAGACAGAAGAGAAAATAAGCTGAAGCTGGACCCACCAAGCTAGTTAGAGTATTATTGGGCGAGAGTAGTCCTGTGTGGACCTGGGTAGGCTAGAATAGGGTCGCTAGGGGTAAGCACAGTCCGTACGTCGGCACGCTTGACCCCCGGGGCTACCGTGGTGTCGACCTGCTGAGACAGCGAGACACGGGCCCCGGACAGACCAGGAGTAGGACGCTAAAGGCGTGAGGGGTGAAACAAGGAGAGTAGAGAATAGGATAGGGAAGGAGAGTATGGAATAGGATCGGGACACGGCGAGTGAGGGAGCGAACGAGCGGCGGATCCTCGGCTTAACTAAAAAAGTGTTATGTAAACAAACTGTAATAAAGTGGCCCGGACAGAAGACAAGAAATTGTCCACCTTTATTTACAACACTACATAAACACTATGAAAACAACTTTAATTGAGAAAAACATAGTTCTTGCACCACCGATGAAGCTGCAGCGTGGCCTGTGAGAGGCTTCTATGCCAGCAAAAGGATGGGGAACAAAATGAACAAATACAGAGGATGGGAAAATAAAAGTTTATTGGATATGGTGCTGCTTTTTGGTACAATGATCACTTAAATGCACTTGGTTCTAGACTTGAGTATTGCGGTAACTCTGTCATCTATTTATAGTGCATAGCCTGAAACATTTAACAGCCATAATGTGCTGCTGAAAGGGTCATAGGCCAAAAAGCAATTAAAGTCCATCTCATTACGCTGCCTTGTAATTCCATAACACACCGTGGAACCAACCCCATCAGAATAATACACAACACTTCCGCAGAACACAGCACCTCAACCCCCCCCCCCTAGCTTGTTCAATAGATTGACATAAGCTCCCCTAACGACACCATAAAATATTCAATTAAGCATTTTATTTGGGAGAGGAACAACGATAGGAAGCACACGGTGTCTTGCATCAGATTTAAATTAACATAGCTCAGTCACAGAGTGCAACGCCATTTTCCTACACTCCATGCCAATGATTCGTGATATTTTGTTTCAAAAACTCTATATGTTGTGACTAACAGTGATCATACATATGTTCGCGAATGTTTTATTGAGAGCTTTGAACATGCATGTAATTTAAAAATACAACTATGTTGATGGCTAAGCATACAACGATGTAAATGTATAGTTACGTTTTGTATATGCAGTTCTGCAGGAAACAAACATTATAATCAATTTGTGTCCTCACACTTAAGCTTCTCCCCATTGTTGGTCTGGAGTCAGTGATACTAATTTTTTTTACAACTTTTGAGGTATAATGAGCTGAGTCAAGCACCAATTAACCGCACTTTAAATGTCCTGTCTCCCAGTTGAGTCAAGTGCTCTGCTACATGGCTATAGCACCATCCAGATAGTGTTTAGTAACTGGACTATGCAGTATATCCAGGTACAGTTAGCTGAACACATAGGATACACATAAATCATGAAGGCACAGTTATACACAGTCCTTTTAATTTTGTACCTTGACGTGGATTTATTGTGTGTGTGTGTGCATGAAACCACAAAACAGGGACACACATGGCTGTATATTATGGTTATCTATTGCATGGAAAGGAAAGGCCTGCATTTAAATGAGAATTAAGGGTGAGCACAATTAAATAACTGTTATCTATATAATTCATAAACAGTTTCTTAAAACGTTAATTAAGTATCACATCAAATGTATTTGGTTTAATAAGATGGCTTAAATAAATGGCCCTTGCGAACATTATGTTCGCATGTTGCCAACTGCAGCGTTTTATTTTGTTAACGCTGGAATGTTTTTTTTTATCATGTAATGAGTCATTATTTTCATTCCAGCAATTAAATGCATGTAATCATATAAACCGTAATTAATTTTGTGATATCACACAATTTAATTATTGATACCGGTAATGCCTGATTGAATGTCACATCCCTATGTTACTGTTGGATGATTTGGATAAATGTCAACCACACAGCTCCCTGTGGGGTTCGCTCCTCGGCCACCTCATTTTAATCCTTTGTTCGTTACAGTTTGGCTGACTTAGCTAATATGCATTCCCCTACATCCTACCCACTGCGACCTGAGAAATAATTGTTCCATTTTACTGCACTTCACAGTGAACAATCTACAGAGGGACTAAATATGGAATGGAACAGCCTGAGTTAACCCGAATGACCCTGTATGGAGCATGTATGTGTACAATAATGCATATTTAAAGCAAACACTATCTATAAATTATGAGAAACTCTATCACAAAAGGAAATGTATGCTGGTATACTGTATTCTGAAACCAAATCCAAAGATTGTATGAAACTGTGTATGAAGAGATATCTACATATATGGTTTACTGGAATGCAGTTCTCATTTAATAAAAAAAAATGCTTGCTGCAAACATGATTTCACAATGTGCATCGTTATTGTGCTACTGAGAGCGAACACAGATTAATTATGCACTTGTTTTACCACCAAATTAAGATACTATTGGCATGAGCTCTCATAACCGTTTTTACTTACTCTCCATAAAGAGGTCTGTTGAGATTTGGGGCATTCTCAATATGTTCGTATTTATTTGGTGTGTTACATTTGCAAGTAATGCATACAGCATTGCATGGCACTGTCGGGTAAACTTACAGGCACTCTTGTCAGTGCGTCAACCAGTGCTAGTGCCGTGTATGGTGAATACTTGTGCATTGCAGGAAGGCACTGCAATAGATGAAGTACCTTGGCATGTTAAGCTCACATTAATATAATTTACAGAAAAGAAATTAAATTACAAATGCTGTATAGTTACCATGGGAGAATGAGTGGGTACTTCGAATTAATCTCCCAGATGTATGAAACATTTTAGTCAATTAATTATGCACCATTTATCCTGATTTAAACAAGCTGGATTCTGCCGTAAAATAACATTTGCAGAATTTGTATAAACTGATGAAAGCCGCGTTTGCTTTTTTTAATGCGATGCAAGCCCGTTGTTCCTATCGAAATTAAACTGTAACTGTGGCTAATATTCTAGTGTAATTAAAAACAAAGTCAACGTTGTTTTTAAGGCACTTTTAATGATAACCACACTGTTTTTTTTACTACTTCGGTGAACAATAGCCAAGAACACGTGGTGAGCAAGCACTTATAGCAAATTACTTAATAGCCAGAGCATCTTAGGTATGACGACACAAAAGGCCGAGCATTAGCGCTGCCCACCGTAACTCTCACAATCAGGTAGGAGCTGCTTAGAATGGTGCATGGATCACTGCCCAGCCACAGGGAGCAGGTTTGGAGTAATCCCTTTAGGTTTCAACAGGAGCATGCGTTCAGTGGGTCAAAGCTCAGAGAAAACCCAGCTTTAGCTGCACACAGAGCACTCCGGCTGTGCTCGCAAGGAGAAAGCAGTATCAATAATAAAGGTCATGTTCTCATTTACAAGAGTATTTTGCCAGACAGGTGCGCACCCAGCATGCTGCCTGATATCAGCAGGACATTCCTTTGGAGTGAAACATAATGCATTATTTTATTAAATTCACATGCACAGAGGATAAAAGATGCATAATTACTTCTTTTTTACGTTATCAGTAAATGGAGAGTATTAATGTTTCTTTTCAACGTGGAATGATTCTCAGTTTTATTTGTCACAATAGTTAAAGCCACGATTTAACCTCTTTTTTTGGAAATTTTAAGATTTAAAGTTGCACCTTCTGGCCTAGATCTTTATGTTAACTATCTCCGTTTTGCCTATAATTAGCTTTGCCCTCTGGTTATGTTGAAGAGCACTTGCATTGCACCAGACTACGATTGCTTCCTGTGTTGAAATTTCTGAGGACAGAAACATTTCTCTGAAAATCTGGGGTTTGGTCGACAGAATCAAGTCTAGCTCGTTCATAATTTCACTATTTGAATCAATCAATATTTATTTTACGGGCCAATATCGCCCTCATTAAAATAGGTAGGTATCAGTGCACATTACAACAGAATGGGAACGGCACAGGGGCATGAAACAACAACATTTAGATTTTTCCATGTCCATTTTCTACATACATTTATTAAGGTGTTAAGTTTATTAATAACGTGTTTTAGGCTCACGCTTTACCCTTTCTACAATGATTCAAATTCTTCGAAGAGCAAAACAATTATTGGCTGATGATGTTGGCTGGCATTGCTTTTTCTGCCATTGCCACTTCAATCCTTGCAACCTTGTGTCAGCACCAGGTGATGTTCACGATACTAATCTCAGCAAACCTTCACTGACGTGAAGGTAAATTCATGTTTAGTGCTAATTACAATTTTAGCAGGCTGTTGGCATAGCAACAAATGAAAACATGTGCAAATTTAATTTTAAATTTACGTAAAATTATGCCACCAGCTGTCAGCAAAATAAATTAACGCAGCGTTGCTCACGTGGACGTGGGTGTACACGATGCTTTGGCTGAGAAATGTGTTCGGTTCTAATGACTTGGGATAGGTACTCATATTTTTCAAGGGAGGGGATATTGTCATTCGAAAAAGTAAGGAGTATATACAGCAAGGAGTTTTGATTGCTGCCATGCAACCACGTGTAAGAAGAGCAGCCGCGTGACAGCGCGGCGCAATGCTGATATGTCTTAGCACACATTATGAATGTAAATGCATCATTGCAATGCTGAGGTATTGTAAGCGATGTACGTTGACATTCATACTCGCACATGCAATCATTAAAAGAGGCATAAAATGTTCATGAAGTAGACCTATTCTTATTGACGGGAGTCTGACTTATGCATCGTTGACGTAGAATATATTATTCTTTAAGAACCCATAACTATGTATGACTATAAATGCATTACTGATCTAATTCTATTTTCATTCACTCGAGTCAATTAGTTTTTTAAGTGATAATTTGTTCATGAATATCTTGACATTGATAACACAAAGTTGTGCCAATTATATAATTTTTGCCATTTTTGTAATTATTAAATAGTTTATCTGCAAACTGCATAATGTTTCAGCGTAAATTTCTACATATTATATTAATGCTCTCGCTTTTTGTGAGCGTTTTCATTTTCAATTTAGCTAAACTGCAAAAATATTTGGGATCACAGCGGTGCCTGTTAAAGAGTCCCTTTGCAGTGTGGCGACCTCCAGTCGAGAGGGGCAGCTCATTACCTCTTCGTGTTGTTCCAGGCATCAGACTTCACCACCGCAGAGCAAAACCTCCTATGGGCTGTTTACGAGCGAACAACTTTTCCTCCGAACGAATCCTAGCCATGGGAAGCAATTAAAGCAGAGACACTGCAGCAGAGTTGATGGCCCTGGCAAGTTTATTATTTTCTTCACCGCTCCGTGTTCCCGGGCACTATGAAATGTCCCACGACGCTACAAGCTGCGTTTGCGATTGCTACCCCGGTGGGCCTTTTCGCCGCAGCAAAATAATTCAAGGCTTTCCTCCGCCGCCCCCAACCACCCCCCTCAGCTCCATCCAAAGCTGCTGAGCAAAGTCTATTCCACAATTCCTTGGCAGCTACGTGCTTCCTGTTTAATCAGAGAGACCACGGGGGCACCTCCCATCTGCAAGTGCTTTATTATGAGGTGATAAATAATGCATCTCTCTCATAAGCAGCGGTCACCTTTCCCATCATGTTTGAGCAGCAAATACCCTTGGGCTGCTGGGCATAATAAAAAAAAAACTAAGCAAAGAATGAGAACTCACCAAAGACAACCATGTTCAATATTGTGCTTTGGAATATTCTTCCACTTTTTATAGCAATTTTTAATATTTTCAACGGTTTTGCATAGTTATATAGGTTCGCCAATAACTAACGCATCAAGTAGTTCAAAACATGTATTTCTTTAAATTTTGACTTGAAACTTTCGTGACTGAAGGAATTCACATTCTTTGTTTCTGTCGGTAAAGTCACGAAGATAGAAAAATTATAATAAAAATAAAGTTAATAAAAAAATGAAAATGAAAAAAACTATTAATGTAGACTGTAGCCTCGTTCTTAATCGGAGTGAGTGTACCGGCAGTTTATGATGTAGACTGTAGGCTGGTTATTATGTTTGGTGAGTGTACTGGCAGTCGATAGTGTAAACTGTAGTCTGGTTTTTAAGCTTGGTGAGCGTATTTGGCATTCTATAATGTAGACTGCAGCAATGGTTATTAAACTGAGTGAGCGTACTGGCAGTCTATATTGTAGACTGTAGCCTGGTTCTTAACCTGAGTGAGCGTACTGGCAGTCTTTAATGTAGACTTATTCTTAGTTCGTTGACAAGGTTGTTATTAATCTGAGTAATAGCCCAATTTCGGATGGTCTAAAGTCGGTTTTGACGAAAGAGTAGAACTTCGCAGTCACCCCCAAACACATACCAGTGGGTTACATTATTGCCCAGGTCGATGTAGCTCTTCAGGGTTTGGGACACATCGCTGCAAATGTGACAAGATCTGAAATCGCTGCAATCCTCAACAGCGCTAAGATACCAGTCAGCAACATCAGTAAGGAGGAGCATTTTGAGTTATCTCCATTGAAAAAGAGGGATGATATCGTCATCCTCTTAGCCGACAAGGGCAATGCCACGGTCATCATGGACAAAACCGTGTACAATAACAAAATTCAGGACCTACTTAATGATGGTAGCTACACAAAAATCAAAAGAGATCCCACCAACAGTCTTGTTACAAAAACGAACAGTATCATCACTGATTCAGCTTCATTAATTGAACAGACCAAACGGTTTTCCTTAAAACCTTCTGCTGTTAGACCACCCAGATTACATGGCTAACCATAAAGAAGGTACACTTCTTCGTCTCATCGTCTCCACCATTGGCTCACCCACCTACAAACTGGCCCGATATCTGCCTGCGACATTGCAGCCATTCACTGGTAAGACCACCTCTTCTGTACTTAACCCAGCTCACCTGGTATGGTCAATTAAGGACATCTCACTGTCCCCAGGTGATTTGCTCGTTAGTTTCGATGTAGTTTCTTTGTTCACCAAAGTTCCTGTGCCTGATACTATTGCAATCATTGAAGATTTGGTCCAACAAGGACTGAATGCTGATGTACTGGTCCTGGTGAGACACTGTCTCACGAATATATACTTCATCTGGAATGGAACATTCTACAAACCAACTGAAGGCACCCCAATGGGTTCTCCCTTATCTTCGGTTGTTGCCAATATTTTCATGGAAACATTTTGAGATGGACGCCATCCAGGCATCCACTCTATGCCCGTCCTTGTGGAAGAGGTACGTGGATGACACGTTTGTCATCTGGCCACATGGTCGACCGGCTCTGAACCAATTCTTCAATCACATCAATTCCATACACCCAGCCATCACATTCACCATGGAGGTAGAAGAGGATGGCATGCTACCTTTCTTGTATTGATGATTTTGCAAGTCTAGTAACGCATTCAGTGCTACAAAATTGGCACTTACTGCAGCATATTATGGTACAAACTTGTAAATATCATCACGGGATAGTTATGCACAAAATGTTACCAGAAGACGGAGGTTATGTTGTACGCAATGACTCTGAATTAAAGCCAAATTACAGAGCACGAGAGCATCTAACCATCCTATAAAACACACCCAGTGACCTCGGGCAAAGGACGAACGTCTATTAAGACATAACGGTACAAACAATTCCACATGGTACCAAGTGGGCCACATATACGTATCACAGTGCAAGATGCACAGTTTGTTGCTTTTACTGAAGACTGCAGCAACAACAAATTTGTATAGAAATTACAAAATGCTAATCCTGCAAGTGTGGATTAAGTTGGTAAGGAAATTACTTCACCACAGCGATCACTGTGAATGGTGTTAATTGGGAACCACACTGCGTCACATTTGGGCAATGTGAGAAACAAAATGTGCGAATTAATAATCTATTTACTGCTCAGTAAATTGCATGTATTCACACCTATAGATTGGTATGATGCATACTTATGCGCATTAGCAATGCATGAATTAGGACGATATCACGGTCTGGTGTGATTGTTTTAATGGCGTACTGGACTGGGTTAAATGCTAAAAGAAACGTCCCTGTAGAAAAAAAACACAGTCCCTAAACATCACGTATTATCAAGGCTGCCTTGTCACACACAGGTGCTCTTTCACAAGTAGCAAAATGGTGGCACGTACAGGTGCAACGCATTTAACGAGGAATTGCTGTGGGCACCTTGACACGGCGACCAGGAGTGTTTGCTTAATGTGCTCACCTAAGATCAATTACGATGTCCACCCACCACTGCTTCCTGAAAGGTCTGCCACTGGGTTCTTCAGTGTCATGGGCTGTCTTTAAAATCCCTTAGAGTAATGGATATAATGATCTTCTCTAACAATGAAAGACCAAATGTATCTGGTATGCATTGGCAAAACAATTCCACTGACAGAAACATCATAAGGGGGCTTAGACTTGGTTCTATATTTTGGCGACTACATACTCCAGGGAAGCAACAGTTGAGATTAGATATCGATCGTCATGGACCTCTGTGAATGTTGGTGAACCAATCAAGCCAATAAGTCCTGTCAGACTTACACGCGTAGGTGACGATGTCAAACTATAGATTACACACACATCTGAGCCACTGACGCGGAACAGAGCTGTATGAGCACACATGTCACATCACATTACAATAAAGTGATAGTTTTCACTCATTTTCAAATGTTGGAGAACACTAAACAATACTTTTCTTTACTTTTTTTTATTTGGTGTTCATGAAACTGCATCAACCCATTGCAAATGTGAAAATGAAGTAATTGTTTTAAATAAGAAAGACCTTCATGGTAATAAATTGTATTATCATTTGGATGCTAGTTATACTTCTCAAAACTGGGCCAACCTAATTGACACTGGGAAAATGGGAGCGTGCTCAGTTATTGTAAAATGAGTTTAGCGGCACAGTTGCAGCACACCTCTCATATATATTATATCAAAACCTCTCTTTCCTCTCATCCTTCCTGACATTTTTCTTTCTGTCCATATTGATGCCCATTCGTTTATGAAGAAAAACATATGCTCTACATCAACGCTTTGCTTTAAACAACGTATTAAACATGTTTTTACTGGGATGCACTAAGGTATTTCCTCTCCATTACAATGTGGCCCACGTGGAATTGTGCGAGTTTCATTTATGACATGCCAGACAGTATACACTTTAGATGTGTTAAAATAGTTACAACAATTACCAACCAAGTTAAATGACCAAAATTTGATTTGAAGCTTTCGTGACTGCAGGAATTACTCTTTGGTTATTTCGTAGAAATATTTTTTGTAAAAATAAATGTATTTCTACGTGACTTTACCGAAAGAACCAAAGAGTAAGTTAAGTGATCGTCTGCTCTGGTAACGGACTTATTGTGGGGGCAGGTGCCAACATGCCAATACATCTTGGTAATCAGGACTGACTCCATTTATAGCATAGTAATTGATTGCAGCTCCTTAAAATTCCCCACACTAGTTTGGCCAACGGCTTAATATTGAATGCTTTGTTACCGTACCATTTTTCAATCGGCCATATATAGTGCGGGTGATCCTAAGGACCGTAATAGATTGCTCTCTTTGTTGCTGGTGGAGTTGAGAGGCAGCCCTGCCGCTTATTTAAACCCCTCGTCGAAGCCGCAAGCATGTTGTGTTGAGTGTACTTGATGGAGCTATTAAACGGAGTAAAATACTAAAAACACCATTCTCTCCCTCTCACCACCCATAGATTCCCCCCCGCCCCCTCTACTTCCCATATAAGCGTTATTCACATGTTACGACTGACACAGTTTAAACTGCAAGGGTTGCATACTACTGTTTAAATATGTTTCATATAAACACAGCCAAAGTGGCCTTAAACTAATGCATTTGAATTGGGCATTGGTGGGTTGCTTATGGTTTTAAAACCACCGATTATGATACAATCAATATTGTATAAAGCACACTATTCATTGTTTTCCTGCTTTTATAAGAGCGCTTTAAAATGAAAGTACAGTGGACAATGCGCTGACCCTAATCTAAACCCTGAATTATTTTGTACTGAACACAACATGATTCTAAATTACTTGTGTCACCGATGCTGGTTATAACTTTGGAGTTTGGATACATCATTTGTCAAACTGGCCGATATCATTCGGTAATGGGATTCCTGTTTGTTTTCACGAGTGTAGTTCTTGCACACGTTCATAATAAATTACGTTAAATATTTGTTGCTGGATTATGTGGATAGTTTTATTGGTCACATGAACAGGAACATTTTTAATTACTCTCCACACATTCCCCTTATTCTTATTTTGCAATCCAATTATGAACCAAATTCGTATCATGAAAGAAAAACACAAGACATGAACAAAATAAAAAAAAGTATTCGTGCATCAGCTTACAAGTGGATGCTACCTATTTATATGCGCATATGCTGTCCTAAATATATTTTAATAGAATACAACTATTATAAGGTGCAAATAACACGTATCGTATTATTAAATAATACACATAAAACAAATAAATATAGATAAATAAGTAATACAAACTATGAGCATCACGTAAACATTTATCTGCTGATGCCACTATGTGTGTGATAAAGTGAGCTCATAGTTGATGGCCATATTAAAACAAGAAGACCTTCATACAGGAAAATGTGGTCATGGGTATACATGGATTATTACATGGGGCCCTCTCAGCCGTGTGGTGGCTGACTGCTCTGTGGGGATCTTGAAGGTCCCTCTGTATCTCCGGACATACATCACCAGGTTTTCAATCTGCTCTGGTCAAGCCTCACGGCATCCGTGCAGTGGCAGCAGTTCAAAAGCAAATAGTGGCCATCCCAGACGCACACATCTAAATACAATCTGAGAAACTTTTCTGCTTACTATTGCTACCACAAAAAATAAACTTTTCTGCACAGCCTACGGTTTTGTTGAAGACTGATGTGCATTGTTGACATGCCACAAAACATACCGGATAGGCCATCTGTGCATGCCTATATAAATATGACTTCTGCAAGTGTTGCTTGTAACTTTTGTGCATAGTTCAGTTATATGTGTAGCAAAGTTATGTGTACAGTTTATTAAGCTATGAAACGCTGATATTAAGCCAGTCATAATACAATTTCAAGTTTATGTTATAGCTTGAATTGCAAAATATCATATACTGTATTAGCACTGTATTAACTTTGCATGTACGTTTACTGAAATCCAAAAATTGCAGTGGAACTAAAGGGAAATTGGCCGAAAGGCACAATAAAAAAAATTGTACAGAAGAATATTTTACCACTTCTCGTTTTGTAGATTTTTGCACGACAAAGAACATGCATGCTCCTGGACGCTACTATGAAATATGACACTCCTCACAATTTCTCAATGTACCTAAATTGGGTAAAAGATTATCAAACATAATTATATCCAACCATACAAATCCTTAATGCATCTGTCGAGGCCTGACAGCACAGAAATTGTTATAAGTTTTGAATACATGTGAAATGGTGCAGCTGAATAGATCAATTGGACAAGGGCTGAAATGTAATAAGTATACACACTGCAGCCAAATCGCATTACTGTGCATAAATGCTGGAGCATGAAAGTGGGAGAGGTCATTATCTTGGCCACATTAAGATGGTAATTGGACTCTATGCGGTTAATTAACCATTGTGCAATTAAGTGACCCAGTCTACCATTAAGTAATGTGGAATAAAATTGGACACAAATACTTAAAGTGATATTCTAGTGCTTGCAGAAGATTAATTCATATTCCTTTTTTATTTCCTTTTTAAATACATAAATTGGAAGGCTTCTCGTGTTGAAAAAACATTATACAGTAACTTAAATCAATGAAAGTACTGTACAGTTAATGGGCATGAACTGATTTAAAATAAATAGCATTTGTGATTTGTAATCTGATAATGCAGGTAACTCGAGCCATTCTTGTACATTAATTTAAGTTACTGTATAATGTTTTTATACAGTAACTTAATCTTAATGTTTGTCAATCCACTGCTGGATGAAGGCCTTCCCACACTGTGTGGATTGAAGTTTTTTTTATCATACTTTACAACTTGCCAGTGTAGGTTGCAGGCAGATGTGCGAGCATAGAAATACAATACAACAATGTTTTTTTTTCTGAACTGCCCTCTGCTGTCCCCAGTGTACCGCATAGCAGCCAATAGAACCTGTTCTAGCAATGCATGGTTGTCACCAATTCAAACACTATCCAGGCTCAACTCTCTTTAGTACCGAGATCTGATGGTATCGGGTGCATTCTGGGTAAGTTGGTCATCTTCCATCAAGATAAATATATTTACGAAATATATAAGTTATTTATTGGTGTGTAATGCTAGTTTTTGATCGGCCTTTTTCATGTAATCTCTCTGCGTTTTATATATTGTCAAAATGTGTATCACTTCATGGGAAGTGAATAGTCATTATCTCACGACTGTTCAACGCGAATATAGAATTTAGAATATAGAATGTCCACCAATACGCAAATGTAAACGTGTGCTGCCTGATTACGCTGTTGAGCAGTGAGACACGGGCATATCCATATCGTAGTAATTTTTTTTAGAAAATGTAACTTTAAAATGTAATTAGATACTCATCACAGTATACTTTTTAAGGCATACCCTACCATGCTCTTTAACGCACAGTATACAGAAAAATAGTACCTTAAAGTAAATTCAGCATTCGATTTGGTCTTGGAAATTACTTGTTCAAAATGCCCATTGTGATAGAGTAAATGGATTGCACATGTCACAAAATAATTTAAGGGCAAAGCAGGCTCTCCCAAGTGCTTGTCTGGCCGTCGAATAGGCATGACAACACAATCGATTATACACACACGTTGATTTTTCAGATTTTCAAAATTCGTCATTAATTCAAGGCAAATTATTAGGTACTTGGCGATTACAATTATATACATTTATTGCCTAATTCTGATCATTAGAGTTTGTGAACTTTGTATCGGATCACACCACATATTCATTTATATGAGAGTTGTGCTCAATTCATATACAATTTAACATTCAGAACGTGAATGTATCACGTTCGGGTGGGATAAAATTCAGACATCAGAACTGCTCATATTTTTTCCCACCAGTACTCAATAATCTGCATCCAGTTTGTAACATCAATTTGTTTAGTGAGCACTTTGAAGCCTCCGAGGAACATGAGTGGTAAGCCATCAGCACCAGGCCAGCCTTTTCACAGAAGTGCCATTTCCATTCCACTGGTGCCATTTCACAGATGTTTGCTTAAATTATATTCAGTCTGAAAGTAAATTAAAATGTATATATATAATAAATAAACAAATAACATCCACGAGCATGGCTACTATGAATGCATAAACGGCTTCACACTTCATCATTTGAGCAGTTTTGCCTTAATGTTAGAGCCATACTCTGCTGAAGCATGACATTGGCCATGACCATATAGAGATGTGTAAGCACTAAATGCCTTAAGCAGAACGGCATTTAATTTTGCAAAATGAATGCTTTCCTTGGCAAGTTTACATTTCACTTAACATGCACTTTTCTCACATGTCAATTTTGTTTTATTGCAAACACTGAATAACGTTTGTTCAGTTCACTCGGTGTCTAAAATGTTGAATTTGACCGAACGATGACGTTTATATTAAATACGTGTTGAATCTGGATTGAACATACAGACTTTTCCATGCATGAACAAACTCTAATTTTGACATTTAAGTCAACGAGGCAATCGGCTGAAGAGAGCTCGCAAGGCTGCACCGAAGGTCTTTATGCTGCACTCGATCAAAATCAAAGCCTCAACAAATAAAATGCGGTCACTGCCGTGCAGGGCATGTACTGTACGCTTTTGTTTAATAGCAGTATTTCGTTTGTTCTTCCCCCGCACCTCCGATTAGCACGGTTGGCTACGTACGGTGCAAAAGAAGTTCAACATACATACATTCATTTAATTACATTACATGTCATCCAGTGAGACTATTTAAATGGTGATTGAGATAGTGACCATACATTGATCGATAACCGAGGAGATGGAACACTGAAGTCAGAGCACGTGGCAGTTAAACAGCACAGCGCTGATTATGATAACTTACGACTGAATTTTCTTTCTCAAGAGCGGTGAACTGAAAGGATGAATTTTCTTTAAATAAGCAAGCTTTAATTAGCGTCTCTCTCTGTGTCTACGAGATAAACACAGACAAAAAGAGATGCAAAGAGACAAATGGAGATACTCAAAAAGGTATAGTAAAATAGCTATGGGACCCTTTCACCATCATCAAGCGATTAAATGATGCATATTGTCTCACAATGTAAAAATCATTAACTGTGGACCCATATGGCTGATTTTCTCCATTTGGGTTTTGGATAAAAATAGCAAAACTTCTGTAATCCGCAATTTTTTTTCACAAACCTAGGGAGTTGGGCATGGCTAAAAACTCCTAAAATACATAAAATACCATGATTTTTCGTAGTATTTTCGTGGTGTGCTGCAGATTAATGGGGTCCATGGGGAAGTCCCCCTACATTACCACACGTTTTGGAGGTTTAATCTGTTCCATGAAATATATTATGATCGTAAATTGACGTAGTTGTATTTGTACTTGGGTAATTTCCAAGTAGATATTGCAATACTTAATTGTATTTCAAGTACTCTCGTTCATAATATTTAATTACAAGTATCCACTGTATTGTTATATGTTGGCAGTAGTCCTGTTCTTCGTCATACAATGAGAAGCACAAAGGAGTTGACCAGAGCTTAAAGTAGGTCAAGGGAAGTTTTCAGTCTCCACGGACTATCCTTTTCACCTTGAGCAGAGTGGAATTCTCCAAAGTCCCTCTTATAGCTTATCACTGGATGCAGGGCTGGGATTTGGAGTTTAAGCAGAGTACAAATAAAATTCTGCACAGATATCAAAATAGAAAAAGTAGTAGGCATTTGGATAGCTCTGTCGGATAAACAACTTAATGAAAGCTTCAAGTTCATATGTGGGCATGGGTTTGATTGCTCATCTATGCAGCAACAACTATAATTTTACATCATGGGACCTCCTTTGCCAGTACCAATATATGTGAATAGGTTTTTATCCCATTTCTCTTGGCTACAAAGAACACATTTTACAAGGAATCATGTTTGCATTAACCACAATACTTGTGGTCAGAATGCAAACAAAAAACATACTCTGATAATATATGCATTGTATGTGAAACCTATTGGTCCACACCAGAGACGGCTTTCTTTTGAGCCTCGTCTCAAACGGTGTTAGACCAGAGGACGCGAAAAGGCGTACATCACAAAGACAATGCACCATCAGAGTAATGAGAGCTCGGGGTGAGCATCTAGATCATGTTTGTCTCTGTATGAGTCTCTCTCTGCTTGTGTGTCTGTCTCTGTGTCTCCGTGTCTATGTTTTGTCTCTCTCTCAAATTTAGCAATCTTTGGAAGAGCGTAATCAACCAGGTGGGGTGTTGACTGTTTTGTTGGCCGACTCTCTGTGTTGTATTGCATTCTATTTCCAAGTTTACTATGTTTGTTTTCTCATTCATTTGTACCTGATGATGGTTGTTTGTGTTGCAATCGAAACGTTGTATACTATTATTATTTTATTCATTTCTACGTGACTTTACCGAAAGAACCAAAGAGTAATTCCTGCAGTCACGAAAGCTTCGAATCTAACATGTCTACTTTTATGGAATTAATACGTGTCCATCCACAATTCTAAGGTATACAACCTTAAACTGATACAGCCATAAGCTGATAGAAGATACCCACCAGAATCCAGGTGCTATAATAAAAACAATGAATGAGTAAACAATCGAATACACAGTTAATATTATATTAAGCCCATTTCCTGGACTGCATAATGTCCTGTCTGACAACTTCCAATTTTAATGTGCATCTATTATGCCACTTCTTGCCTTTATTTGACACAATTACATTAACCTTTAGTTACGTCGACTTAGCTAACACATCCTAATGTTTCTATCAGTTAATGATTGTCACTTCAAGATAAATTGAGATTATTTCGGTGAGGATGTTGTTTTTTTTCCAGTGGTCTTCTTTGTCAAAACATGCCGTGAGAATTTGGTTTCCGAAAACAGATGAGATCAGGTGCTTTAATAGGACATCGTGCTGGGTGATGATTCATGCGGAAAGCTGCACAGGCCATTAGCTGGATGGATTGAGAAGACCCACCGGTGGATGATTTTGAAATCGGGAAGCCGAACAAACTCCCTCGATTCCAGTTGTTAGAAAATGTGCATTTTCTGTGCAGCTACAAGCAAGCAGTTAGGATAACAAAAAGTGATATGGTAACATAAATAGCAATACACTCATGTGGACTTTTCCAGATTTATATTCATATGATCCTCAACGATTTTCCCTATATCTCTCAAAATAATTTATATCAGATTGTACGCCTCATAACTTAAAACGTAATCGCATAGCATTCATACATATTGAAACAATTTTTATTTTGATCCATTTCAATTGAAGTATGCACGCGATATGAGTAACTAGTGGAGAATTATAGCACATGCCGTAATTCATATCATTGCAAATAGCCTGCATTATTCTCTTCATTTTTATCCATCTCAAAAAAACCCATGTATGGCAGGTGACCTTCCTGTGGTCACAGTTTAATCAGGCAAATATGCCAAAGAAACTGCGACCTTGTGCTTTCGCGTGAGAAACGGCCTGCCAGTCTTGTCATGCAGCTAAAATGGCATCACAGAAATATACGCCCAACATTAAAATCTGCTTTTGCATTTTAAGGGCATGGAAGGCACACTCTCCCAGCTACAGGTTTGCAAAATTGTATACCTGCAATGGAGAATACTTTTATTGCATTTTTCATATTGCATAGGGCAAGGGTTTTTTGAAATGCATGGCTACAGGTATATTGCGCCACTGGCTACACCATCACGGCAATGATAGCATTTTCCCCCTGAACTGTGACCACCATCCTGGATGTGCGCGTGTGGTTTCATTTGTGCTGGAAGGAAAACAAACATGAATTGTCATCTCACATTAGTTTGAGTTCATGTAATTTTTCTAAGTATAATTTCCTATACAAACAAAACGTTCGTAGTTAAATTCAAATTAAAATTTCTGACAGTTGGATGCTATATATTCCAAATAGCATATGAAAGAAAATGTTTTTTTTTTAAACAGGCTTTTGAAATTGCCGTTAGAATGATTAGGGAGCCCTGTGAAATTTTGCGGATAATATTTTGTGAGGTTAGAAATTTGTGACATTACAAAACCTGCCACATTTCTAATTTTTGCCAGGATTTTCTAGCCAAGACAGAGCAAGCTCTTATTTAGACGGTCACTTGTTGTTGTGATCGAAACGTCGTGATTTATTATTTTTTATACCTACGTGACTTTTCCAAAAGAACCAAAGTGTATGGATTCCTGCAGTCACGAAAGCTTCAAATCAAGAATCTTATTCAAAGTCACGTAAGAACCCCAGTGAAATTGTTTCTGGTAAAACCACCAGACTCCACAGTTAGGCTGGTGAATTAATCTGCTAGGAAGCTTGCAAATGTCACATACCAGCTGAGGTCGTTATCATTAGCACAAGGCTCGATACACACTCTGCAGAGAAATATAATTTTGATTCATATAACAGCTGTTCTACTCACATTACGTACAAATGCAACACAACCAGCATAGGGATAATTACATAAAAGTTATTTAAGATGGAAGTTTAAATAATTCAATTGAATGTAGAAAATGTAAAAATGTATGTACATGTGATCAACAAAAAATGTACTATCTAACATTGTCGAAGAAGTATATCAATAATAAAATGTAGTAGCTTCCAAGAATCTATGGTGATATGCGAGCAGGTTTTTGCAGTCCCTGTAATATGTAATGCCCCGCAATTTTATTGCAGAATGTTGCGAGAAAAACATGCAAATTTAGGAGTTTTTCACCACTTTGCTCTAAAATAGATGAAAAAATACGGATTACAGCAATGGCGTGGCAATAATCTTAAATGCATAAGCATTATAGAAGTGTTTTCCATTAGCCCCCCCCCCAATTATGGAGCAAATCTTCCATAGGGGTCCATACTGAAGAATGTTTCTATTGTTTAGGCTTGAATTCCAAAGTGCATTAAGGCTTCTGGTCAGCGGACCAGGTCAGCACAGTTAGTCTGTCCAATGTAAACCAATGCTTTTTGCATATTAATTTGTCTCTCTGCACCTCCTTGTGTCTCTACATCTCTGTCTCGTTCGGGATTTCAGAGACATAGGGAGAGACACGTTTGAAGTGCTGCAAACACGTGTCTTACTCTCTGTGTTGGGGGCAATGCGACGTTGTGTGCAATGGACGGCTGAGCAGCAAAGACATTGTTGTGCTGCACTTTTCTCTAATGCATGTACACACCGACCCTTACTGACCAGCATGGTGAGCCCCGCAGCATGGACAGACCCTCATTCAGCAGTGAACTGAAATAATAAAATAATACACACCCATGTACACAAGGTTAGGGCATACTGTATGTTTTGTTTCAATATAATCGTGCTTTCCTCATTTAAATATGCTGTGATGTCATACAAAGGGTGCTTACATGACCTCACTAAATATGGCTATGTATTTGGACTGGGACTTTTTTGCAGTCTATTATTCAATGTAAGCTTATAATTACGTGGGCGACCTTGCCCTGTGCTGAAGTAGACCTTCTAAAACCTACTGCTGAAGTCAGACACTCCAGAAGTCTCCGCAGGTATTATTAAACTGTTATATTTTAAATGTTATGCATACATGTTTAATAGAAGCGTGACACACCCACGTGCCCTATGCAATCTACAGAGATACATAATGCATATTGTGATGTTTCTCTAGGCATTTTGAATGTGGATTTCATTGAACCGCATTGGCCGCTGGGTCAACATAAGGATTGTATATTAAGCCTGTAATGCTCAGGATATCACGCCAATAGGCAGCACAAACAAGGTAAATCGATACGCTTTGAGAAAGAAGAGCAAGATTGTCAATGTTGTGGACAATTGGCCTTCGGCTGGTGTGTTGATTAAAATGTTGCTCGTGTTTTTCGTTGTGTATATATATATATTTTTTTATTTTTTATTGTCATACATAAATACATGTAGTGACTAACCGGTCAAGGTATATTTAAAATTCATACACCATCTTGAGATTATGTATACATGTTTTAACGACGACATCTATAATTCGTGTACAGCAGTGGCGCAAGATGCGTTCAGGCTGTGCAGTCCACGCAGTGTTGGAACCTCTATTATTCACGTGCCTGCAGGGCCACAGGTGTTGTCAAGAAGCGTTTATGACCACATCGTAGGGTGCTCTCAAACAAGAAATATACGTATCTCTACACTGGGAGAGAAAAAAAAACATCCTCGTAAAGTCTGTACAGGAATTATGTTATATATCATCTAGAATACTTAAAAAGGTGTATAGCAAAAAAATGTAATTAACGCAATAATGTTATTACTCATTAACCAATTAGAGATGATATAACAATGTCGCTTCCTGCTGTGTTATAAGAACAGCACTCCCCTGCACCTCACCTCAAGCTATATCACTCTGCCTAATGCAAAACAATTAAGCGGAGTTAATTTGCTCGAATTTCATTTCTAAATGTGGTTGATTCACGTGTGTGAATATTCCAATTCTGCGGAGTGCACTTTCCATCATATTCAACTGAGTTTTATTCCATAAGCCTATTAAATAGGGAGATGTATTTCTATATATCTTTCGTGGTAATTTGTTTGGCATCTTCAGTATAGTAATGGGAGCACAAACATTTGCGGCTTGTATTGTTGAGCGCAAACGAAAGTGGAGACCCTAAGTAGGTCATAGATTCTATAGGTCAGGCACGACGGAGGATTCTCATTGGGCTTCATGATCAAAAGAGAAATGGATATTCCCCTTGAAGAATCTCACAAAGAAACATTGCTGTGAAATCAAAGTATTGTGTTGCTTTGAAGAACATGCGCATTAAGTGAAATCTCTGGGGAGACAAAACTGTCTAAATGGGCATCCTCTATTGCATCATCAGGCCACTTCGTGCGAGTGTCTTTTATGGATTACAGCTCAAGACAATAGTGCTTTGTTTTAAAGCTTAGCCATATGTAATGCATCAACCTGACTCAAAGCTTTTTGATACGTACGTAACTATATACTGTACTCTTTGGTTATTTCGGTAAAGTCACGTAAATAGAAAAAATAACAAATAGATCACGACGTTTCGAAAGCAACACAAGCCATCTTCTTCAGGTGAAACAATACAGCAGGCCGACTGCTGAGGCAGGAGGAAATGTAGCGAGAGAGCTACTGCCAACCAAAGGTTATAAACGTTTGTGGTGGGTACAACCCAAGGGTGAGTGGGCGGGACTAGGGATGGAATTTGCAAGTCAATGTAAGATCGCAGGGAGGGTAAAGGGTGGGTGACCTCGGCTAATCCAAGGAGGGGGAGGGGGGCTGCCGCAACGGGCGAGAGGGTGGGGGGTGAAATTTAGAGAGAAAAAGGTGATAGAGATAAAAAAGAAAAAAGATATCAAACTTAGAAAACTTAATTCTAGATTTGAAGCTTTCGTGACTGCGAGGATTCATACTCTTAGTTATTTCAGGAAAAACACGTAGGTAAAAAATGAAATTAAAATTAATAAAAATGAGTAATATTTTTATTAATCTAAATTTCATTTTTTACCTTAGAAAACTTAGAAATGTAATGCCACTCAGAGAGTCGGCCAACACAACAGTTAACACTATACCTGGTTGATCAACGTCCTTCCAAAGATTGCTAAATTTTGCATCCATCTTCTCTGCGATTACATTTGCTTGCAAATTGCATTCCTAGTCCCGCCCACTCTCCCTTGGGTTGTACCCACCACAAACGTCTATAGCCTTTGGTTGCAGTAGCTCCCTCGCTACATTTCCTCCTCAGCAGTCCGCCTGCTGTACTGTTTCACCTGAAGACGATGGCTAGTGTTGCTATCGAAACGTCGTGATTTATACGTTATTTTTTCTATCTACGTGACTTTACCGAAAGATCCAAAGAGTATGAATTCCTGCAGTCACGAAAGCTTCAAATCAAGATTAAATACTGCACATTATACATAATGATGTACGAACAAACTACATATATGCACGGTTTAATATTTACACGTGACTTTGAAAATGTGTTAATCAGGCAGTGATGCACATACATTCCAGCTCTCTTGAAAAGGTACAAGTCTCGCAAGACGTCATTTTTTTTATTGGACTCAAACAGCATTTTGGACACCTACCTGACATCTTCTTGGTTCTTTCGGTAAAGTCACGTAGAAGGGAAATAATAAAATAATAAAAATATAACATAATAAAATAATTCTCACGACGTTTCGGCCACAACGCAAGCAGCCGTCCTCAGGTGAAGAACAGGTCTGTCGGAAAGACAGCGTCTGAATGAACACCACCAAGCTTGGCAGCGTATATTTAAGCTGGGTTGGAGGGGGAATGATTTGCTAATTCCTTTGTCAAGGCGCCCTTCCCCCTCCAACCCAGCTTAAATATACGCTTCCAAGCCTGGTGGTGTTCATTCAGACACTGTCTTTCCGACAGACCTGTTCTTCACCTGAGGACGGCTGCTTGTATTGTGGCCGAAACGTCGTGAGAATTATTTTATAATGTTTTATTTTTATTATTTTATTTTTATTTTTTTTCTACGTGACTTTACCGAAATAACCAAGAAGATGAATCCCTGCAGTCACGAAAGCTTTAAATCGAAATTTAACCTACCTGACACTTTGGGGTAAAAACGGCCATCCTTGGACGCGACCAATGATCCCATCTCCCAGCTGTTGCTCACCCCGGGACTCGGATTAATTGGGCGCCAACTGTCCTCAATCTGCTTAGCATTCAGGAATGCTTGAGGGCAGATTAGTAGTAAGAAGGAAATCTATTCTGGTGGGTAGATGTAGGTGATGGTGTCACGAGCCATGTCAATTCACGCAGCCTGATTAGGGAAGGTGGCTTATGGATATACTCGTTATAACTTGTTGATCTATTCATTTAGTGCTTGCAGAGAGTTTGATCAAAATAGCTTTAAGCTAAGCTTTTTAATTGAGTATAAATCACATCGTCATCAGCTATGACGACGATGATGATGGATGAAGCCCTCTCTACGCCGTTGCCATGCCACACAGCGCTGTTGCTCCCACAATTCATCTCACTCTGGCACCTGAGTGGATTTCGTTGCTGCACTCCAATTGTGGTTGTTCTCTTAGGATGTATTTTCTCCATTGGCTATCATCTCATCACCAGCCTTGTACATTCGTCATCATACTTTCCTGCCCAAGCTAAAAGTCAACATGTCTCCAATTTATATTTGTTCTCTGAGTCACGTGTTCCTCTTTCTGTTTCTCAGTGTTATTCCAATCATGCATTCCCTTTGTCAGTGTCAAACATCCACGGTATATACTGCATGGCATAGCAGCTTATATGCACTGATTGAAAATGTTCTTCTTTGAGAGACCTACACACTTTCAAGAAACAGCAACTCGAGTGCTGGAACGTATGTGCATCACTTGCTGATTGACACATTTTCAAAGGCGTGTGCAAATATGTATCCTTACATATATGTAGTTTGTTCGTACATTATTTATACGGCACAGTATATAGTTATATATGTAAACGCTTTGAGTGAGGTTGATGATTTACATATGGCCAAGCTTTTAAAAAATAAACTGCTTTTTGTGTTTAGTTTGTTGACCTTCCCCCACACCTCCGATTATCACGGTTTGCTGTGTACGGTGCAAAAGAAGTTCAACATAAATACATGCAAGCACATTTGTATGTTGGTTTTCATCGTCAAGTTTAGTACTCTAAACCCACTCCAACCCTCTCTTGTTCGACGCTTTATTTAGTCATTTTGACCCTGATCTGCCGTCAATAATTGCCATTGGCAGGGCCAGATTTATGGATCAGCAAATGGGACATTTCCCTCGGGCACAGAAGGGCCCACAGAAATTTTATTTTATTCAAAAATATATGACTCTTGCTTAATATCATCATCATTTCTATATGTATTTAATATGCTGTTGTATTTGGCTGTTTTAATGCAATCCTCCAGTTCTCTTTATGGGACGTAGATAGACCCTCCCATATTGCACCATATCAATCTCTTATCCCCCATCCATGCCTTGAACACGTCCCAGTGGTAGCAAGGGTTCGGAATTCTGTGTGTGTATCTGTATGTGTCTGGTCAAGGCTATATGGGGGGTCTTTGTCTTGAAGAATGTGTAAGGAGAGGGGGAAAAGAGGAGAGAAGAGGCTATCCTTGCCCAAAAATCCTAACAATGTTTTTTAATTAAATTTGGCCCTGACTATATATATATGAAAATCTGCACTGTTTTTCAATTTGGTCGTTCCAACAATTATTCTGAAATGTTATTCTAAAACTTGTTGAGTTACTTTTCATGCCAATATATAGTTTTGAGCCTAATTTGGCAGTCCTCTTTGTTAAGTTATTCGATCGTTTCTTGTAGTTAATTTGTGATGGTTGTTATCATGACTTTTGTCAGAACATGCGAGATTGTAAATGTCTTCCTCTGCTCATGTTTATATCTTTAACCAATACAAATTCCAGAAAATATATTGTTAATTTGCCTGGAACAGCCTATTCTGGATGGAACAGCCTTGTCGATTATGTATCTCCTTGTCTGACTCCCCTACTGATTTGTACTTAGTTACCTTCTTTGTGTAGTCTCATTGTACAATAGAACCCCTTTTATTGGCACCCTATTACCTGCAACGCCTGCTATCTGTGGGAATTGTAGGATTAAGGTCTGCGAAAACCCCAATTAGCTAGAGGCATATTGTTCCTGTTACGTGTGATAATTATTTGCGTTTTTACCCAAAGTGCATAGCAGAGTAATTTCTGTTTACCGGCATTTTTGTTCACAAGTCACCCAGGAAATTAATCCTATTACTCACAGGTTATCCTCACTTTTTTTTATTAAACATGTGTTATGATTAAATAAATGCAGGTGCAGCAATTTCTTTGATCACACACAGCACAATACACACAGGCACAATTCAACTCACAGAAACACACTGACTTAAACACACAGTCACACACTTATAAGGAGATACACAAATACGGAAACATGGCAGAGAGACATGGAGACACAGACATGGAGACAGACGCAGAGAAATACAAAGACAGATAAAGAAATGGAGAGAGAGACATGGTGAAAGAGAGACAGGAAAACACTAACAGGGATGATGGACGATGGTCAACAATAATATCAAATTGGTAGCCGAGTAATGGAATGTGTTCGAAAATATGTCCACTGAGGAGATGGAGCAATAACATCAATTAAGATGTTGGTGCTGGAATGTTGCATGTATGTATGTTGAACTTCTTTCGCACCGTATGTAGCTAACCGCGTTAATCGTAGGTGCCGTGGAAGGACACGAAACTAAACACAAAAAGCAGTTCTAAATAAATTAGTTTTCCATGTAGATTTAAATGTGCATAGCTCCAGTGGCTTCCTCATATCGGAAGGAAGAGCGTTCCACACGGCCGCAGAAGCGCATCTGAAAGTGTGTGATGCAATGACCATCTTTGTTCGATGGTGAGCCAAAAGCCGCTGCGAGGGTGAGTTCGTGTGATGGTTTGCATTACAGCTTCGTAAGGGGTTATGGTTGCTTGAGGAGGTCTCATCCAGCAGTAGATTGATCGTGGCTGCTGATGCTGATATAGTAATGAGACCAACTGATGGACGGCAGCGATTGGTGGTTCCATGTCTGTTGTGCTTGATGGTGGGCAGTGGCAACAGTTATTTACTAAAATAACAAAAAAAACGTGAAATATTACATTCACGTCGGCATGGGCAATAGTTTATGGAGACATTCTACATGGTATGTTTGGCAAAAAATAAACGATACTTGTACCTGTGTGGATGACTTTTGCAAGGAATAATTTATGGATATATTTTCTTAAATCATTGACCTGCATATTTTTTTATTGCATGGTGGGAGCATCAATGTGCTCAGTGGCAACGAGACCAGTATCAGCCCGGACTCAGCTGTCGCATCCGGGACTGCACATGGGCCCATAAATTCGCGACTTCACTTGTAAGTTGCAGGTTCCTTACACTGTATGATTCTGGCTTTAAACAATTGAAGAATAAATTTCGATTTAAAGCTTTTGTGACTGCAGGGATTCATCTTCTTGTTTCTTTCGTTAAAGTCACGTAGAAAGGAAATAATAAAATAATAAAATTAAAACATAATAAAATAATTCTCACGACGTTTCAGCCACAACGCAAGCAGCCGTCCTCAGGTGAAGAACAGGTCTGTCGGAAAGGCAGCGTCTGAATGAAACGCTGTCTTTCTGACAGACCTGTTCTTCACCTGAGGACGGCTGCTTGCGTTGTGGCCGAAACGTCGTGAGAATTATTTTATTATTTCCCTTCTACGTGACTTTACCGAAAGAACCAAGAAAATGAAGAATAATTACCAGTAGATGGCACTGGTGATACCTTGGCTATGTTACGAAAGGAACGTTCCACAACACTAACCAAATATTGTTTTCACCTGAGTAACATTTGAAATTAATTACTTATTCAATTGCCTCACAAAAATATATACATGTGCATGATCCTAATTTAAAGTTAATTGGAATATCGGATGTTTCAAAAATGCCAACTATACACTTACATCTTTCTCAAAACAATTAAATATAACGTATTAACATTTCAATGGCATTTGTTTTCATTACTTTAAATTGTTTAACTTTTCTCCAATGTCTTCCTCAAGTTAACCGGCGAAACATATTTGTTGTGCATTATACACGAGTAGTTTATCGAAATATATCTCATTTTTTACTTGCAGGTCAGTCTGGGGGTTAATAAAGATGAATTATCTGCAGTGTTTGGCATTTACAAACACCCTACTCTGTAGGCACAGGTAATTAACCAAAACAGTGTGCCAGCAGAATAGTTAAAGGTCGTACCTGTGGGGGGGGGGGCGGCACGGTGGGGAAAAATGACCCCGTGCCCACACAACATGTTTACTGCAAACGATCGCATTTAATCAAATGCCCAAAGAAGGCTGAGCAAAAGCCACAACAGTGCCCCCTGGGTTGTGCCCTGTGCGATCTGCCGCTAAGAGTATTGTGATGGTGGCATAAACACAGAGGCGCTGTGTGGGCTGGGTGCAGTCTCTCTCTGCAGGGACGTGTAATTAATGGCCGTGGATCACAGGGTGTAATTCCCTCGATGCGGCAGATTGATGGCACTGTCATGCAACCCGTATGGCACAATGAGCATGCGTATCCATCATTTTTGCAAAACATTATAATAAAATAATAAAAGCAATCTGTTGAGAAGTGCCAATTTAACCATTGGGGGGGGGGGGGGGTTGAAAAAAGCCTCAAATTGTATATCTGTCTCTGACAAGAGAATACTGTTTTTCATTAATTCACATTTTTGATGGTGCACACTGTGTGATACATGCATCTGTGCGTATGTGTGGATATGCACACCAACATTTATATTAGAGAATTAAAGGGAACAAAAATATATGGAGAAAATATTATCCACCTCATATTTGCTGACGAAATAGTCCGTATAATGCCCACTGGGAATGAACTGCAGGAAACGACAGGAAAAGTCACAAAAATATGTTCCTGCATGGTGAGCTCAAAATAAATATGAACAAGAGTTATGCACAACAAGTTTCTAAACAACTGGATATATCACAACTTGAAAACACAACCTGAGTCTGAAACGTGGACATTAAGAAATGAAATAGAACTAACTTTGAAAAGTCTGTAAATGTATCATGGAGAGGTGCTGCTTAGAGACAGGTAAAGGAAAACGGAGATTAGAGAACAACCAACATCATACAGAAAATGTCAACAAAAGTGGGGTTGGGCTGGATGCGATGCTGGAAGAGATGATAGCCAGTTTTCATAACTAATTATGGATTGGCAGCTAAAGGAGAGAACATGTTCAGAGAAAACGTTCACTGTGGAGATGGAGCAACGGAAATCAGCGAGATGGATTGTTAAATTGCAGGACTATGAGAGATGGCGACAGCTTGGGAGGCCTTCATCCAGCAGTGGATGGATCTTGGTTGATTGTAACGTGAATAATTAAGACATGCGGTACACACTTTATGTTAAGTGATATAGATTTATGATGCACTTTTTATTTAGAGAACAAATCACATCATAAAGCTTGGAATATGTAGTATTATGCGTCTATTCAGAGTAAGACATCAATGTGTATTTATGTTAAAATTGGCACTGTGCAAGCCTGAGGCTGAAATGGAAATTCCACTTATTCTCTGATGGGGGAAATAATTATGTAAAGACATGCACAGTGCTTAAGCAAGCTATACAAATAGCTTCATAGATATAGATACTTTTATAATTGTTGAGTGAAATGTTTTCCCAACAAGTTTCACCATAGGAAAAAAATCCACAAGCATAAATCTGTTAAGTCAATACTTTATGATCAATAGATCAATCACACATATCGAGCAATGCACATGCTCTGCCAAAACATTAATATATGTATATGCAATAGTGTGCAAGTTGTGTATATGCACTGTGTGAGGTTAAACTGTCATGTTTTTGTGGAGGGAGAAACGTTGGTTTCAGTCCAGCTCGCACATGTCAGTTATAATTGGCACTTGTAGCCAGAATGTGACTCCTCTAGGTCATCTCAGCCTAAATAAGTACCAGACACAGTGCCTGAGCACCCGCACCTGGGAATATGTTTTTTCGGAATGTGTGCCTGCCGACCCCATTTCATGCAAACAGCGCTGGCCTTCAAAGCTTCCGAATGAACGGAATAAAGATGTGGTATTTTAGAGTATGCTCAATATGTATACATACTAAGGCCGTAATTATAATATATATTGGAGGGGGGGGGGACACACATCCCCCCCAATATTAAAATAGGCTCAAAATGTCCCCCCCAATATAATGATATAAAATAAATGTATCTTTATATGATTGTGGTTATGGTTGTACTTGATTAATCCCTAATCTCTGCCAATACATACAATGAAACAAGAAAAGGTAAAAAATATAAAACGGCAATTTAATACAATACACTATTAGACATTATTGTAAAAAATAAATAAAAAGTCCATTCTATGTGTTAGTGAATTTTTTAATATTTCAGGCAGGAAATGGTAGGAAATTCGTTTTCAAATTTAGATTTTTTTTCTGGGGGGGGACCCCAGACCCCCTGGAAGGTTTGGTCCCCCCCCAATGTTGGCTCCATGGCTACGGCCTTGATACATATAATATCATGGGATGTGGTGGGACATTGGTTAGACCACTGCACTATGCACCCGGTTACCTGAGTTTGCTTCTCAGCCATGGCTAGCAACAGTGCTTTCTGAATCGATTAGGGCCCTTCTATTCACCACCCTGCACTAACCAATCTGGTGAGGGATAGTAAATAAACCAATGACCTATACAGGGTTTGGAGGCTTTCTTCCAGCAGTGGATTGACAAAGAGCTGTAAATTACGTATAGAAAATGTCACATAGTGTATATATGTAATGGATAACGTGCCCAAGGTTATGTATACAAGGCTATATATGTGCACAGTGGAATACATACATTAATACAGGGATATTCACTGTATAAATGTGTAAGTTGAAAATTTCAAGCGTTCTTTTACGTGTCATTACGTGTTTGCTATGTACGTGTCAATCAATAACCTTGCAAACGAGATGTTCGAGCGGTTTTTCCATTTGGATGTTATTTTAATTAACAAAAGAAGCTCACACGCACGCGCGTGTACCACGCAGACGAGGTAACATAATTGCCCGTGGAGTAGTTTCCCCCCTCTTGGCGCTGTGGCACGGGCTTCGCCCAAAAAAATCCCACGTCCGTGCAGGAATCCCACGCCAGATGGGCTTTTGCAGTGGCCCCCCGTGTGGCCTGGCCTCGCTGTTACCGCACTTACAAGGAGGAGCCTCGCAGCGCTACCGGGGGGCACCGTCTGTCCCCAGTGCCGCATGAGCCAAAGCGTCGAGTGCTGCTCCAGCACCGATCACTTTGGGGAGATTTATATTGTCGGCCCGAGTAGCACAGCGTGTTCTCCTTTTTAAACTTTCAATTAAAACTGCCAGTGGTATATTTTTGCACTTCTAGGCCTTGCGACATACAGCTTTGGCGTGGCCTATTTTTTGTTATGCCTATAATTCAGTGGCGTGCGTGTATCCTGACCTCCGTACTTAACCTGTGCTGGAGGTAATAAGTAATTCCTATCAATTTAATTCCAGGCACGCGTGCCATTGTACAATATGTTGATTTGACTTCAAGATTTTAGTGTCAAATGTGGGACAAGTACAAAAACAAGCATGATATATACACGCATGCGTGTGCATATGTGACAAAATATCCCCATATAGCCTTTAGCGAGCACCTATCAAGGCACCACAGTGCACGAGGGGGTGGGTTGGATAACGCCATGCCAGGATGCAGTTGTTAATATTTACAAAACGCATCAGGTACCTTTCTTGAAGCTAAGCCAACCTAGGAGAGGCACAGGACCAATTCAAATATTCACCACTGTTATTGGGCGTGAGCAGGAATTGAACTCGGGTAGCTGGGTTTGTACAGCAAAGTCCTAACCACTGTACTAGCACTCACTACACTGCACAGCCAAAGACAAAGATCCCCCGTATAGCCTTAACAGACTGTTGGGGCAATTGTTGTTAGCGAGCACCTATGATGGCCGGCACAGTACACGAGAGCTTCGGTGTCCAATACCACGCACGGCCGCCTCTGTCTATCCAGTGGTGATGTTTACATCCCTCATCAAATACTTATTTGGGGCTAAGTCGACATAGGGGAGGCCCATGACCGGTTCAGATAATCGTCACTGGCTTTGGCCGTGACTAGGAATCGAACTCGTGTCGCCGCCACGTAGCACAGCATGCTAACCGCTACACTACCGCTGCCCCACACATTTACACACACACACTTACATTAAAAATGTCCCAACATACAATAGAAATGGGAAATCTCATTTGGGCATTGTGAATTGGTGCAACATGAACTGCATTGATAATAGACAAACTGCAGTGTGGAAGCTACTGTTGCTGTGTTTTATTGCACAACACAATGTTTCACAGCTCTGTGGCTGCAGGGAAACGTGAATGAGGTTGACGTGAGCCCAGGTGCATGCCTTTCATTATCCGGCACTGGCACCCCGATACAGACCGTTTCTCTTTGCCGTGCTTCACGATGCATTTCAGAACATCTTTAATGTTGAAATTTTGTTCTTGAAATTTCTCTTGGGTGTGCATGAAAATGAATTGTGTTAGGCATCATCGTTGGAACGTCAATGGCTCTTGATGATGTTGTCCAGCTGTTACAAATGATCTGCTCAATTAACACCGTGCACGTTGAATATCTCCGCACTTTGTCAGCTTGCTGGCCCAACCTATCACATTGGTAAACATCCCTCGTCTTCCGCTCCGATGGAACCCTAGTCTTTGAGCAGATCCTCTTTAAACAAACCGCTTTCGTGCTCGTTTGCACCAGCACCGCACACATGCAAATTGCTGTCTTTAGGGTATTACAGTGATAATGGCATACTGATGCACACAAATGTAGTAATATTATAGCACCACCGCCATATTCATATATAAGCATAATTGCTTACATACTCGTTGTTTGTGCAGCGGTAATTAGACAGCAATTACAGAAAGGTCATGCGTGTACTTGTGTGTCTGTGTTCCATATTTTGAAGGCTCTCTCTCCACCTCCCTATGCACTGAACTGACCTTAATCGAGTACTTGTTATTAAATGGCACAAGTCGGTAAATCTGTTCAGTCCACTGCATGCACAATATTGTCTTCAACTGCATGCTTACCTTTTCTTGCCGACTTGCAAACGTAGCCTGTAATCCCTGGTATTTTATAGTATGGCGGAGTATTTTTTAACGTCAAATTAAATTTCAACATCGAAAGACGGATGTCTGTTTTGGTGTGCATTTACACTTAGGCCATCGGTGAAGCCGTTAGCCTTCACAAACTACTAGCAATGCACAGACGCTGTTGATTTAAAAGGACAGGTCAGTCCAGCTGGTTTGTCATATACAATGAACGGAGTCAAAAGTTAAACACCAGGATGGAACTCATCCCTGTTGGTGACCCTTAGCTAGCAGTGGAAATTCCACATTTCTATAACAGTGTCAGTAAATCCATATGGCAACCACTGCTGACTTCCTACGAATTTGTAGGCTTTTCCTTGATTCTGGAAGTCAAATGAGTCAAGCTGATCCTAAACTTGGATGGTGTATTAAATATCAAAATTGCACACAAGAGAAAGTTAAGAAGTGTAAATACCCTCTCGTGAAAACCTATCATGCATCCTTAAAACAACAAACCATAACTGTATTCAAGCAGGCAGAGAAAACGCTATTCAGAAGCCAACAATATATTTTTCAAAACGTTTCAATTTCTATTCACATACAATGTGCACTGTGAGTAGTACACTATAACATTCAATCAGGTAATGGATATTTTGCTGCTTGGCTTCACTTGGAAAAGCTAGCCTCTAGTGAATTCATAGAATGACATGTGCAGCTTAAAGACTCTATCAAAAACCCATTCCAGTCTCCAAGGTTGTTGATGCTCGTGTAACAATATTGGAATGTCGTTCACGTGTAATGCATTATTCCCCCATATTGGTTAGATACTTTGTTGTGTAAATATTGCATGTGAATTGAGTAAACAAATAGTATACAAAACCTAATGAAGCTGAACATGAGATGGTAACATCACTGCCAGCCAGTTGCTATATATTCCCAAATGCCAAGAGCAACATCAACAGAAAGTGCACTTTAAAAAATACAGCTACCATCCAACAAAAGTACTGTAAACTCGGTTTTACACAGAACAAATTAATGTTGTTGCTACTGCTATTCCCATCATGACCACTCTCTCATCACAGTCACCCCTACCACTTTGGGTTATCCTTTCTATCAGCAAAACCTACCTCACCCTGGGAGCCCATGGCCTTGAGTGATGCTCATTTATGGATGACTAATATGCAGTTAACTCAGAAACAAATTACCGTGCACACTTTGGTTGACAATAAACCTGATCGTGATTTCTCACCAAGAACTTCAAAACATCCCAATCTCCGATACCCGACCACCCTACTAATTCTCTATGTCTGCCTTGAACAGACACTCCAAGCCTCACCTTCTCTATCTTAAATGTGTACATCGATGACTTTGTCACCACTTACACTGCTGTTGTTTACCCTGATCAATATCGAGAGGTCATCACGGCAATACCACTGATGTCACCACACCTAACTTTTGCTTATGGTATTTCTGCCAGATCCGGCGAATGCCGCAAAGCTGACACTGAGCTTTCAAGGTCCGCTCTTGGAGTGTGGTTACCATCTGGTTTAAAAGGCAATGTATGTCATTCATTGAACCAAGGTGATCTGTAGCTCAGCTTTTGTTCACATGGGAGTGGTTGCTGCAGCTTGCCCCTCCTGTTCGCAATGCCAGAAGCATGCGTGAAAGAAGATTTCCCAATAAGCTCTGCCTCCTGAGGGCACTTTTATACATATGTGTACAATGCAGATAATGCAAGAGCTCCAGGCCTTTATGGGCACATCTCATTCACCTACCTCCACTTTTTTACAATTTACTTTATGTGCCTCTGGAAAACACTTCCATTCCAGATAGTTACAGTATTTGTTAAATAAATTCTGCTGATTGTTATCACGTTGTCAATGTCTATTTCAATTGTAAAAGGCTTCTATATTCGTATTGATTTGTGGGGTAGGCCTTGTAATGATATGACCAAAATTGTGTCGTTAAGACCCTCCACCACCCATCATAACAAATACAATACAGCAATTGCCCCAAGTGCATACAGTGTGATATATTTTGTGTTGAGTTTGTTGTCCTTCCCCCACACCCCCGATTCGCATAGTTGGCTAAAAACTGTGCGAAAGAAGTTCAACGTACATGCACATACACCCTCCGATGCATCCGGGTGATCTATCCGGATGCTGGTGTTAACATATGTTGTATATTATTGACGCTGTCAAATTTAAATTGAATTCATTCCTTATTTAGAAACATGGCAATTTGATCAGTGATTCCAGCAATAGTTTAATAGTTTCAACAGTTACGGGTTATTTGTCATCTATGTCATTTTTTATTTCTACTATGACTTAAACCTCTCTATATTTGATATTTACTCTACCCATTACACTGTAAGGCTCGTTGAACATGCTGTAACTCGCCTCTCAATTTCTCAGCAGCTGACACAGTATTGACCTGGTGCATGAGTGTGTTGCTGAGGGAGAATCGTTGTTTTTTGATGGTTAAATTATTACATGTTTTCTAATGATACAACTTTTTTTTTTTTACCATGTGGATTATGTCCCAGCAGAACATCTAGGAAGGGTTGAATGCTGCCTTTCTCGACCTGCAAGGTGAACTGAATGGCCGGGATGTTGAGAATTAAGGTGAGTAGGAGAATTATATAATCTATCCCTCCTGCGGGGCGGATGTGTTATCCACAAATCTAAACAAATGAGTTGGTGTTTTATTTTATTTGGTGCATTTGTGAACAACAGCCATATCAGACATCAGTACATCTAAATCGGCATAATCATTGGTTCACTGCAGGTAAAAAAAACTTACTCCTACAAGGCGTGTTGTGAAGTTAAGAGATGTACATGTGCTCGGCATTTGTTGAAGCACTTACAGCTTCGGAGAAACAAAACCCTACATTAACTGTTTGGCCACATGGTCATCATCATCATCACGATCAATGGGTAGATAGCCCCATAGGTGTCCACTGCACGTTTCCCCATTTGTTTCCACTTTCCTCTGCCTTGTGCCAATATGCTATGAGACCTCCTTTACCAGTGGCAAATAGGTATTTACCCTTTCAACTGGTACAAAAACTGACACCTTTATACAAGGCATCATGTTTGCAATAACCACAACACAAGCAGTTGAGTTGTACGCCTTTTGGCGTCATCTGGTCCAACACCAATGGAGACTAGGCTCTAAGAAAAGCTGTCTCGGGTGTGGACCAATCAACTTCAAGGACAGTGCATATCATTATCATTATCAGAGTTGTTTCTTTTTGTTTGCATTTTGGTTGAGAGAATTGTTAAACTCACCAGTGAGCTTAAACAATAATAATTGGAGTGATTAATGGTTGTACGCCACGTGACAATTTTATTTATATGGCTATGTCAGGTAGTGGAGAATCTTAACAAAACACATTGGCTAGATCATTACATGGCCTAACCCAAACATCAATTATGAATCATATTGGCTGGAAAAACCTACGTGTTAAGTTAAAATGCATGTTGTTGGGCAAATATATGTTTTATTCTCAGAAATATAACAAATTAATGTAAATTATATTAAAATTGTGGTTTCATAAACCTGCATGCATGAAATTATATTTAAATCCTACAGATTTAATCAATGGATTCCGTTTGGAGTGAAAGAAATGAGGTTGTGAGAAAAGAGAGAGGAGTTGGATACCATGATAAGAGGGATTGTGATCGGGGTGAATGAATGCACTGTTGTAGGCTACCATAGGGCACAAGGGAGAAGACAACGCATCTGAATTTATGAGCTGGTATAAACTGCACACGAGGTAGGGACGAGTGCTGAGTTGGTGGAAGGCTGACGGGTTCGAGTGTGGAAAGTAAGAGGAGGTGGTGAGGAGGGGAGGGTGTTTTTTTATTAGAGGAAGAACACGTTATTATGTTGTGGCCTATGGCAATATGTGCTTGTATGTGTGTGTGCATGCGGGTTAGTGTACGTGGCGAATATCTGAACTAGTCCTGGGGCTCCCCTAGGTCAACTCAGCCTCAAATGAGTATCTGGTGCAGTGTGTCGTAAACATCGCCACTGGGGAGACAAAAGCGGCCAGGCGTAGTGCTAACCACCCACCCCCTCATGTGCCGTGCCGGCCTTCATAGGTGTTCGCTAGCAGCACTTGCCCCAACAGCCTGTTAAGGCTATACGGGGGATATTTGTCTTTGTTAGTGTCTCAGAAGAGCTGGGAATAACAATCGTGAGAATGTAACTCAGGCACTAAATGGATTAATAAGGATGGACGCTTGCATACAATGAATACTCATTGGAGAGATCAAGTGTACATAAGTATATATGTCCTGTAGTGTCTTCGTATAATAATAAAATACAGCTTTTTTCCAATCCCCTGCTGGACCAAGGCTTCATTATTACATCGTTGATCATTTGGGTTTCATCACGTTTGCCAGTGCGGGTTCATGAAGGGGGATGGGGGCAAAACCAGTTCAGATCTGACTCGCCACCGATGTTCGCCTAGGCTGGGAATGGAATGCAAATTGTCGGGTTCATAGTGCAGCGCACGAACCACTGCGCACCTGCATACATGAGTCAATAATAAACGCTAAAGAAAACTAATTAGAAACGTCGTATTCATCTCTCGTTATAACGACAAACATGTACCTGGTAATGATTCATGAACTTATTTACTGAGTTTCGACGTAATGGGCTTTGCTGGCAACATTCAGAGAGCTGGTTTCAACATTCATAATTTATTTGATGTAATTGTGTGCGTTATTTATACCTGAATAGTAGATTTCTTTGCTTTTTAATTCGTTTTTTTTGTCATTCATTGCATAACATTTAAATACTGAAAAATATACATTTATACCTACCTACCTACCTACACTTGTCACGACGGCTGCGACTCTAACCAGGACAAGCAGATTGAGAAACAAACGAACGAACTACCTCGATTTAAAGCGTTCGTGACTGCAGGGATTCATCTTCTTGGTTCTTTCGGTAAAGTCACGTAGAATAGAAGTAATAAAATAATAATAATAAAACATAATAAAATAATTCTCACGACGTTTCGGCCACAACGCAAGCAGCCGTCCTCAGGTGGAGAACAGGTCTGTCTTCTCGACAGACCTGTTCTCCACCTGACCTGTTCTCCATCTGTCTTCTCGACAGACCTGTTCTCCACCTGAGGACGGCTGATTGCGTTGTGGCCGAAACGTCGTGAGAATTATTTTATTATGTTTTATTTTATTTATTGTATTATTTTCATTCTACGTGACTTTACCGAAAGAACCAAGAAGATGAACTACCTCCACTTTCAACGTCTATTTTTTCATGTTTTTAGCGTGGCTATTAATATTTTATATATGTTTAAATGTTTGCTTCTTCATTGAAATTGATGTAGATTGTGTCATTTAATTTTGCAGAATAAAACTAATCTTTAAGCTTGTGAACCCGGGTGAGTTTAATATTTTATTACGAATTATGTAATTTAACTAAATGTATATTTATAATATTTGTTATATTCAGTGGCATTACCAAACATCTAAATATTGAGAATCTTAAAAAAAAACGCTTTCATAATCTTAGGCAATTTTACAGTGTCTAATGTAGGGGATGTGGATATGCAGCAGATGGTGGCCTAGAATTTAAACATCAATAAAGCCGTCTCGGAGCTATAATTTATGGCTTTAATTGACATAACATTGCTATAAGTAGTGTTTAAATTACAATGGTGTTATACTCAAATCGATAATAAATACGTGAATTATATTTCAAAAGTAACTACTTCAATAAAAATATAGACCTGGGTAATAATTGTCATATATTTCCTAGCTCATATTTGATTGTTTGATTTACTTATGTGTATTTTGTCAGTCTGCTTTCATGGGTTACTTTATAGACGCTTTAAACTACAGTAAAGTGTCTGGCATTACATCTAATTTGTTGGCAGCCTCTTATTAACACTTTTGGCATTGAGTGGTTGATTCATGGCTAATGAGGCACTAGTGTGTGAGCGCCTTAGACCTAAACAGTTTAACGCTTTTATGGGGGGGGGGGGAGTTCATGGCAAACCTTTTCCATAAAAGCTCCTAGCATGAACAAGCGGTCTCTGAAAAAACAAATCTATAGCTGGACTGATTCCACCTGCACTGCGCAGCTGATTTGTTCAATCGATATTGAGTAAAATTGCAACTTAATCTATTGCTTTCTTTCCTCGCGCTTTTTTTCTTACTCCAAATGCACACATTATTAAATGCTGTATTAGATGGGTTTCATTAACTCGTTCATATCCTTCAAGCCAGATGAGAACCCGTGTTTAGATGGCTCATCGCGGTGGACTCGGGAAAATACAGAGAGGAATTACAGGCACGAGTGAACAAATGATGTCATGTAACAAAATTGCTTAAAACACGCCAGTAAGCTTTTCAAAAACTTCATTGCAAATTATTTACGCTGCAAAATTACAAACGGCTGTACAGTGTTTAAGTTGCTGGCGCATACACGTCACGTGTGATCACCTGTTCTTAATGATTCTGGAGCAGACACTTTTTTATAATAAGGAAGGTTTAATAAGTAATGTAGGAAATTGATGCATTGCACCAAGTATCGCTTCTTAATGATGTATGCCAGGTTATATAATTGTACGAATGGTGCTATTCTTGCTGCACACGCAAAGCTAAAATGTCATTGTGCCTCAGCTCCAAGCACGTGGAGCATAATGAACGGCGATCGCTGCTCAAGTTCTGCATTCGGAGTTAGGGGCCGTCCATAAATGACGTCACGCGATTTTGGCCTCGTCACTCGGCGTCACAAAAAGTCAGACCCCCCTCAAATATGACGTCACAAAGCTCTGCCCCCCCCCCAAACCATATTTACATTTTGAAACTAAAACATGCTTCAAATCACTTGAAACTATTGTCATTGTAGTGCGTATTTAATGTGGCGCTGCACTCTGATGTTGTAGGACAAACACGTATTAAAAGGAGGCGTTGGAAAGCTGAAATTTAGCATAAATTTAATTTGAAAATATTCAACGTCTAACTAAAACTGCAGATGTTCAGAATATTATATTGAAATTATCTTATATTTTTAAAATATTAAAAGTAATTATAACTATTAAAAAATACTTTAAACTTTGTAGTAGAACGAAGCAAAATGAAGAGTACAATTATAACAATCACATATTCATTCCACATAATGAAAAGCCCTGGTAGAATCATTAAAATCTAAATGTTTAATAACAATCATTTTTTTTTTACAAAATGCATGCTTCTCCATTCTCCCATGGAGAAGCAAAACGGTCCTTCATGGAATAAATAAAAGGTGACCTCAGTAAATTTAAATAATCAAATAGTTAATAATGAAAATTGATCAAAATTAGTGTGATAACAATTATATTGTTTATATTTATTTAAAGTTGCTCATTTTGATGTGACGTGAAATTTATCAAACCCCCCCTCCCCCCCTCGCCACACATCGTCACAAATGTCTGACCCCCCTCTCCCCCCTAGGTGTGTGACGTCATTTATGGACGGCCCCTTAGGACTCGGCCCATGATAGGCTGCATACACTCCACCGCAAACCAGCAATGTTTCCTTTCCAGGGAAAGCAGTACAAATGGTAATCTACCTGGGTGATGCTTCGATTGCAGTGTTTGACTCATGACTAAGCGTATCATCATCCTCTCTGGGTTAATTAAAACATATAACACGTTGTGCAAAGTCAGCAGGAGTTGTCCTACGGGGAAAGACTTCCGACTAGCTGAAGGTCATCAACATTACAGTGAGGGAAAAAAGTATTTGATCCCCTGCTGATTTTGTACGTTTGCCCACTGACAAATAAATGACCAGTCTATAATTTTAATGCTAGGTTTATTTGAACAGTGAGAGACAGACTAACAACAACAAAATCCAGAAAAACGCATGTCAAAAATGTTATAAATTGATTTGCATTTTATTGAGGGAAATAAGTATTTGACCCCTCTGCAAAACATGACTTAGTACTTTGTGGCAAAACCCTTGTTGGCAATCACAGAGGTCTGACGTTTCTTGTAGTTGACCACCAGGTTTGCACACATTTTAGGAGGGATTTTGTCCCACTACTCTTTGCAGATCTTCTCTAAGTCATTAAGGTTTCGAGGCTGACGTTTGGTAACTCGAACCTTCAGCTCCCTCCACAGATTTTCTATGGGATTAAGGTCTGGAGACTGGCTAGGCCACTCCAGGACCTTAATGTGCTTCTTCTTGAGCCACTTCTTTGTTGCCTTGGCCGTGTGTTTTGGGTCATTGTCATGCTGGAATACCCATCCACGACCCATTTCCAATGCCCTGGCTGAGGGAAGCAGGTTCTCACCCAAGATTTGATGGTACATGACCCTGTCAATCGTCCCTTTGATGCGGTGAAGTTGTCCTGTCCCCTTAGCAGAAAAACACCCCCAAAGTATAATGTTTCCACCTCCATGTTTGACGGTGGGGATGGTGTTCTTGGGGTCATAGGCAGCATTCCTCCTCCTCCAAACACGGCGAGTTGAGTTGATGCCAAAGATCTTCATTTTGGTCTCATCTGACCACAATCTGAATGATTCAGAGGACCCAGTTGTCCTCTGAATCATTCAGATGTTCATTGGCAAACTTCATACGGGCATGTATATGTGCTTTGTTGAGCAGGGGGACCTTGCGGGCGCTGCAGGATTTCAGTCCTTCACGGCGTAGTGTGTTACCAACTGTTTTCTTGGTGACTATGGTCCTAGCTGCCTTGAGATCATTGACAAGATCCTCCCGTGTAGTTCAGGGCTGATTCCTCACCGTTCTCATGATCATTGCAACTCCACGAGGTGAGATCTTGCATGGAGCCCCAGACCGAGGGAGATTGACAGTTCTTTTGTGTTTCTTCCATTTGCGAATAATCGCACCAACTGTTGTCACCTTCTCACTAAGCTGCTTGGCGATGGTCTTGTAGCCCATTCCAGCCTTGTGTAGGTCTACAATCTTGTCCCTGACATCCTTGGATAGCTCTTTGGTCTTGGCCATGGTGGAGAGTTTGGAATCTGATTGATTGATTGCTTCTGTGAACAGGTGTCTTTTATCCAGGTAACAAGCTGAGATTAGGAGCACTCCCTTTAAGAGTGTGTTCCTAATCTCAGCTCGTTACCTGTATAAAAGACACCTGGGAGCCAGAAATCTTTCTGATTGAGAGGGGGTCAAATACTTTTTTCCCTCATTAAAATGCAAATCAATTTATAACATTTTTGACATGCGTTTTTCTGGATTTTGTTGTTGTTATTCTGTCTCTCACTGTTCAAATAAAACTACCATTAAAATTATAGACTGATAATTTCTTTGTCAGTGGGCAAACGTACAAAATCAGCAGGGGATTAAATACTTTTTTCCCTCTGTATATTCGACATTCTAGTAGGGAGACACTTTGAGCGTATTCCTGAGGAAACTCTCAGCCCGTAGAGTGAAACGTTGGACATAATGCCGAACAACACGATGTACAACCCTGAAAACCCAATGTAGAGTTAGCGCACCGCGATAAACCTTTTACAGCAGACACTTTGATGTTAACTTGACTTGATTAAAATGCATCCAGAGGGGTTAAACTGTGAAATGCAACACAGTAATAAATAATTGTAGTCGATGTTCTCTTGTGCACACATCTAATATCCCGTTAATAAAACTTTAACTTTCCTTCGTGGCATTTCATTACTAACGTCTAATTTTAATACCACAATATTTATTTTGAAAAGAGGGAACAGTTACTTTAATCTAATTTTTTTATTTGCACATATATTAGCTTTTGGCACGAGTTATGTATATGTATAAAAAAAAACTATAGCCACTACTGCCAGTATCTGTATTGTGTTATAACAAACGGAATAATAAATAAGAAAGCAGAGTTCTCAATCCACAAATGGACGAAAGCCTCCCCACGGTCAATGTGGGGAGACTCAGCGTCGGTTGGGGAATGTGGGGAGGGGCAGGACCCGTTCTGATATCACGTTGTTTGCCATGGTCAGGCATCAAACTCTGGTCGACCGATTCAAAGTGAAGCACGCTAACAATAAACCACGCCGCTCTTCAGTGGGCTAAAGTAGTGAACTATTTGTCTTTTGTCAACGTGACCCTTTTTTTGCTGATTGGCCGTGTCGGGTGGTGGAGGGTTACGACACATTTATAAATAACGTGATCTAACCCAAAAACGTTTATTATGAATACTTGCATTAGACAAAAGCAAGTGTCAGCCATAACTAATAAGAATGCTTGAGGAGCCATTTCATTTTTTGTGCCGTAGTCCATGTGGGATGCGGAGACCGTGGAGGGAACATGGTGGCTGTAAATGAGATGCCCCGCAGAATTTACAGCAAACGTGGTGGACGCTCACTCACTAATTAGGTCCCCAGTGAGAGGTGCTTCCGCTCTTGCAGAGTTTTTTTGTCTCTTGTGAGATGACATTAGTGAAGGAGGAGGAGGCATGGGTCCGAGTGCTTTTCTGTTTACTTTCTTTCAGAACAAGTTCGAGTTCTACTTTAGTTCCTTACAGGAAAATACAAAGATTACAGCTTTTGTAGTTTTCCTGTAACTCACCGATGCTGTTAGTGGTATATTAGTTTAACACATAGGCTTCCGCTACCAATATGATCCATAAGATAGTTTTTTTGGGTTAGATCGCGTAAATATAAATGTGTCGTTAAACCCGCCACCACCCGACACAGCCAATTAGTGGGGTTTGTCACATAAACAGAACATGCCAATTCATTACTAGTACAGCACACTGGGCTGTTGGAGAGCAAATCCACAACATTTACCATCTGAGTACGACGTTTCACCAATAATTACAACGAGCATCATGAGGCGGACAGGCAGATTTTTTTGATTTTTTTGCCAGTAATTTGTACTCATTGTAAATGTTGTGGATTTGCTCTCCAACACTGTGTGCTGTACTAGTTTAATAAAGGACTTTGACGACACACAGCTTAGTCTCCGTCTCTGTCTTTATTCTTGTTATGCCGTTCACATTCCGCCAGTCCCGACCGTGGACCGGCTGTTCCACTGGTTGCACTTCCGCACACCGTTGGCTGCCAGTGTGCTTGGAGCCGTCTCCAGCCACATGGCCGATGGCGCTGGAGACCTTCCACGGCTCGACGTGGTCCCACTTCGAGTCTATGCCAACTGCCACGAGCCTCTTCCGGATCCCCCTTGTATTCCCCTCTCTCGTCATCCCGTCTCCACCTTCCACCACGCCCTTTCCGAACCTTCCAGATCATGCCCTTCACTTAGCGCCCCCCCCCGGCTCCGCCCCTAGGCTCCGCCCCTGATCATCCGGGCATCCGATTGGACCGGAGGTGGGCGGTGGACCTCCCCATACGCTCGCATTACACTAGTAACGAATTATTATTTGTTTCTTTCGGTTAAGTCACGACTAAAGATAAAATAATAAATTAAATTAAATAATAGAATACGACGTTTCGATTGCAACACAAGCAATCATCATCAGGTATAATGAAATAGCGACATAAAATCTAACCAGAAAACTATAGACAGACATATTAGCAGACAGATATCACCAAGATACATAGCGAGAGCAACACAGGTAACAGAGAGGGGTGATCGTCTCTGTGTGGTGGCGTTAAATAGACAGAGGGGGGGGGGGGCGGAGGCAGAGAGAGGGAGGAGGGTTAGAGAATAAATTAGCATATCAATGAGTGGTCAACAGACGTGGTGCTGCGAATGCGATGGCACGGCAAGCAAGCCTGAAAATCAGGAGAAGCATGTATCTTGGTGATATCTGTCTGCTAATATGTCTGTCTATAGTTTTCTGGTTAGATTTTATGTCGCTATTTCATTATACCTGATGATGATTGCTTGTGTTGCAATCGAAACGTCGTATTCTATTATTTAATTTAATTTATTATTTTATCTTTAGACGTGACTTAACCGAAAGAAACAAATAATAATTCCTGCAGTCACGAAAGTTCTAAAATTAAGATTGAACCACTTCTACGGGGAAGTTTTAAGCTTATCTTTTTTCTCTCTCTCTGGCGACTTGTTTTCTCTGCCTGTGTCCTCTCTTTAGATTGTTCACACTTAAATTCTAACTTAGCAATCTTTGAAATACGTAATCAACCAGGCTATGCGTTAATTGTGTGTTGACCGACCCTCTGTGTTGTATTACATTACATTTCGATATTTTACTAGGTTATTTAATTTTAGTGTGTCCTCCTCCTGATTTTCAGGCTTGCTTGCCGTGCCATCGCATTCGCAGCACCACGTCTGTTGACCACTCATTGATATGCTAATTTTTTCTCTAACCCTCCTCCCTCTCTCTGCCTCCGCCCCCCCCTCTGTCTATTTAAGGCCACCACACAGAGACGATCACCCCTCTCTGTTACATGTGTTGCTCTCGCTATGTATCTTGGTGATATCTGTCTGCTAATATGTCTGTCTATAGTTTTCTGGTTAGATTTTATGTCGCTATTTCATTATACCTGATGATGATTGCTTGTGTTGCAATCGAAACGTCGTATTCTATTATTTAATTTAATTTATTATTTTATCTTTAGACGTGACTTAACCGAAAGAAACAAATAATAATTCCTGCAGTCACGAAAGTTCTAAAATTAAGATAGTAACGAATTGGCACGTTCTGTTTACATGACAAACCTTGCTAAATGGCTGTGTTGGGTGGTGGCGGGTTTAACGACGCATTTATATTTACGAAATCTAACCAAAAAAACTACATTATGAGTGGTATATTAGGTTTACCACCATTGCGTTTCCTTAAAATAGCTTTGTTTTGTGTATTAAACCCCATATTGTATATGTAGAGTTAATAAATAAGGCTAATAAATTACTCATGACGACATTTAACCTCGAGTAGCTCTCCAATGTGTGTTTCTAGTTGTACCACGGGTTGTTTGTTATGATGTCCAATGCTTCTGAAGAAGCTCCCAGCAAGTGGAGGCAAAATGTCGGACATCGTGCCAAACAACACGCGATACGACACGAAATCACATTGGAGAGTTGTACAGCACAACCGTTATAATATTATATACGGTAGTAATTTAAACTTTTAAAAAACATGGCGAGATATATATTATTGTCAACGAAATTAAATTGTATTCATTAATGTTTGTCATGTTAAACACTTGTCGGGGAGATTCAAACAGAAACACACAGCAGGTTATTCTTACAAATTGTCTTCTGTATTAGCAAAACTTAAATTATTAATGACTGAAAACACACTGACCTTTCAATTGTGCTCGATGACAAAATGTAAATAATAAATCCTGTAAGAAATTTAATTTTAAATATTATTACCACTATCCTTCACTTATTGTGTCATAGTTGTCAGAGTTGTAAATAGTGTTTTGATGATGTTCATTATTGCAAATAAACTATTGATGAATTGTTGAGACATTACTGTGGGCAGGAATCAATCAGCCAGTCAATCAATAGCCTTTATTTGTACCAAGTGAGAACCCATTGAGACAACATTGAGATTTGGAGAAATTCATTGTGCAGGAGACGTGCAAATATCCAATATTCCAGGATAGGATGTTATGGAAGAGAAAAGTGGAATGATATATATTTAAAACAATCACGCAACTGGCATTGAATCTTAACATCTGATTTCATATGTATGCAGTGCGTTACCACAATAATGTCTTAATCAAACTGGGGTTCATTAATCAATATGATTTGCAGGCATATTTGTGATTGATTTCTATGGCTTAGAAATTATTGGAGCCCAGCTGTGACAGCAACTAATCATTGCTTGACATTTCCTTTGCAAAAAAATGAATAGGTTCCCTATCATAATAAAATATATTTCCACATTTGTGCATAAGGCATTAAACTAAAGCATGCGGGTCTTTTTAGCTCTCTTTTTATAGAAAATGTATGCGATAAGTGTTTCCTTTCAGTTGAACGACTCACTCATGCTCATAATTTACATAAATAGTGCATATATGTTCAGTACTCTACTTGATGTGCATTGCCATCTGTATTTGTATTGTCTGCTTTCTGTGTTTCTATATTTATTCCCATATCCTATAATGTATTGTTGTTTTTTTTAAACACATTTCATTATATATTCCGAGGATTGCATGCGATACCTGTCAACAAATCAAAATATATATTTATAACCAGGTGTATACATGTGTCATGTTTTAAAATATAATATAATTCTACCATTTTATTTTTTATGACTTGGTTTCATCATTGAATGCCACAACATATATTTCAATTCAAAAAGGACATTTGTAGAAATCCAATGGAACAGCTGAAAACGAGATGATAGCCGGCAATGTCGTAGCGTACCGTGCCCTCATGTGAACACGCGGCTTGCATCTGTAGAATGTTCTGTGGAGGCCTGTGGGGAGACTTTAGCTTCACGCTGCATATTGGCAGCGGTGAGCCTCAGTACTATTTACTCGCCATTTCTGTGCTGCTCTGTCCAAGGAATGGATGATCCCATTAGTATGCTTGGCATGCCTTAGAAAGACTGACAGATGTTTCTAAAGAACGTTAAGAAAACGTGCGTGTTTTTTTTCATTATAATTGATCAGCTGATTACAAAATAATATTCACAACCACATTGCACTGAATTGAACATTTGTTTTACGTGGGATTCCTCACGCGATAGCCTGCAACAGCCCCCCCGCCCCCCACCACGGGGAATTACCTACCAAGATGGAAATACATTTCAAGTTGGCGTGAACGAAATGAGCATTGAGAGAATACGTCACACAAGGTCTGCAAACTTAAATGGGTACGTGCCTCACTTAAGAATAGATACAATATATTACTGTATATTTTAGGGGTACTTTATCATCTATAATGACCAAATCGCACGGAATCTGACCGATGAAGGCAGAGCTGAAAGGCTAAGTAGGCTCTGAGCCTGGATTTTGACGACCATGCACAGCATATGTGGTGAGCAGTGCAGCATAATCCATTAATATACTCCACTTCTATGCTGCAACGTTTATGCTCAGCTGACCATTGTGGTGAAATATGGTCGATTAACACCCACAATATGCATGCTATGTGGAAGCCCTCATTCGGCAATATATTGGGATGTACATGTACACTTTACACAGAACCGGCCCTAGACCTTTGGGGGCCCTAAGCAAAATTTGGTTGTAGGCCCCTTTGATGTATGATTTTTTTCACCCACTAGCTTGCAGTGACTCTAGGGGGCCCTCTGTTGGCCACGGGGCCCTTTGCAATTGCAAGGGTCGCTTAGTGGCTGGGCCGGCTCTGACTTTACACATGTAGTTTTGGTGATCTGTGCCTAACGCCTGACACTGTGTACACTGAATGGGACCTTTTTGCCAGTATCAAAGTATAAAAAATAAGAATAGGGGTTGTCCTTTCTGGCAATAAAACAGGTGTTAAATGTAAAACCTCTTCATATTTTTCATACTTTGATACTGGACAAAAGGTCTCATTTTAAAGCTGCTCACCCCGAGCTTTAAATGCTCTGATAGTGGCGTTGTCTTTGTGCTGTTCGCCTTTTGGCGTTCTCTGGTCTCGGCCCTAAAGAACGCTGTTTATGGTGTAGACCAATCAGTTTCAAGGACAATGGGTATATTATATTTGTTTGCATGTTCACCACAAGTAGTGTGGTCAATACATGCTTCATTCCTAGCAAAATATTTCATTTGGCGTTTGAACATCTTAACACCTGTTTTATTGCCAGAAAGGGTAAACCTATTCTTATTTTTCATACTCTGTACGTTGTGTGTAACGCTGGGTATGCTACCTGTATTTTCACGCAATTTTTTATATTTGTTTGGTTTTCATGACAGGCTTATTAAACTTGTAACTAATTATTAGTTTCCTACAAGAATAATACATTTTCTCCCAAAATCTACCAGCGCCACTTTTGATAAAAGCGCCATTACAGAATAATACGAAATAATCTATTCAGTTAATTTGTGTGACAATAGTTTTTTTTGGCCATTAAATAGAAATTGAAATGAAGCAGAACATGAAAATTTGTCAAAATTAGTGAACACCGACCTCTCCCCTTCTGGTCAATAATAAAGCCACTTTTTTCAAATTCACATCAATTCAGAATCCAGCAAGTTATTGTAACTGAGTGCAAATTCATTTTGGTAAAAGCGACCTTCTGCTCACATTTTTTGCGAAAATTAGTGAACACCGGACCTGTCCTTCCAGTTTATATATAGTTTTTTTTGGTATTCACATCAATCCAGAATGCAGTAAGTCGATACTTATAAGAATGAAATAATTCCTACAGCAATTATACATTTGCAACAAATATGAGTCGAGAACCACGTGTTACATTTTTATTATTCACTCTCACAGGTGAGGACAATTTTCAGTTTGGGAAAACAATGTTTGATTGAAACATTTCCTTTACTTTCTTCTTGGTAGAAAGGTAAATCAAACAGCTCTTACAACGCTACGATAAAGGTGATTTACAATTGTAATTTTTTATTGACAGATTTGTAATAAATTACTCTCAGAAAGAGTAAATTACATTCAGTTCATTACATTCCCTAATTTAGATTTATCTCAGATTACTACAGAAGAGTCAGCAGAAGAAAGAAGACGTCGATTAAACAGAGAAAGACAGCAGATACGGTGTAATCGCCAAAGTAAAGAAATACTGGATCCTTTACGACGTGAAAATACCCGTCATATGACTGGCAATTACACTAGTTGTTTAATATTACAGTTGCACATTACATGACACCTCTGAAATCGAATATATTCTCACACATTCCATTCGATATTAATTGCTGAATCTATCCATCGCGAGACCTCGAGTAAATGTAAAAGATTATATAAAAGCAGGAGCAAAAGATGTGTTCTGTGGGGGTATATCTGGTTGTAGGGGTTTGAGGTCAATTCTAGCTTTGAAGCTTTCGTGACTGCAAGGATTCATATTCTTAGGTTTTTTCGGTAAAGTCACGTAGGTAAAACATTACAATTAATAGGTAGGCCAGGTTGAGTCACAAACCGTACCTCTCCATAACAAAGTCTCACCCTCTTAAGCCTCACCTTACCATATGAATAAAAAGTGTGCTGTACTTGGCCCTGCCCCCCTCTCCAACCATTATATAAACGGAGTGGTAGCTCCTGCAATCTCTCATTTACTTGATACAGCTGTCGTGGCTGTGACGGTTCCACCTGAAGACGGAAGCTTGTGTTGCCTCCGAAACGTCGTGATTTTTATTTTATTTTACTTTTATTCATTTTAATGTTTAACCTACGTCACTTTACCGAAAAAACCTAAGAATATTTTGAGGTAAAATTGAGCTTGTGGGAAGGTTGGCATGGTAAATTATAGTCTTTTTTCAAAGCCCCTAATTTGCACTGTATGTTTGACTGAGTTGCCTTAAGGAATATTGTGCATCAGCTTCAATCGGCATTTGAGTGGTAAAAGAAATTGTCTATTACCACACGCAACATGTTTTAATGTGTATCGTGTGATGGTCTATAACTGGATAGCGAACTGCTGCGAGCACTGAAGGGCAACCAGCCTACACCGAGAGTATATGTGCCGGCGGGTGAGACAATAGAGGAAATGAGAACCTTCAATGTCACACCGGTATTTTAGCCCGCAGCCTGGATGCCTCGTATGAAGACCATTGAATATGAGTCGAGAATTGTCTTGCAAGACTGACCAGGAGAAAAGAGGGCAGAAATCACATCAACCCACATCAGTCTGGCCTGGAATTTCTTTCACAATGTATTCTGGATGTTGGGATCCATTACACCGATTATGTTGCATGCAACCTCCCACACATATGGTTGGAACCGTTGGACCAATGTTGGCTCAACGTTCCATGTTTACTGGGCTATTGGTGTTTAAATATAAATGCTTACTAACAGTTAACATAATACAGGTGAACGAAATGTATTGTGTGCATTATTAAAGATGTTCTTACAATTCAACTGAGACGAATCAATTACCTGGCCTGGCCTTGCAGTTCGATGGTTGGAGCACTGTGCTATCGTGTCTTTCAAAACATGAAAACGTTGAATTTGTATTTATTTATATGGGTGGAGAGTTGTCGAGATACTTCTGGTTGATTGGCGGGGTTAAAGTCCCTTCTTTACCAATGGAAATGGTATTGCTGGAAAAATGTAATAATGGAGGCGTGACGAGGTGGTGGGTAAAGAGAGTTTGAGAAGGTGCGGGACTTACAAATGAAGACAGAGGTCTATCAGTGAAGCGTCACCATATTAAAGATAAACGCAGGCTTTCTTCCCATTTAAATTACAAAGACGTTTGACAAGGACCTTTCCTTACATTTAATTAAAATGACATTTTAAAAAAGCAGTGGGTCTTGAGTCACTGATGGGCGGTTTGGAGGGCAGGGAGACCTGATCACGACATAGCACGAAGGGTGGCTCCAGTCACCACTGAGAGGAGAGGGCCCTGAGTGTGGGAGGAAGGTCATGGGCAGCATCGCTGCTTTTGTCCTTGGCCCGGTGTTGCTCTGCGGCCTGAACGGCCCTTTTTTATCGCAGGGAATGAGGATCACAGAAACTCCACTTTTCACTGCCCACACCCCCTCAATATGTTGGGCTCATTTGGGATTTTCTCCAGCTCTCTATTTCAACTTCAGTGGCATAGCAGTGCAGTGCTGGAATGGAGAAATCTAATATTGAGCATAATTTTAAATATAAATGCAATGCATTCCATTTACGCATGTATTGCTTTTTTGTACTTGTTTCAAAGAGAATGCATGCATTCAGGTGCTGGTTATGACATAGCCTATTTAATAAAATTGACAAATGGCTGCCGCTTTTGTTTGTAATTTGATTTAGCACCTTAAGTTGCATCTAATAGGATTTGGCTGCGGGTCACGTGTAAGGAATGCTTCTTGCTGAACAGGTCTTGCTATTTTTATTCTTAACAAAAAAAATGGCAAAACACACGCATCCTTCATCTTCAGAGCATAACATTCATGGACATCCTGGAAAATAATGGCAAACATTAGAAAACAATTAAATTGAGTTGTATTCATGCGTGTAGAATAGATATTGGAGGTTGAGGCGATGAGTGTGAATGTAAGTCAGGTTATAGATGTGTAATTGAAGTGTACCAACGGGAATCGAAGCAGAAGATGTAACTTGGGTGCGTTTTGTTCCATGGCATGCTTAGCTTGTGATTATACCATTATATAAAATCAGATTCTTCAACATCACAACCTTATACGTTGTTTTAGTAAAATATGTGCATATGAATATATCCATAAATCGTTCAGAGTTGAGAATGACAAACATCATTTAACCTCCACATAGCTCTCACGTACTGTAAGACACTGAGCACTACTTAGCATAACGATTATTGATAGGCATAAATGTGTTATTCTGAAGAGCAAAAATAATTGATTTAATTTGTAATTCGTGTGGTAAAAAAACGTGCTCTCGTTATTTCATTGATGAATGTGAAACGGCAGTGCCACGTATACGTGTGCATGTATGGTGATTTGTGCAATAATGGGAAGCGGTAGTGTAGTGGTTAGCCAGCTGCGCTACATACCCAGCGACCCAAGTTCAATTCCTGCTCATAGTCAAGACCAGTAACGATTATCTGACTCAGCCTTAAATGAGTACCTGATATGTAAACATCGCCACTAGGGAGACAAAGGCGGCTTGTCGTGGTGCTTGTCAAACACCCCCTCGTGTGCCGTGCTGGCCTTCATAGCTACTCGCTTACAGCACTTGCCCAAAAAGTCTGTTGAGGTTATATGGGGGGTCTTTGTCTTTATGCATTAGTCAGGTCGAACGCACCAGCATGTCACTTTGCCTCGCCAATAAATCCAAGATTTTGAGTTATATTGGCAATTCCAAAGACGAGCACAATTTACTAATGCATATCGATGGCATTTAACTCAAATTATAAAGTAATTCTATGTATTTTATGTTTTTCGAACGTAAATGTTCAGATTCATTTATCAAAGTGACAACAAATTGCAAGAATAATTACAGAAATTTCCCTGTTTTAATATCATACCTACTTCCCAGATACACGCAATACTCTAATAGCACGTGAAACATTCCAAAGCAGTTTTTTTAGCATTGTTTCTCACCATGACAGACGAATCTTCTGCTTGAGTACTATAATCTCCAATCAGGATTCAAGCGCAAGTCTGCGTGAACAGAGGCTGTAAAATCAGTCTGCCGGCTCCCACGAGACAAGACTGTCGTGGATTGCTTGGGTTTCAACGTGTGCCTACTTGCCATATTCATATCCTCAGCTGCATGGATGGATTTAAACATATACATGCCTTATGCAAACATTAAGGAACAAATAAAATTTTATTTTAGTAAATGGAATAAACCATTCTCGTCGATTGGTGAATTTGTGAAGATACAGAATATTTTCGAGAATGGCATGTGGATGATAGTGCAAATGAAGAAGCAATAAAAGCAGCTTAGAGTGCGATAGCACACTTCATGTGAGATAAGACCAGCTGCCATTGTATAGTGCACCGATGCCAGTCACAGTTGGATGCCACACCAATGCGGATGTGTTTATGAGGCTCTTGTTATTGCTCAGTGAATGCTTAATGATGCACTAATAACAGTAGCGCCTGAACTAAAATAAACATTTTATAACCACAAGCAAAATTCCAGTCGTATTTATTGCTGTTTAGCAAAGTACTATGCCGAGCCAAATGTAGGAAGACCGTAATTTGAAACGTGTCTGTGATACAAACATTATCGATTTATTTTGGCATTAGTTAACAATGACAATAAAATTGTAAATACTCTTTCTCCTGCCCAGCCATCTGTGCGTGGTCTGGTTTACAACATCCTTAAATACACAGCCAAGATATAAAAAGCTGACCTGTTGGAAAGCCTTTTGCCCGTCCAAGGACGGGTGTATTGTAGTAAATTTTGAAACTGGCAAGCGAAAAGCAGACCGCGACGTGATATTCATTGCATCAATTCGTGTGCAATTTGTAAGGGCGCGTTGACACAGACCTATTTCATTTGTAAGGTTATAATTCTTTGTTCATCATGACGTCCTCTTTACTTCTATGTCTCAATAGCGTTACGGATATCGCGTGACGTGAGGGTTCTGCCTTTGTAGTGAGGGTTGTAAGTTGACGCCGAGGAGGGGAGAGGAGGCGCCTCGGCCCCCCAAGTATAGTGACGTCAGCCGCTAATTATTATGAATTGGGGGAAGGGGTGTCCATTTGGAGGACGTCACCTGCTCATGAGTATTAATGAGGGGGGCTGGTCCATGTGGAGTGCCTTCACAAGCGTTGACAGACATTCCTGGGTGATTCTAGTAGGGATGGGGGGGGGGTCCATTTGGAGGGCGTCACCTGTTAATGATTATTAATGATGGGGGCTGTTCGATGTGGAGTGACGTTACGTGATCATGATTATTAATGAGGGAGTGTCCATGTGGAGGACGTAACCTGTTCATGATTATTAATGAGGCGGGCTGGTCGAGGTGGAGTGACGTGATGAGCGTTGCACACAGACATTTTTGGCTCATTATAGTCGATAATAATAATGGGGAGGGTGTCCATTTGGAGGACGTCACTTGCTCTTGATTTTGATTTAGTGTGCTGATCTTAAAGGTGGAGTGACTCATGCAGCCAGCTATGGCTGCAGGGTTTTGGTAGTACATGTTGTTTATGCCATTTATTGTGAAAATTCTGTCACAGTTCCTATGATTGCTTTTTCATTGCTTTCATGGCTTTATTTTGGTGATTTCGAAAAGTTTATTGGTTTAGCCATGTTTGTTTGTTGTAGTACAGAGTTAGACTGATGGCCTTAATTTAAGCTGTCTTGTGGTTGTTGTTGTTGTTGTTTGACTTGCATCCCACTGGGATTTTTGCACACAGCGTTGGTGTACGGTGTTTTTTCTGCAATATTTTGCTGTCTTTTCTTGGATTTTCTGTTTGCACTTAGTCACATATTCACTTTAAGATGTTTTTTTGTTCATGTTTTTGTTTTTTGTTTGTTGCGGTTGCACCCGATTCAAGAGCTGAATGGCTCACAGGGCTATACCTAATAAATGAACTTGAACTTGAATTAATGAGGGGGCTGTTCGATGTGGAGTGACGTCACGAGAGTTAAGAACAGACATTCCTGGGTGATTATAGGAGGTATTTAGTGTTGAAGGTGACCTAAATCTCTACCCCTTATGGCCATAAAGTTTCAATTCATTCATTTCTGTTCGTTACAAAAACAACAATTATTGTAATGGGAGCATTTTAGAGAAAAGTTTTAAACCAGAAAGTACATTTTGTAAAGGTTTTATAAAGTGTGACATATATATGTAACATTCTGAAATTGTGCAACATACTATTCTATCATCTTTTTTCTGGACAATCGCTCGTATCGTCTGAGTATGATGGTGACGCCAGGATAGTGTATACTTTCTACATTTTTGAAACATACATGAAATATTAGCAAACATACATTTTATATTCTGCTCCATGGCAGGTATGGGGGTGTTGATTACACAGCAACTTCCTGAAATGGTGTTGAGTTTGGTTACGTGACCAGGAAGTTATGATTTAAGATTCTCTAAGCCATGCGGCAGGGTGTCAGCCATTACACCGAGTACAAAATGGAGGCACAAATAGCCTCTCAGTGAAGACAGGTGCATCTGTTCATTGTGGGACTTTAAGAAGCATTTTCTGTAAGTTCGTTTATGTTCTTATAATACTTGGAATGCTGTTATAATGTTAGGATTGACGTTATAATGCTGTAAATGCATTTATAATGCTGTCATGATAAATATGAGGTCTAGTTAACAACGAAGCCTGCCACTTGCATTATTTTGAATGTTACTTATAGTTGGATTAGTAGAGCCAGACTTGTACCCATGTAACTTTAATGCGATCTTGAGAGCAAGGATGAAGAAGTATCTCATCCACAGTTCAGTGTTATGTGCAGCGCTGTACATTTAGGCTGCAGTATGGTGATTACACGATTGTGACCTTATTTAACACAGTAGCTTATGTAGGTGCCTGGTCCATTTAGGACCTATTGTTGAGTTTCATGTTATCTAAGACAATTTTAGGATGCTTCTTGTGTTCATTCATTGTATCGATATTGCAAGTATTAACAGATGCTGTATTTTTTGCTGTGTTTTCCCATCAGTTTTACCTCGTTCTAATCATTAAATACATCGGAGTCAGATTTTCACCCTGGCTCTGACAGTTTATTGAATGCGAGGTTAACTACTCGGATAGTGGTGCAATGCAGTGCACAGCGTGGCTGAGACATTTTATTTCAGGAGTGTTTTACATATGTCCAAGATAATGAAGAAACTAAAAATGGATTTTAGAGATTTAATGTACAATAACACGGACACCACAAAACATAGAATATTTTAAGAGAGTTACGGAACTAATATCAGCAAATGAGACTTTAATCACTATACGTCATAATTATAAATGGTTTCAAAATATATTGACTATGCAAACTATTAACAAGTGCCTATAAAACAAACTAGTTTGCTTCTATTAATATATAAAAAAGATTGTGGGTTTTAATTTGTAGCATTGCAGTTTGGAATATTGTACATTATAGAGTGCAGAAAGAAGCAGCTGTAGCATGTTTATTGAGACGAGTTTGATTCTTGGCCTCGGATAAGATGAGTGGCTCGTGTGGTATTTGAACCTGTCCTAACCCTCTCCTAAGTCAAATAAGGCTTACATGGCGTCTTATACAGTATACACACAGCACTTGCAATGGATCACTGTGGCGGTATGGGTTTGTGAATTACATATTTATTCATGAAACTCCAAAACATGCTTTGCTGGCAGATGGACAGGAGAAGAGAACACTGCAAGTGGGATCTTGAATCTGTTTGGATATTTGATTATCTCCTTTAAGCATCTATTTTCTTTGGGTACCCCATTTTCGCCCCACATGCAAAACTTTGAAAACGAGTATTTTCCTGGAACACAACCTCTTCTGCATCATCTTCATCTTCTTCATAATCATCATCCGCATCCTTATCAACAGCAGAAGCAACATCGGCAGCAAAGGCAAGTGGAAACAAAAATATCATTGTCATTCTCATCAACCTCACCATCAGATGTGTTAATAGTTATTCACATCATTATGAAAATTATCATTATTAAACTCATTGTTACCTTCATCACAGGCATGATCAAAACATCATAATCCAGATCATCATCTTTCATCTTCACCATCACTTTTATCTTCTGCACGTGCGCGTGCCTACCTCCATCCTGTCACTTTCCGCAAAGTTTGGAGCAAAACAAATCTGCTTTAAATGATGTGCAGGCATTCCACAAAATTTGGAGGCAATGGAGGCAACCTGAATTATGGCTAAGTGACTCACCGTGTCCTGCCAGTGCTGCCTGCGCAAGCCATCCCCTCAGTGTGATTGACGTGATTCTACATGACTGAGGAAAGTTTTCACATTCGCTCAAACTTTTCTCCATCGTTGGCCTCACCCCATCTCTAGCATAACCCTGGCCACTAAGGGCCATTGCACGCTTGCAGTATACACGGCTGCAGATGTGTGCAACTAGCCACACATATACTGCAACAGTGGAATGGAGCAAATTTTCTATAAAATCTGTAATTCCACCAAAAAATGAAAGAATGGCAGCCAGTAAGGATTCATGAACTGAGGTTCCTCTTGATAATTGTGACCTGAACTACTAAATTCCTGTTGTAATGTTGAGGCATTAGATCATTGTCTTTGTGCAATTTTATATGCATGTAGTGACACAGCGCTTACTGTTATACAGCAACTGGAACTGCAGGTGGACACTTAGCGCACACGCCATTGAGCATATACACGGGTGTACCGGCAGGGCAGAGGAACTGGGGCAAGGGTCACGGTAGACCTCGTGGGGAGGCTCCTGGAACCAACTAGTGGGTTCGAGAAGGGAGGCGCGGCTAGGGCATAGCCAAGCCGCACCGAGGGAAATATAAGCAGCGGAGAGCAAGAACTCTGGGCTGTCGGTTCTGGGAGTGGAATCGTCGTCATCATCGCCGCCTTTGTCGCTGCCGCTTTCGCTCGATCATTGTAAGGCTGTACAGTAGTTGGCTGTCTTGGTCAATGCTGTCGGTAGAATGTGGACAGGGTCATGTCTGGGCCGGATCGTACGGCAGCATGGTCGTGGGAAAGAGGGCGTTGGTAGCGTGAACACAATAAAAGGGAAGGACGGTGCTTCCTGCGGTGACCTCGTCTCCGATTGAGTGTGTGCATGACACACGCTACCCACACATACACACAAGCCTCGAGGAGAAGGAAAAAAAGACCTACAATACTACACGCGTATAACAACACACATAGAGGCCCCAGGATGTGAGCAGATATCTCTGTCCTCAAAAATATTCAACACAAAAAGTGAACGCAGGCTAGAGCGATGTAAGTTACAATTGAATATTGCCAAAGCGAGCACAAAGATAATTATAAGTAATACCAACACAACTAACATAAATAGTTCACAATAATTTGCACTGATTTTAAGTATATAATTAATCATTGGAAAATAAAAAAAACATGCAATGGATGTTGCCACAATAAATTAGATAAATAAACAGGGGTGTATATTGACGACAGGGCTTGAGCCATGGTGATTGTGACTCAACACGAATAAAGTCCAGCACAATCCTCTGGCTTTCCAGGCTTTTATCATCTGATGTATTAATTGACTCGCAAGTTTTTACACTAACGGTGGGCAAAGATACGTGACCGATCTAATAATATGCGTGAATGGAATATAATGGGTGCAGCCACACACCATTCATTACTAAACCAGTTTGTTTCCATCAATTATTGTTCCATTGTAATAAATGATATTAATTTGTATAACTTTGCGTTTTGGCATGTTCCTATGATTGCCAAATCAGCCATCCACTCGCACGTACTGTGGGGTGGCATCACCCCAGGGCCGTGACTACCGCGGCCGTCCGCTTCCCGGTCGCTGCTCTGCGGCGCTGCTATCACCCTCGCTTGAATATATAAATGTCTGTAAGAATCGGTTTTACCCTTTCTGGCAGTAAAACAGGTGTTAAGATGTTAAAACACCAAACGAAAAGGGTAAAAGCTATTATATTTTGATACTGACAAGGGAGGTCCCATCTAACCTATAAATGTATTTTTTTGTCTGTCTGTCTGTCCATCTGTCTGTCTGTGTGTGGCCAATACTTGCGAAGGATTTGGCTCGTAAACTGTGGGGTTCACTTTTTAAAAAGTAGCCAGGTACCATGCCATAAGCCCCGCAGTGAGCCGTCGCTATTCAATTATCTCATCTGTCAACTTTAAAGTAGTTAAAATGTAGCGCTATTTATTATTTATTTCCTTACGCCGCTCTGCGAGCGCCAGCGGTCGCAAACAGGTTTTTATTCCTTACCCGCACCCGTTCCCGCCCAGCCATTGCCTGCAGCGGGTACCCGTACCCGGTTACCTTTATGAAATCCTGTACCCGGCCGACTACCCGGCCGACTACCCGGCACACGATCGAGCTTAAGCAGTGTCTGGCAGTCAATAATGGTCAGAGTCCTTTTATTATCGACTGTTTTGGGACGAATAGCTCTAGTACAGGTCCGGGTTGGACTGAATGACCATGAGATTGTCCAATGCCGACGGCGAAAGCATTGTGCGTCGCTTGGAGAAGGTGTTGCTGGCCGCGGAAAAGTTGCACTCAGCTATGGAGCTGGAAGCAGGAATGCAGAGCACCGACCGTGCCACGCGAGCCATGATCGGTAGCTGAGCAGCAATTGTCGTGTGCAGAGACGTACCGCGCGTTAACCACCATGTCAAAATACCGTCGTTCGTGTCGAGCCACTTCTTCTCCGCCTTGGACAGTTTGATTTCGCGGTAGGCGGCCAGCTCCCGATCGACCTCATCCTCCAGACTCAATGCAGCATCATGGGCTTGAGCGCCCCGGTCCTCTTCGTCAGACTCTGATGAAGAGGAGTAACGACTAGAGCTCGCCGCTTGGGTCAGGTCGATGGTGCGTGAGGACCTAAGACGCTTCGCCGGATGCTCGTCCTCGTCGTCCGCGTGGTCAGCTTGTGATTTCCCAATAAAAATCATCATGGCTTTCAGCTGTTTGATCGCTGCTTGTTCTTGGGCAGGGGTGACGCCGAACTTGGCCAGGCGCTTCTGCAGGCCGGGGTCCAGGAGGGCGGCGACAATGACCATGGGCTCCAAAGTCCACTTGGCGTCCTGCGTCTGATTCAGCAGCATCTTGATGGCCGCAATGTCGTCCGAGTTGCTCTGCCGGACGGCAAGATGCTGTGACAACACGTGCCTCTCGTAGACGACTGTGTGGATCGTTGGCGACTTGAACACCTCCAGCCCTCGACATTTTGGGCCCAATTCCAACCTACCGACGGGGCCACAAGTATCTTTTGTCGGGGTCGAATACCTCACACGTTGGCCCATGGCGTGGCCCTTCAATATCAATCGGCCTCGTCTATCACAGATACCTTTTTGCATGGGTATGTATTAGATAAGGGTGCCCCTGAGCAACTGTTAATCGATCAGGGTCAGAACTTTTCTTCCTGGTTGCTCAAGGAGGTCTGTGATCTCCTCAGCACCAAGAAAATCCGGACCTCGCCCTACCACTCTCAAACCGACGGGATGGTGGAGCGGTTGAATCGCACCCTTACATCCATGCTGTGCCACTACGTGAGTGCGTCTCAATCAGACTGGGACCTGTTTATTCCGGGTGTCCTCGCCACGTACAGGTTGGCCCCTCGCTCCTCAATGGGGTTTTCGGCCTTTTACCTAATGTACAGGAGGAAACCAGAGCCCCCGATGCACGTGCAAATGGGCGTGGGGCTGTCTAAAAAGGGATCCGCTGTGCCTGCTTCGATGAAGGTCACGCTCGACAGGCTGCGTGACGCACGAAAGGCGGCTGTGGACAATTCAGCCAGCCAACAAGCAACTAACAAATGCTTATAAAAGCATCAGGGTTCTGGGGTTCCATGGGTAAAAGGGGAGAAGGCGTGGCTACATTGTCCACAGGTGCCCATTGGGACGTCCCTTGGCAGGGCCCCGTTGAGGTCGTGGAGGTCCGCCGGCCACAGCGTGTGCACATCCACTTCGGCCGCCGGCACTGGATTGTCCACCAGTCTAGGTGGACAATCCAGTGCCGGCAGCGCATACTGTCGTGCTGCATGGTCACTATGCAACACTTACCTTTGACTAAAGCACTACTGAATAAACCACTCACACTAAAATTGCACATGTTATCACGTTTTCAATTATTGGAATTGTTTGTACAATGAAACGACAATGTTTGAAGTGGGCGCACTTTGTTTATCGTAATACTTTCAGTGGCTATAGGGGGGTGCGAAAGTTTCAGCTGAGGCTATG